>NC_051073.1:30451942-30772254 GCF_004664715.2 Peromyscus leucopus
TGAAGTATAGCAACTTCTACTGGTTCGTCTCCCAGAGGCTAGAAAAGTGAAGTTTTTGGTTCCCTTGGGATAACCTGTCTTTCCTCTGAATTCTTTGAATGTAGGAAAGAGCCCAAAGGGAAAAGTCAGCTAGCCGTATCAACAGCGGAAATGACAGGGAACAAATGCCTGATGGTGACATTGGTTTTAATGAAGTTATTAAATAAAATACTTTATAATGCCATGCACATACAATAGTAAATATTTTCTCAGGTAGTAAGGTAGATTTATACTGCTTATATTTTTTCCAGTAACTTTACACAGGAAATAATTTTTTCTACAGTCTTAAAACTATAAAATACTCAAATGTAATTTACTGTGTGATATAAATAACCATTTCAAACTACAGACAACAGGGCAGTATATGTGATATCATGATTCTGTCTATGCATGACTTGACATACTAGGTATTTTTAAAATTAACAATTATTCTTTTCTCTCCCCCTCTGTTTGTTTTTTATAGGTGAGTAACTGAAGGTAAAAAAGCAGAAATGATGGATATAAGTATTAAATGCTCCTTTATTAATGTCCTGTGGGTAAGTAAAGGAAAAATAAAACTCTGTGAAGTATGGAGATGAGTGCTAAACTTGAAAGGATACAAATAAGAAACCTGTAGCATTCTGTCACTAAAACTCTCTGATATTTTAAGATGATTTGATTTAGACATTAGAATTGTTTTCCTATGTGTTAATGTTTGTAATTGTCTCATTTAGAATTTTTAAGTAAACAAATTAGGCTGTTTCATACTGTAATGCATAGATTCCATTTCATACATTAAGGATTTAATGACAGTGCTAATGTCAATGGATATTATTTTAGATAAGTTTGTGGAAAATAGGCATGGAGATTTGATTTTAGTCATTTCAACAACTTTAAGTTTAAGATCTTATCAACAATAATGCATTAAGTATGGAATGTTTAGAATTAGTAGTTAGAATTTAGATTAAAAAAAATAGAAGAATCCCAATTTTAAACCACCTTGAGACTAGATAAGTACTGTCTTCATTAGGATTTCTATTGCTGTGATAAACACCGTAACAAAAGCAACTTAGGGAAGAAAAGGTTTGTTGTGCTTACACTGCACATCTTGGTCCATCATTGAAGGAATTCAAGGCAGGAGCTCAAGCAGGGCAGGAACCTGGAGGCAGGACTGATGCAGAGGCCATGGAGGGATGCTGCTTACTGGCTTGCTCTTCATGATTTGCTGAGAATGCTTTCTTCTAGAACCGAGGACCACAAGCCCATGGTTGGCTCCACTCACAATGTACTGATCACTCCCACATCAATAACAAGTTAAGATAATGCCTGACAGGCTGGAATTCGGCTAGATCTTATAAGTCCTCTTCTTAATTGAGATTTTTCTCTTCTCAGATGACTGCAGCTTGAAGTCAAGTTGAAATAAAACTAGGCAACACAGATAACAATTTCAGATATTTAGCTACTGCTGAATGTTTAATAACACAGTTTAAGATAACATACATAGAAAATTATGTTGTTAAATAAGCTTTTATAGGTTTATTAAAAGATCTTTTTATAATTGGCAAAGGAATTATTTTGTTTCATACACAATTTTTTTAAGGTTTACTTGTTTATTTAAAGGTTTTTTTTTTTTTCATTTTACATACCACATATTCCCCCTCTCTATCATTTTCTTGTTCTCCTTCTCTTCCCCTCATCCCTCATAGTGGGTAAAGCCTCCCTTGGGTATTCAACATAGGCTGGCATACCAAGTTGGGGCAAACTCAAAGTTGCCCCCATCCCCCCAGTTTCTAGGCTGAGTAAAGCAAAAGCCAGTTCATGTACTCCTGATGTGTCCTGGGTGCCTTTGCAAGGGAACTCTTAAACAGATCAAGTGACACATTTGTCACCCTCATTCAAGGGTTTTAGTGAGGACCCATGCAGGCTCCCTGTGGTCAGTCCAGAGACCATGAGCTCTCACTAACTAGGTGAACTGTCTCTGTGGTTTTTCCCATCATGATCTTGTCCCCCTTGCTCTTATAGTCCTCCTGCCTCTCTTCAACTGAATTTCAGGAGCCTGGGCAAGTGATTGGCTGTGGGTCTCTATATCAGTTTCCATTAGTTGCCAGATGTATAGGTTCTGTGATGATAATTAGTGTAGTCACAGATCTGAGTGCAGGGAAAGGCTAGTTCAAGCGCCCTCTCAACCATTGCTGAGTCTTAGCTGGGAACATCCTTGTAGCTTCCTAGGGATTTATCTAGCACTAAATTTAAAATCAATGCTGATTTGATATATACAGAATTTTGAGTCATAAACTCTTCACAAACAATGCAAAAGTCATATATTTTCATGTGAAAATAGTGTTAGAAAATCTTTTTATTAAGTATTGATTGTAATGTATCTTGTAGAATATACATTGGTGTTTGTAACCTCAAAATTTATGGAAAATTAAAAATTTTTGTCTTAACATTTGGTTATAATATTGAAAAATTATATTACCTGAGTAATAAATTCCAGAGAAAAGACTTTTGTAGTGTATATGACTTGGTTTTCCTACATTGCTATAAGGTGGCATTTTATGGGAAAGTTTTCTTGTCTATTGATTTATTTTTTCTTGTTCATTATTTATAAAGAGTTATTTAGATTAAATGAGATAAGGAATTGTCCTGGCCATGTCATCAAAATTTAGTGTAAAATGATTATTTTCATTTTAGATGAACTCTTAATAACTTTACATTTTTGCTTGAATATGTTGATGCACATAGAATTTCATTGATGGATGGTCTCTATGTTTAGATTTCTTACATCAAGAATTCTTAGTTGGACAAATCATTTTTTAAATAGAAATATGTAGTTCCTTGATATTATGTATGTGTTCTAAGGCCATGTTTTATTTCAATAGATAGAAAATGTTTTAAAGATCACAGATACTATTTTAACAAAGTTAGAATTAGTGTTATATATTAATTTTGAAAATTCTATTCA
Organism: Peromyscus leucopus; assembly: GCF_004664715.2. Lineage (NCBI taxonomy): Eukaryota > Metazoa > Chordata > Mammalia > Rodentia > Cricetidae > Peromyscus > Peromyscus leucopus. Next base: position 30,454,926 of record NC_051073.1, read on the forward strand.
AAAAATATTTGATTATGTTGACTCCAATAAGATATTCAATTTCATCAGAATAATTTAATGGCTACTATTTTTGGAAATAAGTAACATGATATGAATTCTTGAGGACAAATTCCAAAGGAAATTCTCTTTAATATTAACTATGACAACAGAATTCAGTCATCCAAGTGTTGTGTTTATTCAGCATTTCATACACACTCTCAATCAGTATAAAACACCATAAAGACAAGGAAGAGCTGGTATGAGTGATAGAAATAATTATGATTTTGCAATTTATCACCATCTAAGAGTTATCAGAATGCCTATTCATAGACATTTGTAACTCAATATCTGAACTATGTGAAATAGCATAAATTTTGCGTGCATAGAAGAGTAAATCATGTGTTAAAATCAATCTTTGTTTATTATTTGAGATTGAGATCCAGGGCAATCATGTGTTTAATTTTATAACTAATAGATTTTACCTGCTCTTGGCATTGGCAGAGGAGCTGCAATAAACTTTTATTAAGCACCATAAACCAAGAGTATGACCTCTAGTCAAGGTGTGTGACATATAGCAACTAAAAAATTGAGAGTACTGCAAAGTCGATTAGCCAAGCAGTTGACTCTGTGTTGGTTGTAGAACAAATGCACCAGAAAGCTATGATTGCAGAGCATGTTCTTGCTTATAAAAGGGAAATAGTTTGAGGACTAGAATTGTATGGTGAACATGTCATTTTAAAAGAAAAATTTAAGGCTAACTGGGATAATAATGCAAATTTAGACAATCAGTATTTTGTTACTATACAAAATGTAAGTGGATCATAAGATTGATTTATAATATCAATGGCTAAATTAATATTTTTCACTGGTTAAAATGAGAAGAAAAAAGAATCAATTTAAATGATCATTTGGTCAAAATTAAATGAGTAAAAATAATTTTGGTGATCATATACTCATGATTTTCCAGCTACAGTTAAAACAGAAATTTATTATTTAACACATAACTGTGACACTTATTTGAATACATATATTATTTGAAATGTAATGTATTTTATTTAGGTTGAATTTTTGCAAAGAAAACAAATAAAACTCATTTTATCCACAACTAACATATAGCCAGTTTCCTCAAAAATATTTAGAATTTCCAAAAAAATTGAAGAACAAAACAAAACAAAAGCAGTTTCATCTCTCTCTCTGGATTTTTGCTTCAGGAATCCTGTAAAAGGTGTTTTAGCTGGTATTAATATAGTGTCTCTGTGCCCATGACAACCTGAGTCAAAGCACATCGGGGCTGAAATGATTGAACAATCAGAAAAATTATTTTGCCATTATTTATATTAAATTTAGAAATTAGAAGTGTCTAAAAGTATACTTCATATGATGTTCCTATGAAGGAGTGTGATCTATTAAAATAAAACAATAGTTGTTTTATAGATCCGATAAGTATGTTGATAAAAGTAGTTTAGGGAAATCAAAATCAGGACAATTTAACTTTCTTGTTATTTTGGGAAAAACTTAGACTTTTGAAATGATGTTAATACTTGATATCTTCATTCTGTAAATATCTATGTGATTCTACTGTAAGTATTGTGACAACATATAAGCAAATATCATATTTGTCTTTTTGGGTCTGGGTTACCTCACTAATGATCTTTTTTTTTCTGGGTCCATCAGTTTGTCTTTGAATTACATGATTTTAATTTTTAACAGCTGATTGATATTCCACTGTGTAGATGTACCACTTATTCTTTATCCATTTTCTGTTGATGAATAAATAGTCTTGTCCAATTTCTGGATATTATGAATAGAGAAGCAATGAATGTGGCTGAGGACATCTATCTCGGTAGGACGGAGTGTCCTTTGGGCATATACCCAGAGTAGCTCTATTTCCAGTGTCCTGAGCTACTGACACACAGTAACCATACAAGTTTGTGCTCCCACCAGCAATGGATGAGCATTCCCCTTACTTCAAACTGTAATTTGTATTTAAATCTTGGTCATTCTGACTTGAGTTGGGTGAAATCTCAAATTAGTCTTGATTTATATTTCTGTGAAGAGTTTTATTTATTTATTGTGTGTGTGTGATACAATTTCATCATTATAATACTCAACCACAATCTTGTTGAACAAAAAAAATCATGGTATATAAATTTAAGGAGTAAGGAGAACATGAGAAGAGTTGCAGGGAGAAATTTGGAACGATTGTTGTAAATACAGTACTCATATATGAAATTCTCAAAAAATGAATTGAATGTATCACAGCACAATAGATTTGCTCTGTTCAGGACAGAGCCGGAGTCTTTAGTTTCTACATTTGTTAATAAGTATAAAACTTTAATTTTGAATGGATGAAAGTAGCTTCTTATATGAGGTGGCAGAAAATTGTTATATGTTAAAACCACACTACTGTCTATGGCCATACCACCCTGAACGCGTTGTATCTCCTCTGATCGCAGGAGCTAAGCAGCGTTGGGCCTGGTTAGTACTTGGTTGGGGGAGACCTCCTGGGAACACCAGGTGCTGTAGGCTTTAAAAACTATTTATTATAAAAAATTATTATAAAATAAAACCAAACAAACATACTAGTTGTGGGTTCAAGTAGATGAAACTATATGTGTTCAGAAAGTTCAAACTTAGAATTTCAAATTTCAAGTTGATAAGTAACTAGAGAGAATTTTTTATCTTAAAAAGAAGATAATTAGATTAACCAAAACATTTTCTTCAATGTTTCATACTAATATAAATATTATACTATATCCACCTCCTTTTCAATATCATCATCTATATTTTTCAAAGATTTCAAAAGTTTTAAAATGTTTTCCATGTATTTTCTAAAGTTATAGATGCTGTTTTTCTTTATTTTAATATATATACTGTGACAAAATAGCAGATGATGCATGTCCTTTTAACTTGTACTTTGTTCCAATAGATTGTCTTGAATTCTCATCAAGAAAGAAAAAGTGATTTAAGTGGTACAACGTATCACTTAGGTTTGTGCCCAACTGATTAAAGGGTCATTTCCAGAGAACTATCTTTCCCACATTAGTACTGTCAAGTGGCACTCCTTTATTACAAAAATCAATAATTACTTGCTTGAAAGTAATAATACTTTGCATGTCTGAATGATATTATGTTCTTCAGTGTGATTTTGTGCACATTATCCCATTTGGTCCTGAAGATATGTTGATCATTTAATTATTCAGATAGAGTGGGGACATCAGAGTGTTCAGTCAGAACTAATGTCCCCTCAACCAAGGTGAACATACAGTTGATAGGGTCTTGCTTATAATGGAGAGATGCCTCAGCCGTTAAAGGCTAGGCTCACAACCAAAAAATAATGATGGAAGAAAAAAGTTGACTCATCCATTTCTATTGGAATTAAAACTATAAGAGTCAGCGTGATTTTTTCCTGGGTTACTTACTATCAGAATAAAAAAAAAGAACAAGTAAATTACATTATAATATACTCAATCATTTGTTGTAATATTGTTATTTCAGTACTTAATGGTTAAATATGTACATAATTACTATGAAATTGAATATTTAAATCTAAATCTGATAGTGCATCTAATACTCAAACATATAATTAAAAGATTACTATAATAACAAATATTTTCCAAGTTCATAACCTAATTTAAAAAATATTTTCTCTACTCAAAAATTGTAACTCAAGACTTTGTTCAGATTAAGAAAAGCATTTTCAAACCTGCATACAGATCATTTTAAATATGTCTAAATTTTATTTTAGGTATAAAAAGGCTAATTCATGGCTAAGCATGCTTAAGGATTTTTTAACCCTTAGTGTATGCAATGGTCTGGCAAAAAAAAAAAAAAAAAAAAATCTCAACATGCACAGGCTTTGACCTTGACTGAAGGATAATATCTCTTGGCCGTTTTGAATAAAGCAAGGTAGAACAGTCGCCAAAACATTACTCAGCAATAAATACATAAATAAATAAATTAAAAAAAAAGATTTAAAAGAAATCTTTAATGAAACTTCCTCTGGCTCAACCTCCTTTAAGCCAAGTCTGTAAGTCTTTCTATTATATATCATTCATAACATCATCTTAAATATTACTACAAATTATTTTAGTTCAATTGTTTCAGGCTTTTTTTATCAGCTTCATACATGCGCGTGCGCGCACACACACACACACACACACATAAAAAAGGGAAATGTGATGTGAAAATAGTTTCTACAGCGACACTTTCTTTCAGTTGTTTGTGCAATTTAACTGTTATTTCTCATTAGCCATTATTTACTGTTTTTTTCTAAGCAGTGATTTAGAGTGATAGCCTAAGTACAAATCTGCAGATACAATTCAATTCTCTTTCCACTGGAAGCTGCCTCTGAAAGTACTGCTTTATGGGCCCCGGGGATGTTGGGCAATTTTTTTTTTTTTTTAGGTCATTGATTCAATTATATCTATTTGTTGAATAAGTCCTTCATTTCAAGTCTTACCAAAATCCTGCAACCAAAGCATTAATTTGCTATAATCTGGAACACTATAGAAAATATTGTGTGGATCTTTATCCCTTCTTTCTAAAGTGTAGCCAAGAGTTAGAATTTGATCGAGGGTAACAAATCATGATGAATGTGGTTTCCATCCCATAAAGAAAACACACTGGATAAGTCCCTATTATTTTGTCTTTTTTACAAAAGACCAAAATGATACCTAGAATGAAGTAGCACTTTCAAGTCATATAATAGCTTTCCACATGATTATTTCCAATCAGGACTCTTGCCAGGAAACCAGACACACTGCTAAGGAGTTGGGAGAATCTAGATAACAAAATTGAAGTTGCCATATGAACCTTCAAAGAAAAGAAAATCCCAATGTGCCTTTCACCAGGGTCAGTACTTTGTGTAAGTCAAAAAATTGCAACAATCCTGAAATACTTGGATAGAAAGTGCACCAGCTAGCAGACAACTCATCTGAGGCTATCCTTGGCAACTTTTCCCTTTACTATGATAGTGCCCATTGAATGTCTCTTATTGGAATTAACAACCTCATACACCAAGTGATGGTATTTACTACGCTGTCATTTCTTATCTAGTTTCCTTCTTCAACTATTACATTATATGTATTCCTTCCATATAAAGATTACTATTTATACATCCACAACTATCACATAAATCACTACAATGTAGAGAAGTGTGCTGTTAGCTTTGACTGAATAGTATTCAGACACCAAAATGTCAAAATAGGGATTTTATCAACTGGAATAATGATGATCTGTAGCAATATAGTCAAAGCTACATCTACCTAGTAAGTAGAGACAAGGGAAATAAAATTCTGGTTTCCCCCGTCTCATGTCTGGACTTTCTTCATACAATACACTGTGTATCTAGAAGATTAATGCCACAAGTAGATTTAGTGTATGATTATGGCTGGGGGGTTTAAAAAAATCACCTTTAAAATTCTTCATGTATGATGCCATTGCTACTGATATTCACTGAATAAGATGAATGAAAAGTTCATTGTTACAATGCAGGGTCCCAGGCACAATTTATTTGGTGTGAAACAGTCTCCAGAGAGATGAAAACAAACTCTTTGAAACAATTGTTAACAACCAATCAATAAGATTTATAACAGTTACCCAGAGTATTAATAAACATACTTTATACATGACAACTGAAATTATAGTGATTGAACAATCAGTTTTAATTTGCTCAAAACAATTTGTGAAGAAAATGGAGTTTGGAATCTTAACTCAGTGGCTTTAAGGCTCAAAAAAAAAAAAAAAAAAAAAAAAAAAAGGAATTTCTAACTAAGTTCCTTTCACCCAAAATAATCTCCAGAGTTCTAAAATTTCTTTGATGTTTATATTATTGTTCATTTGAGGGATCTAACATACTGCAGCAGCTTTACTTTGTGGTTCATTTGACTTTGTGTTTTTAACCTTATTGGCTTATTGAAAAAAAATCAATGTAACATGTTTTGATCTCTTTATGATACAGTGATATTTAATCAAATCTAATGATGATTACCAAATATAAAGTAATCTATATTATATTAACAATTAGAATGAGTTCATACTTACAATGTTGTATATAATATTAAACCTTGTGGGATGAAGGTCATGGCTAAAAACATAAATAAATCTTATTGTAAAAATATGTATTAGATAAGAAGCATTAATCTTACCAACATTAGTATAATTTACCCTCAGAAAGCAACTTATAATAGAACAAAGTAGTGATAAGTATTTCATAGATGTTCTCAAAATGGCAAAACAAAATATAAAATTAAATAATAAAATTTATTTGCTATAATTATAATAAGTGTATATATGTATGTATGTATATGACATTTTCCAATTTCCCTAATAATACCCTGGCAGGTGGTTTTTATTATAATATACATTTCTCTCTCTCTCTCCCATATATATATATATATATATATATATATATATATATATAATATTCAGTTAATCAAAAATATTAAATTTTTTTAATTTTCTATTTTAAATTTTGAAACAATATTACCCTTGGAACACAAGATAGGAAAATTCCTGAAATCCATGCATTGATTTCCTCCATGATAGGATTAGAAAAATAATAAAATGAGCACATAGAGTTTGATTCTAAATTTAACAAATTATGGGATTTATAAAACAGTATATTTATTAAAATATTTGTATATTTTTAAAAACAATACATGTGATATTTTCTTCAAAATAATTGAATATTTCTATAAGTATATTAGGCCACTAATTCAAGAGAGGTATTGGAATTTTGAATTTATTAAGAATTGACCACTAACTATGACATTTTTTAATTGTTTACTTTTTTCGTTCCTAAATCCATTGATGTTAATTTAGCCATTTTATTTAATATTTTATCAGAATACATAGTCTGATCCAACCATACTATAAATGGTTACTATACATGCTATACATGAATTAATATTTAAGTGAGAGTGGATATAATAGCGATAACTGCTCAGTGTCTTTTAAAAGTTGTGTAGATGATTATTGAGTGTAATTGATAATACATACTGATTTTATTCCTTGTAATTATAAAATTCAGCCAAAATTGCACATCCTTGTAACATTATACAAAATCAATCTAAATTGGGCAGTGGTGGTGCATGACTTTAACTCCAGCACTTTCAGAGGCAGGGAGGCGGATCTCTGTGAGTTCTAGGCCAGCCTGGGCTGCAGAGTGAGTTACAGGAAAGACCCCAAAGCTAAACAAAGAAGTTCTGTCTCAAAAACCAAACAGACAAAAAAAAAAATTAAACAATCTGTTCAATTCCTTTAACATTTGAAAAATCCTCATTAATAATCCTTTTTTACTTTGAAATATGAGCCCAATTAATTAATATATTGAAACACAAAATATTGTAAGACGGTATTTCTAATAGGTGAATATTAAAACAACTTTGTTCAAAACAAATAAAAATTTTGTTTCATTATGTGTAGAACAATAGCTTTCTGATCTTCTTTATTACACAGATGTGAGTTCTTAGTTCATGCCTATTCATATTTATTTATTCAAACATATTTATTCCACACATGAATGATTATTTGTCATTTCCCTTCTAAACATGGCAGTTACAACAATAGGCTTATATAATGGCTGCCTTCAAATACAAATGCAACATTATTGAAAGAATACGTTACATTATAAATGGATCAAATATAAAAAGCCAAGGATAATTTCACTCTGTACTTTGGTTGAAAATTAAATATTTCATCAGGTCATGGTCCAAACAGCTACATGAGGTCATAGGACACCATTTTGTGTATGAAGAAAATCCACCCTGTCCTTTTGAGTGAATTAAAATTAATAGAGAATGCTAATTTAACTTGGAAGAATCAACAATGAAAATTTTGCCACCTGCTTTTTATGTGGTAGATATTGTAAATGTAATAAAGTACATGGGAAATATTTCTATGGTGGCAATTATTTAGCTTTAAGGGAAATAATTATTATCTTGCTCAGTTAATCTTTCTAACATTTTAATTAAAATTCTCTTTATGCTATATCATGAAAAAATAAACTAGTGTCAGAAATGTATTTATGTGATCTTATTTTAATGTTTATTTATGGTTGATTTTTAACTTAATAAACCAAATCTTCATATAAAGCTATTTCAGAAGTAAAACACAACTACTACTCTAATTAATATTTTACCACATGCTGAACATTTAACAATTTTCAAGTGTTTTTAATTCTAGATAGACAGTATCTCATATGTTTACTAGTCTAGACTGATAAAATGGAAAAAAAAATAGCCAGGCCCATCCTAATTTTATCAAAATTAGCTGTACACCTAGAACACAGTTATGTTAAAACTACTCATCAATTTTGAAATCTTGGGAGAAAACATTAAAATTTAAGCACATCAGGTGTCTGATGGCTTTAGTGAGTTAAGATGTACAAAAATCAATATTTATATGAATGAATGCTAATATATTAAATAACATCAGCAAAATATCATGTCACATTTTAATTGGAAAATGTAACACATTTAAAACCAAGATAACTTACCTCAGGCCTCCTTTAACTAAGGATAAAATTCGATACAACTAAATCATAAATTTTTAAATCTTTGTAATTTAAATGTATCTAATGAATTTCTCTGATATCCTTAGCCCTACTCCTCAAAAAGTACTCAAAAGAGAACTGAAAATTATTAATGCATTGGGTAGACAATCTTTACTAGTATATTCAGAGTTATTAACTCTAGTACTCATTTAGATTACTTACAAATAAATCAAGATAGCTAACTTTGTAAAAAAAAAAAATCTCTGTGAAGGATTCTCAATAAATTTGAATGAATTGTATAAAACTCACATTGGCAATCACATGAAATAAATTTGCTATATAAATAGCTCAAAACCAATAGTATTTTATTTAATGAAATATTTTTATTGCCATTTATGAAATGTATGACTCATACATCAAATTGTATGGTATCATTTTCCCCAACCACACCTATCATTTCATTTATTTTTTTTATATTTGAACAACGTCCTTGCAAGTGTTTTGCAAAAATATTTTATATATCAAATAGTAATCAAAAATGTAATAAAAATCACATTGAACAGTTAATGGGGTGAAGAAATAAGTATTTTTAAACTGGTTTAAACATTGTACAATATAAACATGTATGAATATGTCACATAACACCTTACATTTTGTATAATTTTTAGGTTTTGTACATCATTTGAATGCTTAAAAACAGGTCAGTTGTAAAAGACTCATTCATAAATGAAATGTTCGTGCTTTATTAGAAACCTTAAAACACTATATAATTATACAACTTTAGTAGGTATGTTTTGATTAAGTGCATTATTTTGTTTATTTAAGCTTTTATTTGATAAGTAAATAAGAAAAGCCTTATTACTCCTTTTCAATGGAAAACATTATTTTACTCTTTAAATATAGAATAAATGTATCAATGTTTCAAAAAGACACTTCAAAATAAGTCTATGAAAGAGTATATTATTATTTACAGACTAATGTAAAAAGACATGAAGTGAATAAATGTCAAGATTCACCCACACTTGAAACACAAATCCATTCTTTTCTGATGTTTCAAGGTAAATTTAGTCTATCAATTAAAGGATTACCTCAAAGTAAGCTAACAGCAACTACAAGTTGCCTGTCCAGTGCTTGTTATTAATCTAGGTATTTATAAATAAATAAATATTAACTAATAATTGATAAAGCTAAAGTAATTCTAAGAAAAATTCAAATGCTTATAGACAAATATTCTACTTCATAATATTAAATTCAAAAATTTGAAACATTTTCAAGAATTTTCCATTTTAGTTATGATATTATTACCAACATGCAACTTTTATATGTGATGTCTTTAAGTAATTCTCATTATTTTACACAGAAAGTGTTAAAATTCCAAAAGACATCCTGGATGTCCTTAAGAGGCTTGTTCATTAAATTATTCTCTGAAGAGGTCTGCGGATTACCTGGTCAAAATGAAAGGTCTTCTCTCTTTCCCTTGACCATTTATTTGTATATCTTTGTATAATACTTATCAACAATACATCATAAGAAGAATTTGTTATGTTATATCTCATACATCCCTCATCAAAATCTGGCTTCTCAACCACCTCAGATAGCAGAATAGCTATGAAATTTAGCCCATAAGGAAAAGAGTCACCAGGTATTCTTCTGATCTTGTATCAAAGCATCTCATACTGCTTTGACTTCTTAAGTTTTACAACCCTTCTGCATAAAAATGGCTGTTAGAGTTTATAAAACTACTCATGAGTGCAATAATAAATCATTGTAAATTGTATCTACCATCTAATGACACTGGCTATCTTGACATATAGGCAGAAAAAAATAGAATTTCTGAGATCACAGGATTTCTGTGCCCAAAATGATCATATGACTGGTTATGTTGCTTAGAAGTATAATCCCAGCAATCAGAAGCAGATAGATTTCTATGAATTTGAGGCCAGCTTAGCCTATAAAATGTTCCATGCCACCCTAATACTACATGATCAGATACTGTCTCAAAAAAAATAAATAAAAAAAAAAACAGAAAAAAGAAACAATACAAACAAACAACAACAACAACAACAAAAGATAAATATTCTGAAAAGAAAGTCATTCTGTATTTCAAACTTTGCTACCATTCCAGCTACATGGCTTTGCATATTTCTAGCAGAATGTTAGTGTTCACTTAGCACAGTTACCTGGATACAATGTTCCCTATTGATACACGTACAATAGGTGTATGATTGCATGGGAAATGTATGCAGATGTGTGCATACATGCTACTCTCTTAGAAATCAAAGTTATTGTGTGGTTATGATCAGGCTTTGGCAAGATAAATGTAAATTTCTTGCTCACTGAGAGTTATGCTCCTGGATCATTTTTGAGGCTTAGTTTCTTTATGACTGAAACTTTCTTACCCTTCTTGTCCTCACATCTCCATATCTTTCCAAGTTCCCTTTTCAACATTCTTTATTTCCTTAAAGTGGCAGCAAGGATCTATTTCCTCATTTCTCTTATTTTTTATTGTTTGTTGCTCTCTATTATACCTTTCATCTGTACAGAATTGATGGCTTTCTAAAGTTTCTACAACTTCTTTGTAAAACTTTTCTGATGTCCTCAGTACTTACTTGCTGTTTCTTTCTTTGAATTGCCTCATACATGTGACTGAACTCATCAGCTGGGTCGTTCAAAGTTTCCAGAAACAGAAACTTGGAGAGGAGAAAATGAACAGTCCAGTGTTCTGTTCGGAAACCAGATAATAAGTAGGATAATACAAATGTGTAATTTGATAAGGAAGTCACTGACCTCTTAATACTTCTACTATTCAATATTCTGTGATCATAACTGAGTATTCTAAAATTTGATTCTGACATTTTTGTTAGGATACTCAATAACAGTGTTAAAGCTCTGGAAATGCCCCCTTTCAGATGCCACTGGCATTTCCTAGGTTATGTCTGCTTCAGACTGAACTGGATTTCTGAAGCCTTTTCCTATGTTCAGTTATCACATTGGTTCTCTGTGTTATGGTGGCCCTTGTTGGTTTTTTATGAATTTGATGCAAGTTAAAGTTTTCTGAAAGAGTCTAATTAGTGAGAAAGAGGAGGGTTTATATGAGTGAGAATTGTTGAAACCAAGGTTGGATAAAGCACAGGGACAAATAACCAAACGAATGGAAACACATGAACTATGAACCAAAGGCTGAGGGGCCCCCAACTGGATCAGGCCCTCTGAAGAGGTGAGACAGTTGATTGGCTTGATCTGTTTGGGAGGCATCTAGGTAGTGGTACCAGGTCCTGGGCTCCTTGCATGAGTTAGCTGTTTGAAACCTGGGACTTATGCAGGGACGCTTGGCTCAATCTAGGAGGAGGGGACTGGACCTGCCTGGACTGAGTCTATCAGGTCGATCCCAGTCCTCGGGGGAGACCTTGATCTGGAGGAGGTGGGAATGGGGGGTGGGCTGGGGGGAAGGGGAGGGGGGCAGGGAGGGAGAGAACAAGGGAATCTGTGGCTATTATGTAGAACTGAATAGTATTGTAAAATAAAATAAAATAAAAAGTTATCTGAAAGGATAATCTCAAATAAGATGACTTCTCCATCAAAACTCCTTTTTCTTGATGGATGATTGATGTGAAGGAACCCAGCCACTTTGGGTTGTCAACCCTGAGCAAAGGGTCCTGCCATATAAAAGGAAGCCAAGTGAGCAAGCCTCAAGAAGCAAGCTCATAAGCAGTGTTCATCCCTGGCCTCTGCTTCAGTTCTGCCTCCAGCTTCCAGGTTGACTTCTTGCCCTGAATTCCATGGTGATGATATGAGACCTGAGAGCTGTAAGCTGAAATCAACCATTTCTTTCCTAAGCTGCTTTTGGCCATGGTGTTTTATCACAGCAATATTAAGCAAATTAAGAAATATGGATATAATTTATTTACTTTTGTCCACTTTTATTAAGGCTATTACAAAGGATATGAATAAACACCTAATCAGCAGAGATAAAAAAAAAAAAAAAGGAGACGTTGTAGGGAAGAGTGCAGAGCTGCACGTCGGCTCTGATTTTCTCTAGTGTTCAGTTAATAATGATGTCTGCACATTGTCTGTAGATGTAACCAACCATCTTATTAAATAAGAAACACAGAACCAATGCAAAGAAGAAAGCCAAGAGGTCAAAGCTAAGAGCTAAAACTTTACCCTTCCTCCTGCGGTGCTCCTACCTATCCGAAAGAGAGCTACTTTCTGTGTTAAAGTCTTTATAAGAGACTTTCTGTTCTGCTTTCTCATTGGTTGTAAACCCAACCATATGGCTGCATCCTCACTGCCTGTCTGTACAGACCTCCAGGTCTTCTATGTTTGGAATTGAGATTAAAGGCGTGTGTATCCAATGCTGACTGTATCCCTGAACACACAGAGACTTACCTAACTCTGCCTACCAAGTGCTGGGATTAAAGGCGTGTACCACCACTGTGCAGCTTTCCTATGGCTTGCTAATAGCTCTGACCCCTGGGCAACTTTATTTATTAACATACAAATAACATTTTAGTACAAATAAAATATCACCATAATTGTCTTTGAGTTTTTACAGAAGCTTCGTAAGTTAGGCATTGTAAATTGCCATTCTTGACTCATAATCAGATGAACTTTCAGCCTGTCTATCCACCCTCTTTGGAGTTGAAGAACACTATTTAGCTCCCTAACTACCTTGTCATGGTTTCTTATTTATGGTTAACGCATTCCTACTGTGAAGTTATCTAATGGTCTTCAGTCACCTATTATCTCATGATGACATTAAGATGTCCATCACTTCCAAGATTCAGTTTTTTTTTTCCTCTAGGAGATGTGTGCCAAAAAAATAAAGGCAATGGAAAAATATTCAATTCAGAATATTTAAATTTATTTACAAATATGAAAAGGTTGTGATGAAACAAAGCAGGCAGCAGCATGCAACTCAAGTAACAATGGCGGTTCTGATCATTTCTTCATTAAAAGGAGGAAGGAATGGGCAACCTACAGAACACAAACATGGGCAGTGGGCAGAACTGTCAGACCCGAGCTCTCAATTTTGACTGATGGCTATACAACTAGCCGAGGAATGAATGCCCTACCTCTCTCAGTCTTCATGTCCTCTGATTGACCAACGGTGCTTCCCACTGGCCAGTTTCACCAGGAGTGGCAGCCAATACCTGACATAATTCCTACAGTCAGCTTCCCAGATCTAAAGCCATTTTTTTTTTTAAAGATGAAGGCGTCTTTGTAACAATCATGTGATTATTTTATCTTAGACATTAGAGGGAATACTACTACAACTTAACTGTTGGAGTATTTTATTTATTGGGTATGATATAAACTGTGCATTAGCCACAACAAAACATTTAATTTTTTTCATCATAACATGTAGATAACAGTAACATGGAATTTATTGCTTAAATGGGAATGTGGCAGGAATTTTGCTTCCTCACACTCTCCACCCCTCATATGTGGTATATTTAGCATGACATTTGAAATACAGTCCAGTGTTAAAGCTCCCCAAGCTCATATCAAACACTATTGTTATTATCCCAATAGATAATTTTGCACTCTTAGGGGGAGGCTTCATTCATGGAAAGGTTAGGCGCAGCATGACTCAGTAAGATCTAGTCTGGCTCTCCACTCCACTGACACTGAGGACAACCTCCCTAGCTGAGTGAATGACTGACAGCTGTGTCTGCAAGTTCTGAAGCTCTTGGGCCAACCCCTTCACAGCTAGAAGATTCAGCTGGGTCCCTCTTTAAAATCCCATTCTCTGAAATACTCATCACAGAAGTAAGTGCCTGTCTCACAGACATCTTTTTGAGAACTGAACAAAACACAGTTCTTGGAAAAGACCTGGCGTGTATGAAACAGTACAGATACCATTTCACAGCCCACATCTCACTCAAAAATTGGCTTCTGCTTAACTGCTAGGACTCAAGTAGGAATAATTTACTTTGCTGACAGTAAAGATAATTTTTTACCTTGTCTATTATTTAGCTCATTCCCCTTTGTTACATTTTTCTTTAATTACTTTAAGGCAGGGTCTCACACTACCATTCATGCTGATTTAGAAGCTCAATATGATGCAGAATGTCCTCAAACTTGTGACACTACCCCTGTCTTAACCTCCTGGGCGCTGAGATTATAGGAATGATTCACTATAATGTGCTATTTCTGGCCTGTTATTCCTACTTCCCTATACAGAGAAATATTATCCATGCTGTTTTTATGTCTCCATAGATACAATAACATTCTAGAAAATCTCTTTTTTTCAGTGTAATAGATACATTGACAAGACTTGTCAAATTAATTTATTTTTCTGAACCATACTAGCTTGGTATGTGAAAATACCTAGACTCTCCTTAGACTGTTCTGTCCATTACCGTAAGGAAATCTAAGTACAGAGCATGTGTCGATGGGTTTCCCTTTCCATTCGGATGGCAATTCTATTTCCTGGCTCAGCTTCTTGGCTCAGCATCCCTGATGCTCTGCGTCCCCACCATGAGTCCTTCCTCCCCTGCAGCTCCTATTTAGCAGCTCTCTCTTCCCCTGTGGGCCTCTCCTTGACAGTTTCTCTTGCAGGCCTATTTTTTTTTTTTTTTTTGCATTGCTCTGCACGCCCAGGCCTACAAGGGAGGTGTCATTTTCATCTGTCTGGGAGATAAAATAGAGCTTCCTGATCAGCAGGACCTGTAGGATTGAAAGTCTGCATTTATGAGCGATATCAAGCTTTTATGAGGGCTATAAATCTGCCAGAGGTAATGCACCTGTGGAAACCACAAGTTCCTATCCAAGTGGTGCTGCAGCTCTGAGGCCAAAAGGCCACATCTAAACACATACACAATGAATTTTTAGATAGTGACTCTTTCCAAAGTGTTATGAAATAATTCTGCTTCCAAAAGGGAAGCTGTGGATCTTCAGCACTCTCTCAATTGTTTTTACCTTCCTTCTTCCAAGAAAGTCATTATTTATGAAGTCCTTTCAATGCTAAGAATGTGTATGTCTGATTAGCACAGAAGGTTGTAGATTAAGTCACAAAGTCCTTTTAGTGCTAAGAACATCTATGTTTGATTAGCACAGAAGGTTGTAGATTGTTAAGTCTCATTATAAATATGTTAACAGCTTCATGACATATTTAGCACCCATTGCTACTTTATAACCATATTGGATTCTCTATTGCTTTTCCGATATTGAACTGATGTAAGTGGCATCTTACCACATTGGAAACACCAGTTCTGTTTATTTTCTGTGGTTTGGTTTTGATTTTCCCTCTGCCACTTACCTTCTTGGGCAAATTAAAAAGGATACATTTGTGTCAGTGTTTATAGAATATCATCTGAAAATACTTTTTTATTGAGCCCACATTCAGGGGAGGTTTACCATATGTCAGAGATGCTTGTAACCAGCTCACATACATTAAGTAATTGTATTTCTCTAGCCTATGTAAGTACTAAATTCAAACATTTCCATTTTATTAATTAGGAAATTGAGGAGTTTCCCAAAGTTCATGAAGCCAGTTAATGACACATCTGTGTTTTAATTATAGGCACTGTTCAGATACAATTTCTTAACCTTTCCTACAAATTTGCAGCATTAAATGAAGTTTTAACATTGGCTCTGACATGTACAGAATTAAAATATCTCTATCACTGTTGTGAATTGAATTATAACATACTTGTGTACCTCTACAGCCTGAAATAATGCTAAAAAAAAAGCAAGAAATTAAAGGAAAAATAGACATTATTTTTCTCCTCTAATAGGTCTTATCATTTTATTTTTTTATTCATTTTCTATAACAACCACATATTCCTCCTCTCACACCTCCTTCCACCCCCCCACCAGCCTCCCCTGCCTCAACCCATTCCCCATACTCTCCTCCAAAAGGGTAAGACTTCCCATGGGGAGTGAGCAAAGCCTCTTACATTCAGTTGAGGCAAAACCACGCCCCTCCCCCAGCATCAAGGGTGAGCAAGGCATCTGACCATACATAATCAGCTCCAGAAATCCACCTCATGGTGCTGTAAAAAACAATGACATGAAATATGCAGGCAAATGGATGGAACTAGAAAGTATCATCCTGAGTGAGGTCACCCAGACTCAGAAAGATAAAATAGTGTGCACTCACACATAAGTAGATACTAGATGCAAAACAAAGGATAATCAGATTATCACTCTTTAACTGTTAGTTTTGTAAGGAGTTGAGAATTATGCTTAGTATCTGAAGATGTTATTTTAAGTTGTCTTCCTTTGGTCAGAAGATTAAGTTTGTATGTTGGCCAGTGTTAGCATTCAGAGGATCTTTGTCATTGTTGATGATAGATTTCCTAAAGGATGTCAGAATGAGTTTGTGTAACTTGTTCATTTTGCTATCTGTTTCTTCTTCTCAAGACTTTTATTTCCTTCAAAATCCTTATATGTCGTATTTTCATGATAGAAAAAAAAAACATAGAATTAAGTGACAAGGTACAGATAGTTTACAATTATGTAACAAATGAAATATTTACTGTTGGATTTAGAATTCACTGTCATAACCTCTACTTTCTTTTCCCTTAAAAAATAGAAAGACTGTACCCATTTCAAAGTAATTTTAATTCATAGATGCAGTTAATGTATGTATAAGGAACAGTAAAGGGTAAATGTAGGAATTTCCATTTTTCTGGAGTCATGGGTTCAAAATTGCTAAAGGTTACTGTCAATAGAGGAAGCCACACATCCTATCTATCCCTGTTCATGTGTGGGACACACCACTAATGACATGAAGGGGCTGGAAGATACCTTATGCTTAGAATTTATTGTACATGAAACAGAAAACAGTTAATATGGCACTCATCATAGCCTGGCAAAAACAAACAAACAAAAATACTATAAATAAACTTTGCTGGTTATTAGTTCCCTAGTAATTAATGTTTGGGGCATTTCTTACGTTGTTGTTGTTGATGATGATGATGATGATGATGCTGTCCACAGAAGTTTTTTTCTGACACCTTTCTTATTTTCTCAGAAGCTTTCATCTTCAAGTCCCACTGACTAGTACCCAAATTAGGCCTGTTCTCACCGTCCCTGTCCCAAGCACGTCCTACTATTTCATAGAGACAGGCAATACTCTCAAAAAGAGTAGAAACATGCAAGGAGTAGAACTTAAGTCTACTTTCCCAAAGTCTTGTGAATGTTTAGACTGCCAGTTTCCAGCACAAAGCCAGAAGAAGTAGACAAAATGTCCTCAGATCTACCCTTGTAGAGTGAATAAACGTAGCCTACACAGAAAGATTCATAGGGGCTCAAAAATAGTGCCTTTGGCTCTAATTTCTCTTCTCCATAGTAAAACACTGTTTCACCGAACACTTTAAAATTTGAGTTCTCTCAGCGTTGAAGTTTTCTTGGGCGACTCTGTTCTAAGGGGTATGCTCTGCGCAAGTCGGAACAACAATTAAAAGAAGAATGAAAGATGGCAGTTTATGTGTGCCAACAAGAGGTTTTTCTCCAGACTTTATTATTTTTCATTTTTCTTTCATATTAGAAACGGAGAGATACACAGAACCCTGTTCCAAAGCGAAGGCAGTGGAGTGTGCAAATGCCCGGCCCTGTCAAAGTGATAGAGTGAAGATGCAGAAGAGATAATGGAAACTTTCTTCTCTGTGAGGACCCGAATAAAGAAGCCATTGCTAGTCATTCATCAGCATTGATTGCCTTGGTGCTTGCAGTGTAGATAGGAACTTTGGGCTCACAAAGAGAGAATGAACAGGCACAGTGATCGACTTTAGGGAATCTCGTTAGCTTCTGCTTACTTCTAGCGCATAGCAAAAACATGTGGTGACCAAAACAGTTAAGTCCCGAGGGTGATGCAGGACAGTGATAGAGACAGTGGTCCCTTCATGCGTTCTAGCTGTGCAAATTGCTGCAAGAGGATATTCACCCAGTGAATGCCGCTTTTGTGATTCATGATTAATTTGGAATATTTTTATGTGTCTCCTAATCATTTCTGCTGATCGGAAAAAAAATTATGTCATTCTCAGTAATGGTTTAGTGACAAATAACTTCACTGAAATACAATTTACTGATCACGTGTGAGCCTGCATACTATAATTTATTTCTTGTAAAGAGGTATTCAGAAAATGTAAATGATGCCTTCAGTAGTTTCCAGTTTTATTTTCCCTTAAACATTTACAAATTTTATATGCCAGAAAACATGTACAAATTTTCATTGCATTGAGTTATATGAGGGCTTGCATGTTTGCTTTGGACAATTTATACAAGCAAAATGGATTGGAGAACTGAGACAATTACCCAAATCACTCATACCAAAGGAATACAGTGGCTCCAATCATTTAGATACAGAATTTCAAATCAAAGTGTTTCTTTGGCTTGAATGATATGGGCAATTGTCTCAGTGCTCCATTACTGCTGACGATAGATTTCCAATCCGATTATGGGTTTAACACAAGATGGGAGAAATAATAACATGCAATTGTGTTTCGAGATCTTGGCTCATTCTGAACTCATTGTCCCAGGGTTCCCCACTACAGACACAATCAGAAAGGTTAGTCATCTTTCAAAGAGGAGTGACTTCTTAAAGCCACTTGACTGTTATTCAGACCAGAAGAGCAGAAAATCCTTTCTTGTTTCATTTGCTGTTTCAAAAGTTCTTTTGCCTCTATGCATTTTAAATATTTTCTCTCTTAAATGACCCAGGTTTTTTTGATCAGTGCAATCGGACAAAGAGTGTGATTTTTCCCAATAAATGTGCAAAGTACTTGACTTCAGTTATTTTTGCATAAGTGTATACGATTCTCCCATATCTTTTTACCCTTACATTTTAGTTTATATAGTAAATAGAAGCCAAAATTCTAAGGCAATAATTGTTATATTGAGTAATGACATGGGGAAAAATTCAAAAATAACTTTCAATTGTTTGATATTATCCTTGTGATTTGAAATTTCTAGAAAAGGTCCAAGTTTGGCTGATGAACACATTAATGCATGTGGAATGCCTTTTTCTTGAAAAATAAAATAAAATAACAATATACTCAATCAAATTTTTGATGTGCTGATGGCTTTGGCTTTTTAAGTAATTGCGGCTGCTGTTTTATCATGTCTAAATTCTATCACATGGACACTCAAGTTCCATTGGTGGATGTGCCAATGGTTCCCTTTGATTCCAGCCCTTTCAGTTACTATATGTGTATATCATATTTTAAAAAAGACTAGATATAACACAGCATATCCTGAGGTTATGTCCAATTTCTAGTACATTTTTTTCCCTTAATTCTCTTTTCTCATCAAAAGAGCCTAATGAACACAGTGATATGTATGATCTTAAATCTACTGGAAGATCTGAATTATTTGCAAAGCAAACCATGAACAAATTACAGTTTTTCAGAAATTGTTGGTAAGAAACTGTTTGTTGAGCTCTTAGCTCCATGGTTGTGGAATTTGAATCCATGAAGTAATCTCTAACCAGTTTGCAATCCATTCTCAGGCCTCTGACAACAGAATAATTTCTTGGGCTGTAGAGCAAAGTATGCTGAAAAACTAGTTTTGATAGTTTTTTTTTTCCTCTCATTTTTATGAAAAAAAAATTTGTGTCTTATTTTGTGGTTTACCCATTCTATTGTTTCCAATTATCTTTGCTACATTTCAGTGACATTTCTGATCACTGTTTTTCTAAACTCCATTTCTGAATCAACATAAATGTGTTGACTCTCATGAGCCACTGATTGTTTATGACCTCTTTTCTATCTAACATGAGTAACCCTCTTATAAAATAGATATGCATTTTGTAATAAACATATTTTACTTTATATGATATAGTGAATTCAATGTTTAGTTCTGCAGTACGGATATAGTTACATCTGCTTAACAGCACAAAATACTTGCAATACACTAAGATGACATTTATATTCAGAGAGGTTGTGTTTCAGGTCTTTACTAAATTAACTTACAAAAGAGTGAACAAATTTATTCAGTAATTCAAATACACCTCAAATAAAATAATACAGATAAAAGAATTATATCAGTGATATCACAATCTTCTCATTATAAGGTTGCAAAATTGTATTTGTAATTTTACTAATATTGTTGTCATTACTTCATGGTAAGATATGGTATTGTGAAGAAAAAATTCAAGTTACTTTTAACAAATCACTTAATCAAGTCAAACCTCACAAAAGGATGAAAGTTATTAAAGAAAGTTCACAATCCCAAATGTCTGTTTTCATGTGTAGCTCTATGGCTTTCTGAAAATGACACACAAACCATGCTGATAAATACGCAAATAAAGCTCATGAATGTAGCTCGTTTTAGAGCCAGGATATTAAACTGCATCAGAGTTCAGTGAAATCAAACTGCATATATTCAAACCAAGCCAAATTGCTCTTGACTGAAATGACACATTAAATATCTAATATACTTTCAGATTTTTTAATATAATTCATGTTAGATGTTATAATTTTCTATCAATAGCTGAGAAAACGTTGAGTTTCAGTTTTGGCATCCAGCAATCTAGACTCTTAATGACAGGTCTATTCTGACATCTGTCAAATTATTGATTAAATATTCTGAGGAGAATAGACATTAAATTGACATAAATTGCTTGTTCAATGGCATTAAATTTTGTTTACTTCATGAGGCTGAATTTACCTTATTCTTGAAATTTTTTATCATAGAGCCATGATTAGTCATAAAATTTATTATAATAGTTCTGTAATATACAAAGTTTTCTGTAAAGAGGCTGTGTAATTTTAAGTCAGTATTTTGAAGGCAGAAGCAGGAAGACTATATGTTCAAGGGCAGTGTCAACTACATGAGATGTTCATTCAAATAAACAAACACAGCAAAACTATGAATTTAATATTATTTACCTACTATTGGTGAAATTATTAAGGCCACTCCATGTAGTTAAAAGGGAGGTTTATTAGTGGCATAACTTACAAATGAAGTGATAGGTAGGTTGCAGGGTCTGGGG
This sequence comes from Peromyscus leucopus, assembly GCF_004664715.2. Classification (NCBI taxonomy): domain Eukaryota; kingdom Metazoa; phylum Chordata; class Mammalia; order Rodentia; family Cricetidae; genus Peromyscus; species Peromyscus leucopus. Next base: position 30,476,345 of record NC_051073.1, read on the forward strand.
AAGGTGTGTCGCAGTCCGGCCGTGTTCTCTGGAGAAATCTGCTGGATCTACCTCCACTGTCCAGGGTCCAGGAACACAGAGAGAGCTGCATCTGGATCTCTTGTCTTCAGGGCCCTCTCTTGGCCCTGCCTTGTAGGCGTGGCAGTTATCGAAGCCTCAATGAGGGTTGGAACTTCCAGATAAAAGCTGAAATGACTATCCACTACAACCTACGATGGTGTGAAAATTGAAACACAGGAAGAACTTCTCAAGATTTTAACTTTATGTTGTTGGACTAGGAATGAAATATCCTGATGATCAAGAAATTTCCCAAATATGAATGATTGTCCTCTAACAACTACTCTAAATCTTTATGGTATATCTGTTATTTTTATTTAAAAAGAATAAAACCAAAAAGACTCCACAGAAATTTTTTCTAGGATTAAAATAAAAATGTCTACATGTATTAAATAGTGTAAAATTCTTGTGTAAATATGTTACTGTAAAATCTTATTACTCAGAGGAGTGTGGTGGTGCACACTTATGTTAGAGGGCTAGGAAGAAAGAGGAAGGAAGATCTCTGGAATTCATTGTCTAGTCAGCCAGCCTAACCTACTTACTTATTGATATCCTGGCCAGTGAAGAACCATGTCTCAGAAAAGTCATCATGGATGGCTCCTGAACAACAACAGCTCAGGTTTTCCATATGCATGTGTACGTATATGTGTAGATATGTATACTACTCATATGTGTACATATTGGACCACACATACATATGTACATACAGAGACAACATTGTGACTGTTAATTCAATTGTATAGTTAGCAATATCATACAAATATAGACATAATTCTTTTGTTTCATATCACAGAAGAGATGTTTTATGTGAACTATTTTCTTATGGTTTTACATTATTTTTCTTATAATGGTAGTAGTTGTTTTAGTCTTGAAGAAATAAGTTTTGAAGTCTCCCTGCCTAACTGGCAATGCTTCTGTGTTTATATCCAATTGAAATTCCTCAAATGATGGTCTCCTGTTGAAAATTCCTATCATAGGTTTTCCTAACAACTCTACCAGCAACATTCTATTCTATTCTGTAATTACCATTGCATTCTATTTTTAGTCAGTAGTTTAGAATCCATTATCTTCTAGAACTTACACTTTTTTAGAGGAGGATTCAAAGGATTGAATAAAATGTCATTTTGTTTATATATACTACTTTCTCTAATAAAACTAAAATGGAAGATGACATTCTGAATATTTAAATTCATTCCAAGGCATATTTACTTAATTCATATCTCTAATCCTTTTAAAGTATCAGGTTCTTAACATTTTTATTGTTATTATTTTCAACTTTAGTTTATTCTTGGAGAAATTATGGAAGGAGATGGGCTTTATGGGTTCTTCATGTTGTCTGATACCGTTCCTTATGAAAATACTCACCCATGGAAATGACCATATTCTGGTCCATACTTTAACCACAGTTGGAAGAAGATTATGAAATTTTGTTGTATTTTAAAATGTCTCTAGAGACTTTCCTGTTCATTCTGGAGATGTTTCTTTTGAACTCCAAATCCATATCTAAGACTTACCTGTAAGTTATAATCATTGTTTACCACAGACCAAATATTATTAAATGAGGAAAATTATACTTGTGACACTTCTTCTCATCCCCATTCCTTCTGTGATTTCCTACAATCCAAAGGTCTTCAGTCATATGATAAATTAAATGTCACTGCTTTATAGAGTGTATGTAGATCAATGAGTTGAAAATCTTGTACTTAAAAAGGCATCAAACATAAAATATCCTCTTGCTTCTACGAACATAATTTTTCACTGACCTAACTTTCAGACCCAAGTTCACTGTTAATCTTCAGATTCTTCTCCTTTTGGAGTCCCTTTTTGGACTTTTGACTTGTTTTGCTTGACAGATCATATAATAACTACTCATTTTCCACAATTAATTTTTCAACAATCAGTCTGTTGCTTTATATAATAGCTTCAGAGCTTCTCATGGAGATGTATATCTACTCTCTCAATTACATGGGAAGGTTCTTACTGAACCAGAGAATGGCATCCACTGATTTTCCTTATGTCCGATATTACAGCTATACAGTTATCTTTTCATGTAGTGGTTCCAAGCATGTATTAATAAATATTTTACTTTGTTCACAAAGTCCATTCAAAATTATTATTTGCCATAATAGCATTCATTTTGAGGGGCTGAGTATTTTTATTTTGAAGCAAGACACTGCAATGTGATAACAAACATGAATTTGAGTGAAAACAATGATGTTTAAAAAAAAAATTACAACCATGCCTGTACAAACCATCTCTCTCAGGCTGGCAAATAGCTTGGCAGGCTAAGGCACTGGTAGCACTAGCCTACTGACCTGAGATTAATCACTGGAGGCATGGTGAAAGGAGAACACCAATGTCTGAATGTTTTTCCTCTATCTCTACATGTGCGGTGTACTCATAGCCTCACACCCCCTGCATATGCAAATTCTAGGTTAAAAACAACATATTATATAATTATTCAAATGTCATATATTTTATTGTTATTGAGGATACAGTGAATGTTTTAGGTATTTAGAATGATACTATTTATCTTAAATTTTATTTAATCAGTTCATTTTAATGGACCTTTTATGAAGCTTTGTCTTTTTTCTTTTTATTAATAGATTTTCTATTTGTTTTACGTATCAGGCACAGATTCACCTCTCCTCCCTCCTCCAAACCCCCAGCCCTCACCCTGATCCCACCTCCCATTCCCACCTCCTCCAAGGCAAGATCTCCCCTAGGGAGTCATAAATCTTTTCCTTATTCCCACTAATTTCTTCTATCTTTCCTTTAAATTTATCAAATATTTGAGATGGATGAATGTTTGAGAATTTTAGAGTTCTCAACACACCCAGGTTAGTCTATTTCAAAAATCCGGGTATTATTACTGACACACAAATTGAAAAAAAAATTCCTGAATGCCACATAAACCTACATTCTTCCAAACATATGGCTATAATAGGCAAACAGATCCGCGCCCAAGCATTGATAATACTGCCATAGAATGTTAAGAAGTAGCACATTCTGAATACATGCTAGCTTTTAAAGGTAAAATTTACATTTTGCTTAATGTAATTTAGTATTTAATAGCATCTATATTTCATAATAAATTAGCTACATTCCTGAAATTGTTTAATTTGTCCAAGTGAGCCTATATGAGCTTTTCCAGTATATAGCTGAAATAGACTGAACTCTGACTTTGCTAAGGGTGCTCTGGAATGTTGTTTAAGCTCTATGTGTCATGAGGTTCTTCTCCAGTGCAAATTGATTAAAGGTACATTTGTAAAACCTTCAGAAAAACATTGAGAACAGGGAAAATACTGGCTGGTACATAAAAAGTTTTGTGGGTGTCATTTTTAGAAAAATACCTGACCTTGGTTAATCCACATTAACTTTAAATAAGTATATTATTATTACAAACATATATTTTTAGATTCATAAAATAATTTCAAAATATTTCATTAAAATTATACATTTTGTCATATCTAAGCTGTTTACATATTAGTTTTCCTTATAAATGGTATTTATAAACTTTTCCTAGTGAAGCACTTTAAAATATAATGCCTGTGAAAAATATTCCAAATTAGAATGTATTATTTAAAACACTTTGAAACTTTAAATGGGGCAAATAATTCTTATTCATAGTTTTCAGTTTTGCCAACCTCCTTCCTCTATATCCTATAATAAATATATGTTCTCTCGGCCTCTTTTCTCTGCCCTCCAGTATTAAGTCTGAAGAGACATTATTATTCATTCACATGTTCAGAGGTAGCTGTTTCTACGTTAATAGAGCCAAAATTGTCAACTTTTCAAACAGTAACTTGTTTTCTATGCCCTAGGGTTTGAAAGAAAATAGTCTCATAATGGAAAATAGTAAGCAGACTTTCTGAATGCATAAATGTCTTGATTCTTTACCGGCTATGCTGTGCTACCTGGCTATAGGTAGTGAAATGGTTCTCTAACAATATCGAATGGCCTATGTGGATGAACATCCATGAATAATAGTATTTTATTTTTCTTAATGAGTTCTTGCAGTCTCAGAATTAAGCTTTTCAAACATGGAGACATTGCTCTCACCTGGAATTGTTTTAAATTTTAAATAAAAGTAAGTGGGTTTAGAAGTGGTTTAATGAAGAAAGATGATTTTATGACTACACTAGTCTAAATATTGAACACCATTTCAATGAATAAATTATTTTTTAGGTAATAGATTCATTCTGTGTGAGGGTTCTAACAGACAAGTAAATTTAACAATTAGGCTTCATATTTCTAAGTATTGAATACTACTCTGATACAATCTGCACATAAGCAATATCAGAGTAAATGTTTCTTAATTCTGTAATGATTCCTTGATGATTCAGTCCTTCAGTGACATGGAGAACTTTGAGAATGTTCTCTCTAAAGACTCACATCAAGTGGCCAAGCCTCCCAGGTTTTAATGGGCTCTACAAATATCTCAAAACCACCTGGATAAAAGTGGATGAAGTTAGAAATATAGGAGCAGGCATCAGGTATTTAATATTGAATTGTAATTAATGATCTGTTTCCACAGCATTCCCTTGGGTAATCTGCAATTCTAAAGCTCTGCTAGTACAGCACTGCTGAGTTATTTTTGAAGGAGAAATAGAGGAGAAACCCAATAACGGATCAATGACTTGACATTGCTGCTCAGCCTAAAGCATGAACGTTCATTTAAAATAGAACTAGTAGCTCCTTATTAGTAACCAGCAACAGCGCTGTAATCATGTTGAGGAATTGTGTAATTTCTGAGAGACTGTCTCCTCACCAAGTAATGAGCATGGCGATTGAACAATGTGACCAAAGTCAAAGACCAAATATGAAAAAAACACACCCAAAGAAAGACGTAAGTTTTTTACTTTTCAAAAGAATTTGATACATTACAAATGTATTTCCGTATGCTTAAAACTTCTTTATGTGGTAATTGAAACATGATCAACAAAGTAAATTTAAACAGTAACAAATGGATCTGCATCAAAAGGATGTTGTGATTACTTATTGTATCTGAGGATAATACCCATGAATCATGTTCGGTGAAATATGGGAGCTTTTCTAATATCTCTTGGAAGGTGTCCAAGGGCTTGCCACAGCAGGAATTGAGCATCTTTGTTTATCACTAAACCTACTCACTATTGTGGAAAAAGCAAAGTAGAATCTTGCCTATGTTTGAATATCCTTGTTTCTCTACCATGAAGACTTCTTTGGTGTATCTTTAACTTCTTCATATCCTTTAGATGATAGGTACTGAGTCTTCTCGGAGAAGGATTGCCTACGGGGGCTAGTACAGCTAAATGAACTATATTTCCTTTTTTGCTCCACTTACACTCTATCATGTAATGTGTTTGACTTATTTTTCTTACTATATTCCCTCTAAACCCTCATCTCAACCACTTATAATTTCCATGAAACTAGAACTTTTTTTTTTCTAGGATACTAGTATAAAGAATAGAATCTAGTACATAATTGCTTAAAAAAATCTCTAGTTAAATAATTGTAATTACATCATTTCCCCTCCTTTTTTCCTTCTAACCTTTCTCATGTCCTCCCCATCAATCCCTTCCATGGCCTCCCTTAGTCCCTCAATCACATTCAAATATACTTCCTTTATTATACATAAAATGTAGCTAGAGCTTTCCTGCCTTGCCCACAGTCAGGACATATCTCTCTCACCCGCCAGTCCCACAACTGCTCAGACCGAACCAAGTAAACACAGAGACTTATATTGCTTACAAACTGTATGGCCATGGCAGGCTTTTAGCTAACTATTCTTATATCTTAAATTAATCCATTTCCATACATCTATACCTTGCCACGTGGCTTGTGGCTTACCGGCATCTTCACATGCTTCTTGTCATGGTGGTGGCAGCTGGCAGTGACTCCTTCTACCTTCCTGTTCTTTCTTTTCTGCTTTCTGTTAGTCCCACCTATACTTCCTGCCTAGCCACTGGCCAATCAGTGTTCAATTTATTGACCAATCAGAGCAACAGATTTGACATACAGACCATGCCACAGCACTTCCCTTAATATTTTTTAAAGGAAGATTTTTAACTTCTACACATCTCCAAAGCCAGCTTGGTATATGTGGGAATTTAGGGCGTAGCTTCTCTTACTACTTCCTGCTGGAGGGGGGCGCTGTATTTTATGGGGACACAAAGAAATTTTAGGATTATGGAGTAGTCCATGGGGGTGTATCGTCTGAGCCATTTGCCTTGAATCCAATCTGGATGTTGAATTATTTGGGCTATGGTGTCATTGGAGACCTTTCAGGGGGTCTTGGCTGGTCAAACCTGATGTATCTTAATCTGGAACAAATTCATAGCCTCTGGCTTTCTGTGGAAACAAAAAGCAGAGCCTCCTTTCCAAAGCAACATATCCTTATATCCAAATTTTGAAGTCAAGGTACCTTTAAAATATACATTTTGGCATAACTCAACAGCATTCGCAATCAAATTTTTTCTTCAGTGACAAATATCAAAGAGAACATAATCCAGATTCTCTATGTGGTAGTCATCTTTATGTGGCTTATTTTTTATATTACCTTGAGCCTATTGCTTTAAAATGCAACCTTTTAAGCCTGAAACAGCTCTGTGGCTGCTTCAGCTTCCCAACATGTTGGTGGTATGTTTTCCACCACTTCTGGAAGCCATGGTGGGTCTATGCTTTTATCTAAGCAGCATGTACCCAGAAACCTATTTTTGTTTTGTACTAGCAAAGGCTAAATCCACCATGCAGCTTAATGTGACACTTGCAAAGGCCTCATTCCCGCCATACTGCAGGTCAAGTGCACATGCCAGGAAACCACCATAGTAGTTCAAACACACAGGCTGTCGCTAACTTGAAAGAGACAACTAGGAACTGGTTTTAGCTCCGTTTTAGAATCTTTTTACTCAGATTTTAAGCAGAAACTCTTGCTAACACATTGGACACCATTTGTAGATATAACCAACTGTCTTATTAAATAAGAAACACAGAACTAATGTAAAAGAGAAAGCCAAGAGGTCAGAGCTCAGAGCTAAAACCTTACCCTTCCTCCTGCAGTGGTTCTTCCTCTCCGAAAGAGACCTACTTCCTGTGTGTTTGTCTTCATATAGTCTTTCTGTTCTGCCTTCTCATTGGTTGTAAACTCAAACATGTAACTGCCTCATCACTGCCTATAAGTACAGCCCTGCAGCACTTAAAGGTGCATGTCTCCAAAGCTGGCTGTGTCCCTGAACACACAGATATCTACCTAGCTCTGTCTACCAAGCGCTGGGATTAAAGGCGTGTGCCACCACTGCCACGCTCTTGCTATAGCTCTAATAGCTCTGACCCCTGGGCAACTTTATTTATTAACATACAATTAAAATCACATTGCAGTACAAATAAAATACTTTGTGATTTATATGTATATATACTGAAGTATATCACTACTACATGTGGGATCTACTTAAAGTTTCTTGTATGTATATGATTCTAGAGCCAACCATTTGGTACCAGATTACCAATTAGAATTAAATGAATTACTAATTTGTGTGGTATAACCTGAGAAGCTCATGCGTGGCATAGGCAAAAATAGTCAATCCTTCTGTATCTCATGTGCTGCTTCTGTAGATTCAGTCAACAACAAATTGAAAATAATTTTCAAAAGGCTTAATTTATACAGATATTAGGTCTTGTGATTTTTTTCCCATAAGGCAACATGGTGTAACAACAATTCCAAATCATTTACAATGTATAACGTGTTGCAAGTAGCATAGAGTCAGTGTAAGTTCACATGAAGAAGCATGGGAAGGGTATATGCAAATCCTACAGGTATTTCATATGCAGGACTAGCATACCTGTTGATTTTTGTTTCAGTGAGTAGTCTTGAACTAGCTCTCCATGGATCCTGAAGGCTAATTGAGCTAATGACAAACAGAATTTGTTAATCATGACAAAGTTAAGTTAAATTTGTTTGTGATCTAGATTCAGGGTTTAACATACTTTCTTCATAATAAAAAATATATTTTACTGCTTTATTTTAAACTTACTTGCAAGCACATAATATTAAATCTTTCCTTTCTTCATTCTTTTGTACATTTCATTTATTGAAATGCAGATATTAAAAGTCCTACAAGATAATTCTACATGCTTGGTTTAGGTGGAAAATAAATATCTTTGGTATTTTGAAAGTTATAATAAATAATAGGAATGTAGGTGACTGTGTATATAGTATTAGGCAAAGCTTCCCTGTGTAAGTAATTATTGATCTGATATCTGGGAATGATTGGCTACCTGAAAAAAGAAAAAGCCAAGGATGGTATAAAATCAACAGGGAGGCATGCAAAAAAACCAGTGGCTACCAAACACACTGCATTCACTCTTATGAATACACATAGGTTTACTGAATTTGAAATATATTTACATACAAATAATATTCAATAGATTTTAACCAATATAGCATGACTCATTTATATTGGCATTAAGTAAACCAAACTGAATACGTAATGAATCCTTCATTCTAAATGGATAAATTGCAATAGTAAAAAGTTTATTAAATTAATAAATCTTAATAAGAGGAAAGGAGAATATCTACATGTTATTATTAATAGTAATTTTTCCACTTTCTCAGTTTTTAAAAATTAGTTTGTTTGAAGGTCTTTGATGAAAACATCCCATTCAAGCAAACCACTATATGTTTGTAAATTACTTAAATTTTGAACTCAGAGTAGAGTTAAACATTGATTTGCATTTCTAAACCAAAAATATCCAGTTGATGTACATTAATATTTAGAAGCTAGAACACTGTGATTATTATACCTTCTTACACTGAGTCTCTAAGCTTGATAGTACATATCTACCATCTTTCTAGAAAAGTCTAGATGAGTCCCTTCACTTGAACAAGCAAATACAAGTGTCTATAAAACCTGTGACCTTACCTTTGGGCAAAAAGGGATCACTTATTTTTTGTTTGTCTGCTGTAGTGTTGAAATTTGGGCTTTGGCTATTGTATACCCATAGAGTTTCTCAGATGCAAATCTATACCTTCACCCCAATGCTCGTTATTTTTTATTTTTCCTTTGTTTGAAAATAAGCTTTTCCCCCATGTATATCCTGATTAGTTTCCTTTCACTCTACGACTCCAACTCTTCTCCACCTCTCATCCCATCCAGATCCTCCCCTTTTCATCTATCATTAGAAAACAGACATGTTTCTAAGGGATTAGAAACTAATATAGCTAATATAATGAAATAAAACAGAAGCTAACATGTTGGAACTGGACAAAATAAACAAACAGAAGGCAAAGAACCTAAGAGAAGGAACAAGAAACAGAGACCCCCCACACTTAGAAATCTCATAAAAACAATAAGCTAGAAGCCTTGTGAGTGTGTGTGTGTGTGTGTGTGTGTGTGTGTGTGTGTGTGTGTGTGTGTGTGTGTGCATTGTGAGACAAGAAACCTACAAAGATTAAATTTAGTTCACTTTCTGTTAACCATCTACTGATGGGCAGCAGGGAGTCTACCCTTAAAAGTAGTTTGTTTGCCGAGTGAAGCTCTCTTGGAGGAAACTAAACTTTCATTTTCAAGTGGTAATCAGTTTGAGGAAGCCTCTGACTTAGGGATTGGGCCATGTGCCTACATCTCTTTTCAGCTCTAAGGGCCCATCTGGTTCAGAGCCATAAAGGTCCTTATTATTCTGTCTTAGCTTCTGCTGACATATCTGTTTCCATCATGTTGATTTAGAAGGCCTTGTTTTCTCTTTGTCTTTCATGCCCTCTAGCTTTTACACTCTTTCTGACTCCACTTCTATGGGGTTTCTTAAATACTGAGGGGATAGTTTTGATGGAGACATCATATATATATATATATATGTGTGTGTGTGTGTGTGTGTGTGTGTGTGTGTGTATTAGCTATTCCTTCTACATTGAGTTATAAACATCACTAATGGGAAACATAAAAATGTCTTATCTAAGCACTGAGCCATTCTCTTTTCTCTTGCTCCAAATATAAATTTTTTGAAAAGATTTAAATCACAACCAAGTTCTTTCAATACCCAGGAAAAAAAAGTAATGAAGTTGATCATTGCTATGTCTGACCTATGTATTCCAACTCTCATTTATGTTTTTCAATTTTCCATTTTAAGCTGGGAAGGTTAATTGCCTTTACCCTTGCATGTTTCTTGTTACACAATCACCCTGATTGAAACACCGTATGAAGCTTCAGAACCTGGCAGTGTCAGGTTAAAAGTCACCATGTCTAAAGGGATGAATGATTAGCAGTTGGTCTTAGAAAAATAGCTCTCTGAATGGAAAATAATTCTAAATCAGTTCGTGTTCAGATTTGAATATTCTCGTTGTAAAACAGTGTGTACACAGTTCAGTTTTATGATAATATTATATTTAGTTTTACCTACGTAATTTAAAATATTTATTTCTACCTAACAATATGTTAGAATTTTAGTGTTATAGCCAATGACAAAATTTATGAAAGAATGTATCACCAAAACGATTTAGTTAATTTTCAAACATGGAAGTATGGCTCAATGATTTGTAGGAAACATCAAATTTAAAGTTATATAGTGAGATTCAGTCAAATTTTGATAGTGAAGTCAACTTTAGGATCCTCACATCTATTTTCTTTATAACACGAAAACATATTTAGAGTCACAGAAATGTAATTGTGTTTCTTCAAGTCACAGCTGTAAAACCTACAAGCTCGTTTTAGCATTAGCCTGGCTTGTCAAAACTGTGACAACCCTCGTTTTAACTAAGCCATCCTTAGACTCTGAGGCTTAATATCTTGGCAAATAAAAGTGAATGAATGAATGCAACCTTAACAATCAGCACATAATTCTCAGAGTTCTGTTTCACAAAAGACTAAATAAATAAATAAATAAATAAATAAAATGTAATGGTAATTTAAAAGACAATGGGATACAGACACATTCTACTGATTATCCTGTAGTACAGCATGTTTTGATGCCACTAAAGACAGAAGGAAATGTGTAATAGCCAACTACAGAAAACCCATATATATATAATATTTTCCTGAAAACACCTATTTTTTCACTTCATGCGTGTTCTTATATCTCTAGATAAACCATATCGTGATATCTGATAACTCTAGTTTATCCAGCATGCAAGAACTGTTTCTGAGTCATCTGGTCTCAAATTTGCCATTGATAAAACCCAATCATGGAGTCCACATTTTGCAGATACTAGAGAACTGTTTCTGTGAAGGATCGAAGCAGAAAGACAAAAGCTATGGAGTCAGACGCAGACATGATGGATTCGAAGTCCAAGCCTAATGTGCTTCACAGTGTACCAAACAGTTTCAGGAGGCAGAACAAAGTAAATAGCTTTCTCACTTTAACAGTAAAAGTTCTTAAAATAGGGAGAAAATATAATATAAAAAAGCAATCATACATAAAATCATCTTGCTACTAAAGAGCTTATAAAACTTGTGTGCATTTTTCTTGATGAAAAAGAAGCATGTTATTATATACCATTTTAAATCACATTTACTTCTGAGCTGAAAAAAATATTTAAAATCATGTTATTGTTCAGAAAAAAAGGCAGCTGTTTATATGGTTCTATTCAAGCAGCTTTTTATAAAATGCTTTCTTTTCCCCCTCAAACTTTAGAAAAAGGTTGAAAGGCTGATATTAAATGGAAAAACTTAAATTTATATCAGATTCATAATTATGTGGTGATACAAATGACATTTTGTCTCTTCAGTGCCTTGGCAGTAAATGGAAACCACAGAATAAAAGCACCAACTGTCATATGATTACTCTCACAGTTATGTTTACAATTACAGATTTACGGCTATTTACTAGCTGAGAAGTGTGTCCTTTTGATTAAAACACAGCTTTTCTCGGGCTCCTTCATTCATTCTTTCTTTCAAGAAGCATCCATCAGCCCCTGGCTGTCATCCAGACTCTGCAGATAGAACTATGAAAACACACACACACACACACACACACACACACACACACACACACACACAAACCCTCACATGGCTTTTCTTCTAGCAGGGAACTATTAATGCCAATAAAGTAAGCTGATGATTTGTAAACATTAATTAAGGTGAATAATATGATAACTGAAGTAATAAAAATAGACAGGGAAGGTTTGGGAGGAAGTTCAAAAGATTGGAAGGTGAAAAAGTTTCAGTTCAGAAATGGCCTCATTACACAGTAACACTTGCCTCTGAAGATATGTGTTAGAATTGTTTACATTTGTGATGAAATTGACTTGTAATTGAATGGCTATACATAAAATAAATAATATATTCAAAATGATAAAGAAATGATAGATGTATGCTTATGTAAGTTACATATGTGTGACTATATATATATATATATATAAAGTTTCAAGGTTTTTAAAGAAAAATATATAATACATATAATTATATAGACTGCTGCCTTTAAATGTCTGGATTGGACATTCATTTCTCCATTGATCTTGATTTCTTCACTCAGATTGTACATTTTTGCATATTGTCCAAATGTTTTCTGTTACTTGTATGTGCTAGGTGTTTCTTTGATAGTGAATTCATGATTATAGTATCCTTTGATTCACTTTCATGAAATTCAGGGTATATTACAAAAATAAATTAACATAAAATTGACCCTAATTTCATAGCTTGAAAGCTATTTTTTCTTTTTGAATCTCAAGTACAGGGCAAACTCATTTTTGACAAATAGCATTTAATGTAAAAAAAGAAAAATAACCCTCAGGGTCATTACTTGTGTGCTATAGTATTATGTATAAATGACAGCTATTATTGATATTTTCGAATAATTTAAATATTTTCTTTGTTAGGTAGTGATCCTTGAACTAATGCTTTTGTCACTTAGTCAAAGCAGACCACTTTGTTCAAAGCTACAAAGCAAGACACTTGTTTTTAATGAAATCTTACAAACCAGTATCAATGTTATCTGATGAACTAAAATACTATGTAATTTACTTTATCAGGTGTCTCCTATATACAAACAAAATACTAGGAAACTACACATGTGCTCAAATGCACACATAGATAATCTCATTTATCCTGAAGTTCATTTGGGTTTTATTTCTTTCTTGATTGGAGTTGAACCATCTATTAGCAAATGACTTTACATAGTACACAATACTATGCTGTCTATCTTCAGCAATCTTTGCTGCTGCAGATATATACTTCCATGTTAGCAAGAGTCATAGTTCAAGATTCTTTTTAAAAGATAGCATTGAATTTACCATAACACTGTTTAATATCTTCTGTCACATTTCTGTCAGTTGTTCATCCAGTCACTGTTCCAGCTTCTTGAAATCCAGAAGTTTTTACCATTGACGTTTTGGCCCCTCATTTTTATGTAGTAAACACTTTTCTTCTTGTTCCCTTTTGTAGTTGTTTTCCTGGTGGCATAATGTCTGGTTTCTTCTTAGTTCTCATCCTCTTTGGACTGCACTAAAATTAATACTAGTGGGAAAGCTAATTGTGAAGTAAAATAACACAAGCCTAAGTAAATGCTAAGCGGTTGCCCAACAATGTGCTATAAGATTACTTACTGTAGTGAAGAGGACCAGAGTGTGTTTCAATAGAAACATGCAGTGTATGCTCTTGGGAGAAAGAACAAAACTCAGAGAAGCCTGTGAATGGACAGTCTTTATTAACTGTTCAAGTGTGATGAGCTTGCCAACCTACCTCAAGACTTTAGAACAGAAAGTGGGTCTCCTGCTCTAATTAGAATAATACAGAATTCGTCCACAGTTTTTTTCTTTACCATTGCAGTTTATGTTTCCTGTACTGTTAATGTCTCTTCTCATTGTCCATTTGCTTCAACTTGACAAAGTCCTCTTTGGAATTCTCTTGTACCTATTCCCTTAGAGTCTTTAAAATGCTAAAGTGGACATATAGCAATATGAGTACATTATTTTATGTGTCTAAAATTTATGTAAATTTTAGACATCTTTTTTTAGACATCTTTTAGGTTCCTGCAACCCAGGTTTGAAATATTTTTAACAACTGTATTTTTTTAATTGAACATTGTTCTTTTCATATCTATTGTCCCACTGATATTCCCTGAATGATAAATAGTTATGATTTTTTGTCTCCATTAGTTGATTATGTTTACTTCATATTTTTAACTCCTTAGATTAACACCTTCCAATTAATTTTTAATACATTCACCTTTTCTAATATTGGAACTACCTGCTAGTAAGCACCTCTTGTCAAAACTTTAGTTCAGTTACTAAATTCTTCAGCTCCCAGTTTTCTAATTGGAAATTTTTAATATGTTCTTCCCCAGAAGTAGTTTCTGTTCAAGCTTTGTTCTTCTGTCCTGGTGAGCATCTCTATGTTAGCAACTTCAAAGTCCACATCAGGATCTTTTATTTTCCTCTGTCATTAGGTTCATTCTCCAAGGATTCTCCCCTTCATTGTTGGTAACATTTTCTTCTCACTTCATTGACACTCTTTGCTCATGCTGCCACACTATATAAATCTATCAATATATTGTCACAGACTTTCTTCCTAGAGGAGAAGAGCATCTTTAAGCTTCCCAGAGATTGTGTAGGTTTCTGAAACCTTTGTGGGAATCTGATCAACTTTGTCTTCCGTGGCCTCCAGGACTGTACAACTTGCTGCAACCTCCTGGTGTTCTGAGTCAGATGAGACTGTAGTGTCTTTGGGAAGTAAAACACTGGTGTTTACCAACACTTTTTCCTTGCAGGTGAAGTAGCATTTGGGAAATATTGCCTTTTAATCTGCATTTGAATATTGGGAAAAATGTGACCAAAAAAAAAAAAAAAAAGATTAATGCTAGATCAAACCACCTCTTTGTTCTTAGGTCTTAGTCAATGGAAAACTAGAATGTGTTGTGTCTACCTAGTACTTTGAGTTGGATTATACAGAAATAGTTATTTGGCAACCCACTAAATACGTGAACGTGTGAATGTGGGATACATGAGATAGTGTTCTATTCTCAGTCAAGATGAGGATTATCCTCCACTTTATCTGCACTGTTCTGCTTGTTGGTAAATGCTAACTGTCTATAGTTGGCGATCCCCAAGGTGTTGTATATCACACACTAACACCTCCCTAAGTCAGGATGATAGGCCCCTGTGTTTTGTTTAAGATCCTGGTTTTCTGGCAATATGCTGCATGTGTAGCATAGCTCCTCAATTCTTGTGGTGGAAAACGGGTATCTGAGATCTTTTGTTATATCGTGCCGAGAAGAGAGAAAGGGTTATGGCACATGAGTGTGCTTCTTTTCCAAATACCTTCAATATGTCTAGATACTATTGCTAGAATCCTTTCAACTAGCTTATACACTGTTTATAAAATGAATTGACCTGTGTGTTACTCTTGAATTGTCATGTTTATGTCTGTGGTGGGAAGAAAAGTGCAGAGCCCAAACACATCGTTTTTATGGTATTATCTACATTAGGAAATATTTTATCTTAAGTTGTATGACAATATAAGAACAAAAATAATAAATATCTATTGATTGAAAAAATATACAAGCAGATTTCAATATTTGGTAAAATGATACACTTCTACTTAAAATATATTCAAGTTTGCAAAAACTAATTCATAAAGGAGAATAACTCTACTTTACTTTAAGAAAATGCTATTGTCAGTTTTCTGGTATTCCCAAAGAAATTTGTGAAGAATGATTTGAGAGCATTCAGTGAAGAGGAAATAAATGAAAATCAATGTAATATGTGTACAAGTGTATTGCTGGGAGAAGAAGTATGGTCCAAATGAGTTCTAAATTAATTCCATATACAAGAATTAAAATTCAAAGAGTTGGAAAGACCCCAGTCTATAATTCCTACACAAATTCATGACACTTAATACCAGACTTACTGGAACAACTTCAAATTAGATCATTAGGTGGCTGTCCACTGAGGATTTTGAACAAGGGAAGGCCTATTAGGCAGAGATAACACCTATTTCCTCTGTGTACACTGTAAATGTTTTGTAATGGAACAGGGGTAAAACACAGACAGTATGATTGAAGTGTGAGTCCTAGACTGACCTCAATGTGTAACAATTCTCCTGTTTCATATTCTTAATGACAAGGCATGCAACATCATGCCTAGCTTGAATTTCACAATTTCACATAAATACTCTCTGCATTAATACTTGTATAAAACCAGTACAAGAATTATGGGGAAAAGAATCAAGAGCAAATACATAATTTTTAAGTACAAATATAAGTGTTACAATGAAAATGTAGTAAATTTCAGCAATTAAAGATATAGAGCTGGATACGGAATTAAGAGTCTCTGAGATAGTATTGAGATTTCTCAATGAGCAGAACAAAACTTAACAATAGGAAAAAAAGTGAGAAAAAGAACGAAACAACAATGAAGTTATATGTTAAAGTTAATGAAGTTAGATGTTAAAATTTAAATAAAACACAAGTTCTAAAAATTAAAAAAAATTGAAGGGAGAATGTAAAATACACAAAGGAATAATATTTTTTTTTCAAAAATGGTAACTTTAATGGACACCTTTCCTGCTAAATTACTTTCTTTTAAAAGGAGGAAATAAAAATAAGCAAACAAACAAAAACTCAATACTTCTGGGAATTGTTGCATGGCTGCAGATTATGTGTGGCATACCTCACATGTCGGAAAGCTTCCTCTCTCATTATGTAAAAAAGTCATGAATAATCAGGTCAGGCGGTATGCAAAGAGAATTCCCAGACTGTGACGCTAAGGGCAGGCCTATTAGGCACAGCTGCACACCTGCTTGCACCTTACACACTGTAAAGGGTTTGTCACTCTGTCTCTAAATCCCAGGGAAGAGTGCTTTGAGTGCAGGAAAAAAAATTCAAATTAGCCCCATGCCAAAGTAAAGTATCTTCATTTATGTGAGTCCTGGAAACTAACTTGTCCATGAATTATGAAGTGTATGAAATATGATTGTAAGTTTGTTTATGAAAATCAACTTAAAACGTATAAGTATACACATTAAATTTTTAATTAAAAACAAATTCAGAAAGAAATAAACCATTCAAAAAATTCAACATTATCATATAAACTAAAGCCTATGATCATCAAAATATTCACTCTTGTCTAAGCATATATAACCTTCATTTTCAGTATGGATTTTAGGGGAATTTTGGCAGTAAATCCATCTGAATTTTTCAACATCCTATTACTTAAATTGCATTTTTGACAAGACAGTAAATAAAATACAAATATTTCTTCTGTGTTTGCTGTGAATTTTCAGGTTATTGAATCAATAAGAATTAAATGTTTTAAATATAAATGATGTTGATTATACACACATGTATATATGTACTTCATAGGCCCTCTTGAAATAGAATGGCATATTTTTATATTTATATGTGAAATACATTACTTAAAAACAAAAAAGCTTAATTTATTTCATGTGGAAAATTATTTCATTAGGATTATCCAGTGGTTATCATTCATATCATTAATTTGTTAATTTTATCTTTTTTCATTGAAATAGTTAATTTTAATGTAATATTGGTTTTTAGTTATTGTACTTATGAATATTAATAATAATTTACAATCAACCATTGCTGGTTATCAATAAATGTTACATTTTCATGTATATGATTGTCTCATAGTACAGTCATAATCTTTGTCATCCAATTCCACAATTGTAAGAATGCTGCATATATTTTGCTCATTTGCAGTGCTTTTAGGAAGTAGTAAGATCTAAATTCATTTAATGAAAGAAGTTCAAGACTGTTACGGCATGCTGTATCATTGTATCTTTAGTGCTTCACACGGTATAGTGCTATTTTCAGTGAATATGCAAACATTGATTGAGAGAGACACATGACCTGTGCCTTTTTGTGTAGTTCTCTCTTGCAAATGTTGTGACTCTTCTGAGACTTCTTCAACGATGAAAGTATATAATGATCTATATAATACATGTATCTTCAAGCTTTTCTGAATCGATAGATGTACAACGCATATTAAGCAGTCACAGTAAGGACTGTGCTAGTTTAAAAAAAATAGAATGAGAAACAGAGAGCAATTGGAGGATAATGATATATAACTTGGAAGAAATCATCAGACTTGGTGTGAAAGCCTCAACTTTGCAGAATAACTTTCAATATAAGACAGTCTTTAAAAACATTGAAAATTCAGGGTAGGCATGGTGGCACACACATTTGGCTCAAGCATTTTTCCAGGCAGAAGCAGGTGGTTCTCTGTGAGTTTGAGACAGGTCTATATAGCAAGTTCTCAGACAACCAAAGCTGTAGAATAGAGAGATCCTGTCTCAAACAAAACACAAACAAACAGAAAAAAAAGCAAAACTAAGAGTGTCAATAAAACTTATTGTAGGAAACTTTTATGATTTGGTAAGCTTTTGAGACAATGAATGTGAAACATGACTGTAGTAACTTAGCAAACTGACTACAGAATTTACGATATTGTACTCTACAGAAAAATATAATCTCCTATATATGTTAGTATGAGATTAAAGTTTCTAAAATAAACTGTGAAAATGGAGTATATAATTAAATACTAGTAAGGCTTTCCTAACATAATTTTAAGAACATTAAAGTTGATAATGCGGTTGTCCTTTGAAGAGATGACTCTAATAGGCTAAAGTCTTGGCTTGCTATTGCAATATAAACACTTTCTTATCCTTAGCATTAATAACTATTCATCTAAACAATGCTAATTTTAAAATTCCTATAAAGCTGGAAAACACCTCAGCTCTATCTTCAAATCTTTCATTTTGTTGTTAAAATCAGATTCACTTAATTGTTACTAATTAGCCTGTCTTGAAATCTTACTATCTGAATACAAATTATTTCTTCTCTATTGTAAGGTGCTCCAAGGTAGAAATGTGGTATATACGCTCTGTTAATTTATAACTAAAGATAGTAATATACATGTTTTATGATTTCAAAGCTTATAATTATTTCATATTAGCAATTTGATGCCCTGGAAATTTGTTCTGATCAGAGAGTTCAGAAAGATGCAAATATATACTTAGTTGTAATTTGACTATTAATATTCACTATTTATTATTTACATATTTTTCCTAATAGAAATATAGAATGTAAGCAGATAAATTCAGATTTAATATAATCTTATTTCAGTGGAAAAGGTGGCAAAATACTAAGGAAAAATTAAGTAAAATGTAATTAAATCAACAAGGTGTTAATTAAATCTGTGCTGCAAATAATTATTGCATTATTTCTCATCTAACCCTTAGAGAAATTCAAAACTGCAAATTACTTATACAATATGATTTGGTCTACTCTGCCCTTTACAAATCAGTTGATAATGACAATTACACAAAACGAAACAATACCATTTTTATCTGAATAGAAAGTGCAAACTGGATCTGCATTACGATTGAAAAGTTTTACTTATTTTTTTTCAATAATCTTAAATGGCTGTATTTTATATTCTACATTGCTCAACTTTTATCTTCATTTAGAAAGAAGTTTTTTTTAACCTTGTTAAACATACTAATAATATTTCAAAGTTCCTATGCTTTTTTTTCTCATTTCTTTCTCAATGATACTATCCTCAATGATTCAATCAAAGTCCTTAGTTACAGTGTGAAATACAGCTCAGTTGGTAAATTGCTTACCTAGTGAATCTGAGACCCTGGTTTGTTCACCCAGAATTGGATGTGTCATTCCAAAAGCCCCATCAACCATACAGGGTGGTGCATGACAGTAATCTAGCATTCAACAAAGCTTCATAACACACACACACACACACACACACACACACACACACACACACACACACAAGCACAAAACAATATCAATAAAAGAACCATAATACAGATTGACTATTAAAATATGCATGAGCCTCATTCTTTTGATTATTAGCCATCATTAAATATTGGAAACTTCAGAACTAAGTATTTCACTATTAATAATTCTATAACATGGCTGCCTGAGTGGTTTAAATAATTTCTTTAATATTCCCTAGTAAAATTAAATTTATGTAAGATGAAAATTACAGAGTTAATTAGTACTAGCCTTTAAATCTCAAGCCAGGTTCTTTGAAGTCATGGGTCCTTGCCCAAACACACAAGCCAAAAATTCTCTTTTCTTTTCTCTGAAGTGGTTTTACTGTCTACCTTGGAAAAGGAGTGTAAGAGTTTGACACTGCAAGAATGGCAGGCATATTGAGAAACATAGACAGGGTTACAAGTAGAAGTATAAATGTCTTCTGTAAAAGACAGTAATCATTACTATTTTCAGCTTATAGAATATAATTTTATTCCTTTGTTTGTTTGTATCTGCTTTGCATTAGTTTGTTTTGTTTTATGGTGGTGTTCTACTAAGCAATTTGCAGAGAAGCTGTGTGAAAAGAGCATAAGCGTTTTTACTTGGTAAAAATTATAATTATTTTGGATAAATTGATTAATATTTTAGAATTAGGGAAATGTATTTTTCATGCTTGGCATATAAGTTGCATCTGCAGAATTTGTAATATATTCAATTACATGCATATTTCAAGTAATTGCATGGTGAGAATGGGAAGTGAGCCAGCCTGTACCTGATCTGTATGCACATATGCAAAATTCAAAGATAAGATTTTAATGCAAATGTGGCTGTGGCAGTTTAGGTGTATATTTCTTTGAAGATACCATAATTAGAGTCAGTTTTATTTCCCCTGGTATTCTGCTTTACATTTTGCTCTTTTCTGTTATAGTTAATTGCTCAGAGATGGATTAAATTGACAACCTTGACCATTACTATTTACCATTTCTTGGTTTCATTCTAGAACACACATTTAGTATTTAAACAAACCGCTTAATATGCTAGCTCAACAGGTGTTGAACACAGACCAAATTGTGTTTGTTTATGTTTTAAATTTTAATTACAACAGTTTCCTCTTTCCTTTTCTCCCTCTGCTTCATGGCCTCTTTTTGTAATTCAATTGCTTTTGAAGGCATATATGTTTTTGTATGTACATCTATGCTCCTAAATATAACCTGTTGAGTCCACAGAGTATATAGTGTTTCCAGAGCTGGCTGTTTGTGCTCAGACCATTCATTTTCATTTATGAAAGGGTCACATTTGATAGTGTAAGCAGAGGTCATTTTCGAAAGCATCGGCTAATACAGAGATCTTGTGCATGACTTCCTTTTTTCACTCTTGCGCATTTGCTCCCTACTGAAACCACTTTTCATTTTTACCAACAAAACAAAAATTGCACTTAAAAGTATGTGCTTGTATTTATACATTACTTACCAGGGTTACGACCATAGGTGTGTCTCAACTTCCATTCACAATATAGCATGCTGTCTCTGTGTTACTAACTATGGTATTGGGGGGGGGGGTGAGCACTTAGAGTTCATTTCCTTTTAATTATAACAAATCTCTATGGAATTTCTCTTTTAAATGAGGTTAGTGACAGGAATGTCAATGGGTTAATGAAAAGGAAAACTGCTGCACATTTTGTTTCAGATTTACTTTAGGTTTTAAATACCATGTGGCGCTTCAGTCTAAAACTTGATTCTGTGCTAACAATAAACTGTTAAGATGAGAAAGGCCAATTATCTCATTAATTTGTTAATGTAGACAGCCAGTCAAGCCCCTACATGAACCTCCCGTATTGTGTATGATCTCAGTTAACTCTGGTCATCGTATAAATTGATTTGTTGTTGACCGCCAGCCTTCACACCCCTGTTCCTCTACAATTTACTCACAAAGAAGCTATAATTTCACTACAATACACAGCTTGTTTTCTTTCTTCCTCAAACTGTTTCCTGAAGTTTAAAGAGTTGCACACAAAATGAAATTGGCCTATAAGCGGTAAAGGCCCCGGAACACAAAAACAAACAGCTTCTTCGGAATGCTGTTTTCCACCCCATGTTCACAGTCAAATTCTTCAACTTCTAAATAACCACCTGGTACTAATGTTGTTTAAAGTAATTTGCTTATTTTAACCCATTAAATCCTGTCACAGAGGCAATACAGCTTTTTCCTCTAAAGATGAGGGAATTAGAGAAGTGAAATAAATTAACCAAAATATATACCTAGAAAGTGGTAATCCGAGGATAGACTTTTACAAGCTGTGAAGTGATTAGCTAAAGTTCAATATGAAATTTCGTATAAAATGTCACAGGTTTGTATGTTTGTTTACTATAAATAATACCAAATGTAGATCAAATATATTAAGCATTTTAAAACCATGAATTCCCTGGAATGTGGAATCAAATTAGCCAGTCATCATAAGCAGTAGCAAATATAATATTGACCTGGAAAATATTCACAGAAGTCAACAGTATGAACTCATGACATTTTAGGCACAGATAATACCTCAGTAATAATGTCTTAATGAACAGCCAAATTTGAATCCAGATGTACTATAAATCACTTGAAAACATAATGCTCACATCAAACTTAGTAGGTATAAAATCCAAAGAAGTAACCTCATTATATAGATCTATAATTATAACAAAATGTCCACAATAAACATTGAAGATTTGTCTATTATAAGGAGAGTCCTTCAAAGTACATATATAAGCAGGCTATATTGAAGAGTAACATGTTTTTTAGTCAAATATTTGGTCTGATTTCAAAGCATTCTGGACTTTACTACAAGTTCCCCTACATAGGGAAACATGACTCTAGCACTCAAAGATGCCTTGATATTTTAATGTTTGACTAAAAACTGCAGAATTTCTGCATTCCAACAAAAGTTTATTTGATATCTTAGCTTGATTTCAAAAATTCATTCATTTCAGTTTTCTATATAAATATGTGTGTTATAATGTGTTTAGAATATTCCCTAAAAACTTTCTAACCTCTATTTTTTCTTCTCCTTCTACTAGTCCATTTCATCACCTGATGCACTTTAATTCCTACTGTATATTATATATATATATATGATATATAATATGTATGACATATAATATAATACGTATATCATCATTTCTACTCCACACTTTTGTCTATCCAATATCTTCCATGTCCCCCTCTCATTCTTACTCAAATTCATGACCTTTTCTTTAATTGAGATCTGCCCTGGAGTGGTTGATATACCCAGTGTCATTCCATTGGGAAACAACAACAACAACAACTTGTTTTTCCTCTCCTAGCAGGTATAAATGACAGATCTGTTGTTAACCTTTATCCTTGTGGCTTGGTTTACATTCATTCATTCATTCATTCATTTTTTTAAAAATATAAACAAAATAAAATATAATAATAAAAAAGGTATCATATCGAAGTAGGATGAAACAATCCAACAGAAGGAAAAAGAGACCATGAAAGGGCACAAGAGTTAGAGACCCACTTATTTTTGCCCTCAGGAATCCCCTAAAAACACTAAACTGAAAGCCAGATCACATGTACAGAAGACCGGGTCCAATCCCTGTGTGTACTAACTTCCATCTCTGAGTTCCTATGAGCACAGCTTAGGTTGATTTAGCAGTCTTTGTTTTCTTGGTGTCCTCCATCCCCCTTGGCTATTACACTGTGCTTCTTCCTCTTCAATGGGGTTCCTGAGCTCAGAGGAGGAGGGGAGATTTGTTGGAGCATCCCATTTAGAGCTGTGTTTTTGAAGGTCTCTCACTCTCCGTATAGTGTCTGACTGTGAGTCTCTGTATTTGTTCCCATCTACCGCAGGATGAAGCTTCCCTGATGATAGTTTTAAAATATACTAATCACATTTGTCCTCCTTTTTGATCCTGGAGTGATCATTTCTCCTGGAACTCTTCACTCCTTCCTCACTTCAACCATCCTCAGATGGACATAGGCTTGTGTTCTCTCATGCCATTGTTATCAAATCCCTATAAGATACTTTATGTCTTATTTGTATCATGCAGCTTCCAATGAAACAGCTAACTAATTTGTTTCTCTTTACAATGATGAACTACTTTCCCCAAATGAAATCTATACCTATGAAAGCACATGACTTTCCTACTCTATGTAAGCATGTTATGTCCCTCTTCTAAAAATACTGTTATGCATGCTAAATGAAGATTGGTTGTTCTTTAACATTTCAAGGGGCAATGATTTCTAAAGAAGCAGGACATTCCAAACGAAAGGGATAGAGGAAAGCATTTTCGAGGAATCAGAAACACCTTCTTCAAGCTACTTAAAAACAAGAATTGAACTCCTCCATCTAAGCTTAAGCTGAACTTGTGAAACAAATATAGTAGCATTTAGCCAAGATACACCCAAACAAGGAGGTGTGTACATGCATACATAATTTTTGAATATGTCTGTGTTTCAATAAAAATAAATCTTTGATTAGCTTTTTGTTGAAAAAAAAGACTGATAATAATATATCATCTTTGATGAAATGTATGTATAAAAAAGAAATTTCAGGCTGGTTATTTTATTTCAAATTCAGCATCAGAACAATATGTAAACTATATGATTGTACCAATGGTGTTTTGATGTTTTTAAATTAGCCCAGAGTGAAAATTCCTACATTCATGAAAACTGAGAAGATTGTTTCAATTTTATCCGCCAGAAAACCTAGCATATTATTGTAATATTTCTTTGGTGCATTATTATAATTTTCATGCATCATTTACTCATTTTAAATCTATTCCCATCTCCCTTGCTTTACTGTATCTAAAGAAACAAAGAAAAATCACTTTAAAAAGAACTTAGAGAGCAATGAAATTTTATATTACTTTATAGAAAAACTAATTACTAGATGGTATATATAAAAGCCATTTATAAACTCTATTTCTTAGAGATGAACTAAAATGTATATGAGTTAAGGAATAAGTTTATAAATAAGCCAGAAACAAATATAATCTAATCATGACTTCCAGGACTTATTGTATTTCATTACTCTTTTAGATCAGATGACACCACATCAATATGTCCATTATATGCATAATTCTGGTTTTAAAATAAAATGGAATTCTTAAGCTGTCTTCTGACATTAATGTATGCGATTTTTAACATTTTGTGTACTGACATGCTTAATAATGTGAAAATCTAAGAGATTTACATAAAGTGATACAGATTAAGGTATGTCAATATTTGACATGAAACACACTTATCTGTGTACTTCCTTTGTGAGATTTCTCTATTACAGAGCAGTGCTCTCCTTATAATTTACTTACTTTCAAATTTAGGGGATGGTATTATAGGAGGTAGACGACTACAATCCAGGGCAACCACCTCACTGCTTCTTGTCTAGTTAGTGCTATTGACTTATGATTCTTCCAGGCTGGGGATTTAGCTCAGTGGTAGAGTGTATGCCTAGCAAGCGCAAGGCCTTGGGTTTGGTACTCAGCTCTTGTGGGGAGTACGGGGGGGGGGGAGGGATTATGATTCTTCCAGAAACCTATGAGAGCTCCAGTTCATAGAATATAGGGGTTTTTTGAAAGTTGGAATAGCATATATTCACTGTGCTTTACCCTTTTCTATTTACCATTCCTATGACTGAGACAGAACCTAAAGTAAAACAGTTTCTGCCTTCTCCAGTAAATCAGACAAAAAAGCTACTTTCCAAACATGAATAATATCCTCACAAATAGCTAAACAGAGATTGAAAGAATCTTATTCTAAATTTTCTTTTAAGATTTATTTATTGTTTTATTTAATGTATGTGTATTTTGTTTGCATGTATGTTTGTGTACTATGTACATGCAAGAGCCTATGGAAACCAGAAATGTGTTTTGTGTTCACAGGAACTGGAATTACATAAAGTTGATAGCCACCATTTAGGTGCTGTGAAGAAAAAAAAGTGCTCTTAGGACTTAGCCAATCTCTCATATTTTTACTTGTGGGAATATTTTACTTATATTTTATTATTGCCTTGTAAAGTATGGACAGTGAATTAAATGCATTTTCAAATGAAAAGATGGAAGCTCATAAGTGTATCATTTTGCATTTGTGTCTAGTTCCTACCTACCGTGTGATATAACAGAGTCTGCTTTCATTTAAGTATTCTCTGTTGTGTGAGTTTAATATACTCTGTATCAAACATGGTGTCTTCAGGAAAATGTTGAAAATGACAAGTCGCCCCTATACTACACAATAGCCTGGGGGATTGGGATGACTGTCCTATTATGATACATTTATAGTATGCTAGTACTTTATTGAAAACAATCTCCCACATAGTGCAATTTGAATAACATTTCTGCTAAAATTTCAGGAAGTATGAGATTTTATGTGGACCTTTAATATCTAAATTTTACATGCATATCTTTCTTGAAATGAGTGTTTTAAGAAATCTTCCATCCTTTCCATTTAGGTGGTTACTTAAATGTTTCTCTATAAAACAGGTTTGATGCTATCTTCTGACAGAACAGTGCATCTTATTATGTGTTGTTGTCATGCACACAACTGAATTACTTAGCTAGAAATTGTATAGCACAAAATGAAAGGAGCCACTTGCTCGACGTTCTGATCACTCTTTATCCGGCTCGTTCAAGTGTCATTACATTCTGCTTAAGTTGAATATCAAGTTCTCTCTATTCACATTATTTAGACTAGAGTTATATCAGAAATTACTTCACTCATTTTTCCTATATTTGAGACTGTTTTGTTTTCCAGAGTTTCAGACTAGTGCCAAAAATGCCAAATATTTTTCTACTTTCCCAAACTTGTTCATAAAAATGACTCTCTCTATATATATATATGTAACAGCAGTTAATGAAAACGGAGGCCATTCATTTGTAAGGGAGCAAAGAAGGGCATATGGGAGGGTTTACAGGGAGGAAAGGGAAGGGGGAAATGAAGTGATTATATTATGATCTTAAAAAATAAAAGGAAGAGTTTTTAAAAAGACTTTATAACCATCAGATTTTTATGTGTTTATTTTAAATCTATGTTGAATAATTTTATTGTTGAAAGCGTTATATTTTCAAATGTTCATTTATATACTTGCTCACTAATCATCCAAAATAATTCACAGACCTGGACCCAAAAGATTAAAATTGGTATTCAACTTTGTTTGAGCTATGGTCATGATATAGCTTAAGAATATGTGCAGAGAGGTTGACATACACCCAAATCCTGTCCTCAATATCATTTTACTATATTTATAGGGGTATATCTAGGAAATCATGTCTTTATTTCTAAGACAATAATTCACTTTTTTCGCTTAGCATCAATATAATAATAATTCAATATAGAGATTTGGTTTAAAGATTATATGTGAGAATGTGGTTCCTGTGCACTTCATCACCAAACAGGCACTAGTTATTGATCTTGAGGCCTTGTACTTGCTAGGAAAGTGTTTTACCATAGAATTACACCTGTAACACCTTTATAATTTAAAAAATATATAAAAGATTTCCCTGAGCAGTCCAAGTTAGCCTTAAAGTCATGATCTTCCTCTCCCGGCCTCCTGTGAAGCTGATAGAATACATGTGTGCTATCCAGCCTGTCTATGATAAATGTTTTCATTCAAAACCAGACAGCTTTGTGTTAGAGTTAGTCATTGAAATCTATCATGTTAAATTTAATAATGAGTCAGGTGGAACTTAGAATTTTCTAAAACGAAGTAAAAAGGGAAAGGGTCACCTACTTTCTTAGTAGCTGTGGGCAATTCTATAGTCAAGACTACCCTTGTCTCTTATTCATTGATTTCTAGAACACTTCTGTTTGTATACGTGTTAAAAAAAAAAAAAAAATTTCATGGCAGCAATTGTGCATTGCCTAAAGACTTCCGTAACATGACATTTTAGAACTTAGATCTGGAAGTACGATGGAGCTGTATGTGCTGCCAATTAGGGAAATGTTCTTTCCACACAGCAATACATTTATTTTTCTTTCTCCCTAGCTCTGCAGTAGTGTAAGTGTTAAAGCCTGAGAGGTTTCGAAAGCTTCAGCGAATGTGTTAAGACTGTTAATGAAGCTTCAGAATCTAAGGACAAAATTAGCTCTCACACCCACACTGCACAAAGTACCCCAACTGTCTGATAGAATTGCATCATGACTTTTACCTGGGGACACGGGTATTATATTCAGCTGAACTGATGAAATTGGGAAGACAGATGTGCCCAAAGGACATTTTAAGAAGCTTGTACCTACATAAATTGCTTGTGAAAAATCTCTAACATTTGAATAAAAAAACCAATGGAAAATGTTTCCTGCCTGTAAACTTTAGGTCATATGATATGTATTATATAGAATATTCTTTAAGAGGAGAGAACATTTGACTTTCTCTTGGTATTAAATGGACTATATAATTTCAACTACAAATGCCCCTTTTATTTTACACATAAATACTTAAGACATTAGAGTTTGATGTGTAATCTTTATTCTTTACTTTGTTTTCTTAAAAGCATTAAGTTCAAGGGTCATGGCAATGTCACCAGCGTGCAGAATGCTATGCAGAATTCACTAACTTAAATAACTAAGCACCTAGCAATAGAATCACAGACTCACAGCAGCTATTTTAACCAACACCCTCCAACACAACACAGCAGACACCTTCTGAGCTCCAGACATTAGTACCTGAGGGATAGAGCATAGGAATTGCCACCAATAAATCTTTTTTTTTGTTGTTGTTGTTTTTGTTTTTCGAGACAGGGTTTCTCTGTGTAGCTTTGCGCCTTTCCTGGAACTCACTCTTTAGGCCGTGCTGACCTCGAACTCACAGAGATCCACCTGGCTCTGCCTCCCGAGTGCTGGGATTAAAGGCGTGTGCCACCACTGCCTGGCGCCACCAATAAATCTTAACACTTGGTTTTTAAAATATTCCCAGGGCCATCAAATTTCATTTTTTTTTTTTTTTTTGTTTTTCGAGACAGGGTTTCTCTGTGTAGCTTTGCGCCTTTCCTGGAACTCACTTGGCAGCCCAGGCTGGCCTTGAACTCACAGAGATCCGCCTGGCTCTGCCTCCCAAGTGCTGGGATTAAAGGCGTGCGCCACCACCGCCCGGCAATGTGTAGCCCAGGCTGGCCTCGAACTCGTGATCCTCCTGCCTCCGCCTCCTTCAGCAAATCGTACCGGCGTGCACCACCACCACTGGCAAATTTCATTTTTAAGGACACAGAATTTAATAAATATTTCACTTGGAGCTCCAAATTGAAACTTCTAGGTAATTTTGAATGATGAAGATGGATGTTTAGGTTTGCTTGTGGATGGTGGAGATGGATACTTTGGTTTGCTTGTTTGTTTTTAATAAAACATATACCCCCAGCACAACAAAGGAGGTGGAAGCAGTGGCTTCCTGCTCCAAACTCGTGCCTTTCCTGCCTCAGAGAGATACGCGATGGTCTCATGTTTGGTCAAGAAATTCCAGACACCAATTGTTAATTTCACAGAATATCATTTTAGTTCCCCAGAAAGTTCCAGGAACTAAGATTCTGCCTACTCCAACTGTGTAAAACATCAGCTGTTTAAAATTTTAACTTGGTGACCTTTAAAAGAATAAAAATTACCTGACACAACTGCTCCAGTCTCCACTTCTAACATTTGTTTACTGACACTACCACACATAAAGCATCGGGTTGGAAATTCTTAATGCAATTCTGCCCACCAGAGAGAGGGCTTGGGTATAGAAGGACAGGGTGCAGGGTTGTTATAAGAAGTGGCATGTTTTGATGAAACACTGTCTTGACTTTATTTACAACAGTATCATAATTTTAAATTAATGACAGAGGGACACTTCAAATTCATCAGAACCCCAAACTCTTATTTTTTACACAGTGTACTACTTTCTCATTTCTTTGGCAGTTCACATATATAACTCTTATTATGAGTTTTTTGTTGTTGTTGTTGTTTTTTGTTTATATGTATATATATATATATATATATATATATATATATATATATATACTCTGTCTTCTAAATTATACTCCAAGTCCTTGAAAGACAGAGTGTTTTACTTGTGACACTTCATGGCAGGTGACAAATGATTAGTTAAAATGAATGGAATAATGTTTTAAATGTAAAACAATCTATTCATAGATACTTAAAAGTAATGTTACCATGACAATTGAGAGTTTGCAAAGCATTTCTTTAATTTATTTTTTTTTCATTTTACACACCAACCATTATTCTCCCTCCCCCTTTCTCCTGTTTTCCTCCACCTCCCGCCATTCCTTTCTCATAAGGAGTAAAGCTGTGGATATTACTCTGAATGCTGTGAACCCCAGCTACAGAGTAAGGCCTCCTTTTGGTAGTCAATACAGAATGGCATACCAAGTTGGGGCAGGTTGGTGCAGGACTTAGCACCTCCCCCGAGCATCAAGGCTGAGTAAGGCAACCAGCCATACGGAATGGGATCTAAAAAGTCAGTTCATGTGTTGAGATAGGTCCTACTCCCATTACCAGGGCCCTATAAACAGATCAAGCCACGTATCTGCCACCCACATTCGGAGGGCCTAGTTCAGTCCATGCACACTTCTTAGCTGTAAGTCAGAGTCTGTGAGCTCCCACTAGCTCAAGTTAGCTGTCTCTGTGGTTTTTCCCATCATGATCTTGACCCCCCTCCCCTTGCTCCTATAGTCCCTACTCACTCACACCTATATGCCTTGCTGTTCTGACATCTGATTTGCTCTCTCTGCCCAGCTACATTAGACTTCCTCTTCCTGGCCAGCTCGGTCACTTCCTGTCTGTCTGTATAGACCTCCAAACTTCCATGGTTAACTAATGTTGGAATTAAAGGTGTGCGCCACCATGCCTGGCTCTGTTCCCAGTGTGGCCTTGAACTCACAGAGATCCAGACAGATTCCTGCCTCCCAAGTGAGGATTAATGGCATGTGCTACCATTGCCTGACTTTTGTTTATTATAGTGGCTGGCTTTTTTCTCTGATCAACAGGTAAATTTTATTGGGAGACTCAGTGTATTTGGGGACACAATACATTACCACAGATAACCATGAGTAGAAAAGTAATAGAAGCAATGTTTTAATTGTCAAATTTCAAATTAAATAAATAGTGCTTAAATAAAGATCTAAAAGTGAAGATTTAAGTACCTAAATTATAATAGAAATTGTACTTTGGTCATCAATTCAGTGATTAATCCACAGCTATCAGCAATCATGCTTATTAAAATTAATTACAAAATACAGTGACATTAAATATCCCATCCTTTCCAAATAAGAACACTGGCAGTATAGAATTCCAGTGTTGTTTTCATTAATGCCATTCTCCTGCTTAGAGACAGGGTCTCTCATTGGTCTGCAGCTCTCCAGTTAAAGAAGTCTAGATGTCCAATGAGCATGAGTCATCATACTGCCTTTGCCTACCCAGT
The DNA here is from genome assembly GCF_004664715.2 of Peromyscus leucopus. Taxonomy (NCBI): domain Eukaryota; kingdom Metazoa; phylum Chordata; class Mammalia; order Rodentia; family Cricetidae; genus Peromyscus; species Peromyscus leucopus. Next base: position 30,507,507 of record NC_051073.1, read on the forward strand.
GTTGACAGTAAAGTCTTTCCTCACCAGACATTTTTAGTGTGGGTAAGGTGATCAGAATAAGGTCCCCATGATTTCAAAGCAGGCACTATAGCAAAAGAGCAACTTGTACAGCCTCTGAAAATTAGTTTGTTCATATTAACATAATTCATTTAAACCTGTTATTTAGAATATATTTGAAGAATACCAATTTATCAAGCCCAAAGTACCTGTACAACTCGCTTCTATTCCTTTTGACATATAAGTACTACATTTTGGAAACAAGCTGGTCTTAGGATCTAGAGTAAGTATCAATCATGCCATGGAAGTGTCTTGCTGATCATAACAAACATTACACAAAGCTTCAATGGCAAGATGTCCAAAATGTGACCATATATCACACATTGGTGTTAGAATGAAAAGCCTGAATTGTGTTACATTATAATATCTGAGAAGAGCATGTTCTTTGATGAACTATCAACAGGCTACTCAGTAATTTTCTTTGGTCACTGAACATATTACAAATGTTCAAATTATAGATTTTCATATCAATTCACTTCATATTTAAATAGAATGCTGTATTTCAATAAAAATTTATTCTCTTAATACATGGTTGCATTCATTTCACTCTTGTTTTGTCTTGCTTGGCTGTCATCATTTGGAACCTGTTTATGTTTGAAAAGGAAATGAAAGGGGGTTAGGTGTCAGGGAGACAGGAAGTGGGGGGGTAGGGGGAATGTAAAGGGGTAAACTGTGGGTGGGATGTATTTTATGAGAATAGACTCTATTTTCAATTTTTAAAAAGTTTAAAACATACCCATTTTACCTGGAAATTAGTTTTTAACAGCTGAATATTATTCTTTTGTGTAAATGTACTGCACTTCCATTGGCTGTTCACCATTTTATGGATGTCCACGCTACTTCCAATGTATCACTATTAGGAACTGAATAACCATGAAGGAGTCCCAGCACTGGATTTGGGCATGAGGTCAAAAGCTCTTTGCAATCAACACCAGCTTGCCAAGTGCAGGTTTGTCTTCTCCAGGGAAGAGAAAGTGTTACCAGTTATAGCAAAGGCACTAAGGGGAGCCCCGTGCCCAGGAATAGTTAGCTAACACAAAACCTACTCCATGAATATTTTGTGTGTATTTTGTTTCATTTTATTTTTTTTCCTTTTTGCTCTTTTGGACTTTTTTGTTTGTTTTGATTTTTAAAAAATTTTTGTTGTATTTTTGTAGTGTTGTTGAGAGAGAGAAACTCACACATGCAGAAGGAGACAGGGAGAGACAGACAGACAGACAGACAGACAGCCATAAAATTGGATAGGCAGAGAGATAAAATTTCAGAGGAGTTGGGAGATGGTAAAAAAAATATTATATAAAGGAACAATTAAAATAAATTAATAAAATATAGCCATGTTAAAATCACAAATCTGTTTTTATAACATCAGTTCATGAATGGTAAGCACAAGGTAATTTACCTATTATCATTGGTCAGAAACAAAATTATTGTACAAGTATGTTTAGGAAAGGAAGTGCATTCTGTATAGGTCTCATTTTGATCAAATATTGAATAACAGTAAATTACATAGGTCAAAATTTGCATTTCAAATTGTATTACCATAGACAAGTACTACTGTTTCCCCTAAATAATTTGAAAACATTGTGATGTAGAATACTTTTCATTAAATTTTGATATATAATTAGGTTCATTGAGAGTAAAATTATTTCTCCATTAGTTATATCATTTTTTTTTTTTTGCTTCACACTGCAGATAAACTGTTCTGCAGTAGGCTGTTCAAATGAATAGCATCCGATCCTTGCTCTTCTGATGCTGAAAATGTGCCTTAGAATTTGCAACTGTTCAAAAGTATCTTTGTTGAAATCTAAATAAATTGCAGAGGCCAAAAGAAATACTGTTTTGCTATGTATATTATACACCAAATACTTACAGTTTCATTTTATATACAGGATAATTTCACATACTAAACATGCAGCTTAATTTAATCACAAATGTTGACAGCTAAATATATGTGTAGTCCAGGCTCTGCCTCAACATCTTCATGCCTCATGCAGAGTATCCCCTCTCAAAGATCTAAGCAATCAATCTTCTGTCCCTGTAGACACACTGGACTATTCTTGAATGTCAGATAACAATAATGACTTCTTTAAGTTATACCACCTTTCCTGATGCTGCTTAATCATAGATCATATGGAAATTTTATGTATGTGACATAAAGGATTCTCAGATTCTGATATAGACTAAAAACAGTTGTAGCTTTGTGTACTAAATTTTAAGAACGTAAATAAATTCAGAAAATATAGACATCCAGCAACTTCTAACAGTTTTCAGGGTAAATATCAAAGTGGATTTATACTGACAAAGGGAGAAAGTGATTTCTTCAACCTAACACCACTGAAAGTCTTGGTTCCTGATTCATAGTCACGCATTGAATATTCTAGAACATACTTCTTCAAAAGTGTCTCTACACATTCTATCCTGATCTACAAAACAACTGTCATTATTATGTGGGGAAGATCCGTTCTTGCCACATGTTTAGAGTTTGCTTTGTAATCTAGTAGCAAACTCTTCTGTTTACAAGGTCACAGGGTTGCTTTATTTTGTCATCTTGTAAGAAGTGATAGCTTATTTATTTTGCTGAATTTTGCATGCATTTTGTAACACAAAAATAAAACACTTTAAGAAAAACACTAGTTTTAGAATTGTTTTATTAAAGGTATAATAATTTTCTTTTATCGCTAGAATTGAATTTTATCAACTTATGATTGAAAATACTGATATTAAAATTACATTTCATTGACTAATACATATATAAATGTTTATATGAAATTTTTAATTTAACAAATATTTTTCCCAAAGTTATAAACTCAGAAGTCTTAATTTTGCAGCTTCAGTGTGTTGATTTCTCATCCAGAACTGGAAAATTAATGATTGGTATCAATTTAAATTCTGAGAGTCTTTTGAATGGGTAAAAAATGGTTCACAAAACAGCGGTTTTACTCCTGAGCTTTTGTACACAATGCATTCCAATGCAATCATTATTCATTGATGGCATTTACTGAGCAATTGTTACCTTCTGTAGAACTATTACTTCAATGATAGGAAACAACATTTTAATAATCTGTAAGGTTTCTTATTTCAGCTCCACATGTAGGAATGCTATGGATAGGGAAGAGCCTTGTAGATATAAAGTGCCCTGTCCCACCTGCGCAATACACTTTGTATTACATTGCCTGAGTGAGCAGTCTTAATTCATATTACATGTACCTATAATTATCTACCAAACTAAGTTGATCTAAATTTTTCCAAAGCCTCTTCCTTACTATCTTAGTATAAAGGTATTCTCAAAAACCAAGAGAAGGCAGAGCATTGCTTCTAATCATTCTACACCCTGACTGACAAAGAGCAGCATGTTCTGAAAAAAGTCTCTGTGCTCAAAGAATGAATTACTATCAAGAAGTAAGTTTAGTTTCTCATTTTGGTACTCAAAAATGTTTAGAATGTTTATCCTGTCAAAATCTTCTTGGCCAAAATTATACCTAATTTATATAAAAATTTATAACAAGCATTCTCAAGGATTCTTTATCTAGTTAATAAGTGTTAGAATCAGCCTGGTTTTGAAAACCACGGCTCTCTAGAAGTGTACTTCTGTGATGATATGAAATGAATATTTATGTGTTGAATGCAAAGTAAACTATTTAATTTACTAATAAAGTTAACTTCCTCACCTATGCCTTATGCCTCTTATGGCATAAGAGGGTATAGAAATGGAGGCATGAGTTATTTCTTTACACTTCAAATTGTGGTTAATACCTGCAAGCACATGGAACTTAGTGAACCTCTGTAATTTCCTAATTTTTCTTAGGGAAAATATCATTGTATAAAAAAAATTCCTTTATCATACAATTGCAGGGAGACTTTAGTAAGTCTAAACAATCATTAGTATAGCTTTCAAAATAGCAAATACTTGATAGTTTTAGCTCCTATATTCTTTGTGTTGCTACTGTTCTTTATGTTTCTTTTTTCAGGGTACAATTCAGACAAAGCATTATAATATTGAGCAGAAATCTTACTTTTCATACCTCTGAATGATGTCTTTCAAAAATCAGTAGGAATTGCCCATCTCCACAAAAATTACATTCTTCTCTAGACTTTCTAGTCTTCATCCCTTAATCAAGTCAGGCTATCAGAATGGTCCCTTCCAAAACACTTTTTTTTTGTAGCCCCTTTCAGAGATGCCTTCACAGAGTGATGATATAGCATCGTGTCCTTGGCTTCTTACCAAAGGTCGGTGTAAGAAATGACCATGTGAAGAATGTCTCTTCTCTTTCTTTTAACACCACCATTCAAGACACTGTCTATTCTAGTGTTTAATGTCCCTTAGACAAACTCTTGCCATAAATTCTTCTTAGAGTTAGCTTTAATGATTTTACTATATCTGTTCTCTTTTTTAAAGTACCTCATCTTTTAGGGAAGCAGAAAGGGCTTTGGTAATAAATAGAAAATTCCTTTCAGTGTGTCTAGTTCTAGGTAATGTTTTTCATCCTCTACCACTGAAGAAAAAGGCTGCAGAATTCATTCTGCCTTTCATCTTTTAAGCTCAAAATGGTTTCTAGTTTATTTTTGTTTTTTTTTTTAAATCATTTGTATTTTAAAATATAGTTGGAATAGGGATAGTTCTACTGATAACAAAATTTCTGAGCAAGGATTCTTTGTAGGACAGAGGGCTTCGTGGTTTTTTTCAGCTCGCACATGTAAATCAATGGTAGGGAAGTAGCAGACCTTTGACAGTGTTTTAGAAGACACTGTGACAGATGGGTCTTACATTTAGTTAGATGCAAGAATTCCAGCATCTATTGTTATTTTCAACATTATTTTCATGCTAAATTCATCTTTTTAATCAGGGTTAAGTTCATAATTGGAATAATCTGGCATTAACAGTTACTATTACATTACTTGAAACCTAATAATCTCTTTCACATTTACACAAAAGCTCGTAAACTTGGAGCAAGTATTAGATTCTGGACTTAAGAGACCATAGGACCCTAGATTATAAGCATCCTTTGGCCCCTGATGCTCTTATTCTCAGAGAAAAAAAAAATCACCAGGATTTGTTTTTCTTCAGCAACACTGTGAGCCTGATGATCACCCTTCCAAACCTGGAGAGTAGCTCAGACTGATGAAATAGCCACTTCCTTCTGAGAGCCTGTGTCCTTCAGCGTTGAATGGGAGAGTGGAGTGAACACTGTTCCTCTTAGCTTCCAAAAAGAAAAAAAAGTGTGTTACATGTCATACTCAAAGTATTATTCCCATAATAAAGGGGAACTACTGAGTCTATGGGAAAAGTAAATACTTCACAACTATGCTGGAAACCAGTAACGTTAGGGAATGATGATACTACAGACAGGCAAACACAGACCAAATGCCAGCAAGAACTTCCAGGAGGCAGGAACTGCCTAAGAAAATAACCGTTTCAGTTGCCTAGTCATTTGTATTTCAGTTGCTCATTCCATCAACTTTGTAATGAACAAACTTTTACAAAATAGCTACTAAATGTTTACAACGATCATAATACAGATACTTAGAATTAAATTCCATGACTCACCATGGGCACGGTAACTATTTAACCTAAAAAAAAAAAAAAAAAAATCTAAAAGTTAGCTAGATCTTGATGTTAAACAGGCCGCATTACTTTTAAACATTATTCACTTAACACTGAGTAATGAGCATGTATATTTCTGTTTTTTATACTTGCTTGATAAATCTTCCTGTTTCAACTTTAGGATTTACAATCAGATTTTGGCCTCTACTTCTAAAAAATTACAAATCATTGCAAATATCCTGCTATAACAAAATACAAAATGCATGATAACCTGTGGTTTTGTTTCCTGGGAAGTATTTTAAAGTTTAAACGATTTTCACCAATGTGATGCCACCATAAATCTCTCCACAGTGAGCAGCTATGCATGTGAAAAGTAGTAAAAATTTCACAATGCGCTCGTGGCATAGGGCTTGAGATAATAGTCTACTACAAGGGTGGCTATTGTAATGTACTTGTCACTAAAGGACAGCGGAATTTTTGGCGGCTTATGACTTAAAAATAATAGTTGTTGCTGTAAAAGTCAAGTTAAGCCATTTTAGTTAATTAAGTACAATTATCATCTTGTAATTAAATGTATCTATCGGGTATTCATTGAAGTATTTGCTAAAGATAGGTTAGCAATGAAGCTTAAAACTCCATGACTTCCTATTTAGAGGTCATCATTAAGCTAGACTATAAAGAAGCCTCATTCTGGCAACTCTAAGACTTTTATTTTTACCTTCTCAGAAAAAGGAGGGGTGGGTGTTAAATGTGAACACAATTAAGAATGACTGTCTTATACACCCTACTTCTGTGGAATTATCCAAAGGAATGCATTTCTGAAGACCTCATTGTCTTCTAGCTTGATTCATGGTGATGTTCTGGTTAACACAGACAAAACTTGAAAGTTTTCCAAAGTTTAAATTATACTAATACTGTGAAAATCTAAGAGAGGGCTTGAATTAACATAATTATCAAAGATTTAAATAAAAGCAGAACCTTGACAGGAACTTCAAACATCAAGAGAAATAAATCAATTTATAGCAACAGCTATTTTAGAAGAGATAAAAATGAATTATAAGAATACACACTGGCTCTAAAACCTCAGGACATTATTAATAAATATTGTCTCTATCCTAAGGTTTCAAGAGCTAGGAAGCTAGTGCTAAATAGTATGTATTAAGAATTAATTTTGTTTTCAACCAGGATTCCTACAGGAGGAAGATTTATGAAATTGTTCTGACTGTGTATTCCCCCTTATGATATTTGATCCCAGAGGCACATTTTAACTAAATTTGACAGCAGGAAAGAGAGTCCAAAGCTAAACAGCATCACACAGTTTCTGAAACAGGTGACAGCTAATGGCCTAAACAGCTCCCATTAATAATCAAATGCTGGCTACCCTGTGGATCACCACCGTGTGCTAATGAGGGAAGCCTTGCTTTCTCTCTAGGCAAGCATCTCTCCACGAAGCTTGGAAGATTTCTAAAATCGGATGCAAATGCAGGAAGGGACAGCAATGGCAACTGCCAATCACAGTGATGTGAATAAAACTTAGGAGAAATCTGCTTGTTTGTATTAATTGTGCCTCATCTATGGTACTCTTTTAAAATAATTTAATGAGACTTTTCTTTAAAGTACTGAAAGTTTGTGAATAATTCTCATATCAACTACCATAAAAATTATTAGTTATCAGTTCCCTCAATCTCAGATTTTTTTTAAATTTTTAAATAGTTATTTATTTGTTATGTGTATGTTGGGGGTATGAACATGCCACAACTGCATGTGTGGGTATCAGAGGACACCTTGCAAGGTCATTGAGTCTCTCCTTCCACCCACTGGCACAGGTGACAGAAGAAAGCTATAAGGCTTGTCAACTGGTACTTACTGAACCAACTTCCTGAACCTAGATTGTTTTCCCATTGTTATTGCTTTTTCCTTCTTGTGTTTTTGTTTGTTTGCTTGTTTTGAGACAGGATCTCTCTACATAGTCCTGGCTCTCCTGAGGCTTACTATGTAGTCCTGGCCTTGAACTCACATAGATCTACCCACCTCTGTCTCCTGAGAGCTGGGAGTGATAGCATGTGCCCGCACACCAGCTGTTTTCTGCTCTTTAAAGAAGAAGGGAACACATTTTCTGTGGATACCACGTTCTTAGTTCACTTTTTCAGGCCAAATGTATTGCTTTGATGACAACAGACATAGTTGTCTGATATCTCAAGTAAAAGAGTTGACGTTTCTAACATGGTATACACAAGCAGCAGAGTATACTACAAGTGAAATCGTGGTCACCTCACCATCTGAGTTCATGTATCCATTGTTCAGCTTAAAAATATGACCTGTTATTTAAATATGGTGGACCTGTTGGGCATAAGACCAAAGGCCTTTAATACTAGAGTTGGGGGCAAAGACATTTGGATCTCTCAGAGTTTAAGGCAAGTATGGTCTACATAGTGGGTCCTAGGCCAGCAAGGAGAATCTAATGAGACTGTCTCACAAACCAACCAGCAGTAGCAAACAACAAGTAGCAAAACATGATATAAATTGTTCTTCATGAATGATAGGCATTGATGGATTTCCTTGGAAGCCTCTGGCTTCACTATCTCTCTCATTGAAGATAACTGGTGTTTTATGACTATAAAAGATATTAGCTATAATTTTCTTACATTTTGGAAACAGGTTTAGGTCACCTCAATTTTCTATTCGCTTCTAATAAACATAATTGTTCCTGATTCCTGATTATTAACAACTGATGACTTTTGATAATCTAAATCGTCATTTTGTAGCTACATTAAAACAACTAGCCTTCTTTTTGCCGGAGAGATGGCTCAGCAGCTAAGAACACTTTTGGATCTTACAGAGGGTGAATGTTTGATTCTCACAACTATCTGTAACCCTAAAATTAGATGATATGTTCCCATCTTCTGAGCTCTCTAGGTACCAGGAACAAACATGGTACATCTACAAACTTTTACATGAAACACAGACACTCAAAAAAAAAAAAAATCAAAACATATCTAGATAACCTGAATGTTTCAACTGTTAAGAAAAAAAAAAAAAAAAAAAAAAAAAAAAAAAAAAAAAAAAAAAAAAAAAAACTCACTGTAAAAAACAAATGAACAAATGAGCTATTATGTATTTATGTATCATTTGTTGATAAATGCCCAGTGTAAATTAAGCTAACAATTATGTGTATTCTTAAAAGTCTGTTCTACAATTGATGTCTCTTAATAAGTGATTTTATGGTTTTCTCCGTAAACATTTCTCCTACTGTTCCTTTATAGTAAGTGCCATCTGTTTTTACATTTAAATTATGATGTAAAGGGCGTTCATTGGTTCAGGAAGGAATTGTACAGAAAAAAAAAAAAATTGAAGCCAAACACAAATTATATGGAAGATAGAAGTAAGTTATTACTGCATTCATTCTTACTGGTGATAAAAGCAGACATGCAAACAAACGCTCTCTTTCTCATAATCTCATGTAGCAGTGTGCTAGGGTTACTCCAATGAAGGCTGTAGCAGAGAATGAACGAGCACAGACAGAAAATCTCTAACCATGCTGTGGCTTATAACTCTGAAACCAAGTACTGAAATCGAGGCCAAGGTCCCTTAGATTCTCACACGGGTTGCCCCCTGCCTCTTCTGTCTCGTGGTGTCTTGGCTTGCATATGATTCACTTCTTCTTCTAATCTCCGCGACACATATCCTGTGGGTATCATCTTCCTGAAGTTTTGTGTTTCAGATAAATTTGCCTATTATAAAGTAAGACAGCAGTCAATGAGATTTCATGCTCACCATACATTAGTGTGACCTCAACTCTATGAACTTTGCCTGTCCTGATGCTATTTACAGATACTAGACCAGTCGGTTAAAATTTCAGTCTATGGGAACCCACAATAGTACAACAACAACAACAATAACAATAATAATAATAATAATAATAATAATAAATAGAAAGAGCAGAAAATGAATGAAAAAACTTGAGGAGGCTTAAGAATAAGCAGAAGAGGGATGGCTAAAGTTTCAGCACTTAGCTCTGTTGGAGCCCAGCATTATAGGTACTTGTCAAGAGAGGCACTAACCAGAACAGATAATGCTTGCTATGATGACATAAAAGTTGAATATATTTTTAAATTCATAAATATTACTGATGTACACAATTTACAAAACACTAGATGGAAAAATTACAACTTATTGCATAAATGTATTATGATATGTTACGTATTCTTTTATGTCAGGCTTTCCTGAAGAAAGTTATTTTATTTTTACAATCTTGAAAATTGCAATGTAAAATATATGTGTAAATAGGGAGATATTTAAATCACCAAATATCAATACATAAGCCACATTAACACATTACTTAATGAGGAAAATTACACAAATGGAAAATGTGTCCCTAGGGCATCAGGAAGATACATATTTTCTTAGTGTAAACATAGAAAAAAATTAGCAATTATTAGCATGGTAACACAGAATACTATATTTTATAGTTTTACAAGTCTTAAATCAATAGAGCTGTTTTCAAATATATGATGACTGTTATAACCTTCTCACTACACCCAACCAGTATCAGCCTCTTGCTCCTGTCCTCCTTCCCCACCATGACTGATATTTCTGAATTTGCTTTTCTTTATTTGTAAGTCTCCTTTATATAGTCCATGTCTGTGCATTCAAAAAATATGTACAATCTGTCCTTTGTTAACCTAAATATCTATGAAATTTCAAAATAAATGAACCGCACATCAATTTTTATAGAATGTGTGGTTCCTGGATGTAAATGCTATGTTTTTTATTAAATTATAAATAACCACCAAACATAGGCTAGGAGAGGTGTTATAGTCCACTCTAACAAGGGGCCAAGATGAAGGCTTGGTAGAGCTTGTCAGCTGTTAACAAGGAGCCCAATATATGATGTTCAGTCTGGTTTCCTCCACCTTTAGTGAACATGTTGGATTCTACATTGCAAGTGTTTTTGGCGAAATATTTCTGAAGTCACTTCTAACCTTCAGTAGTCAAATGAATCTACAGATAATTACTGTGATGTGTAATTATCTTCAGTTTTATACATAATGAAGTACATGTCTGTTTGTTCTGACTCATTTACTTTGTATGTACACTGAAATATACTGATTTAAATTCATGCTTATGAGCAGAGAGGAAAGAGATGTTTACAGGGACGTAGATAACTGGTAACACACACATAGGCTCCAAATCCTAATTCAACATAAAACAGAGATGGTTTGTTGAGACTCCTAACATTAGGAGTAAGTGCGTCTCTGACTCTTCATGTCTGCTCTTGGAACTCCTTTCCTTCTCTTGCATTGCTCTGCCCGCCCTCAATATTACTGCTTTTGCCTTGTGTTCTTGTCTCTTGTTTTACACTGGTTACTGTCATCTCCTGGAGACATGCTCTTTTCTGAACAGGAAACAGAAGGAGAGTGAATCTGGGAAGAGGAGAGGTGCAGGGAGTTGGGGGACTTGAAGTAGGGGCAACTCTGCTCAGGTTGTATTGTATGATAGAAAAATCTATTTTCAAAAGAAGAAGAAAAAAAAAAAAAAAACAGAGGAACTATACCAAAAGCTAATTGAAAAAATCAGTATCAAAGAGAAGAAAGAAAAATATTTATGTGGGTAAAGTAGAGCAAAAATGAAAAACCACCAGGGGCCTGGGAGCATGTTTCGTCACCTTAAGTATATGAACATATACTCCACTAATATCCTCAGGCTGGGAACTATGGCTTGTGATTTGAAGCTATCCACAAATAAATGGGAGAATATTGAGGCATCATGAAATGCATAGGTAAAACTGAGGTGTATGAGGTAAACCAGGCACCCTGTGAGGATCTGTAGGTCCATCAAGAGTGAAGAAGGGATACACTGTTGTCCTGAACTAGCAAGACAACTTCCATCTATCTCTGAGTTTTATTGTTATTACCTTTGTGGTTTGTTATTTACTTTTGTTTTTTGTTAGTTGGAAAAAAAATAAATACAGCAAACATTCCTTGGAAAGCAGTAATCAAATTTCATCAAATATTTGTGTGGGTTCCAGACTTCTAGAGAATGCTAAGTGTAAAAACTGAAAGTTAATACATAAACGTATTACTGATCTTAGAACTAAGAAACTCATTAAGGACCTGGAAGATATTCCTTATAAGCAAAGGCCTTAAAACTCATGTGTAAAAAATATTAAACACCGATTTAAAATTAAAAGCATAAAAACTAGTTTGGAGTATATCTCAGTTGGGGAATCCATGGCTCTCTTGGAGATAGAGCTGGGGTTCAATCCCTGACCCATAATAAATAAATTAATGAGTAAATAAATAAACACGAGAGAAAAGAACAAATTATGTAACTATATGGATATATAAAAGAAAGTTGATGCCTAATATTTTTTTTTTTGCTTCTATAAGAAAATACCAGATATTTGATAATTTCTAGAGTAGAAATTGAGGGGCTCATTAGATAGTCCAGCATTTATGAGCACTTAATGTTCTTTTGGAGAATCCAGGTTTTAAGTTCCCAGCAGCCACATGGATGTTCACAACTGTCCATAACTCTAGACCCAGATCTGGGACCCTCAGTTGGCCTTCTTGGACATGAAGGCATATACATGGTTCACATGAATAATAGCTGTCAAAACAATCATACATGTAAGTTCAAAATGAATAAATATTTTAAGAAGAGTATAAGTTTACTCTCACACTTTGTAGGGGGGGAAATATTCAGAGACCTTTCTTCTACTTACAAGATGGTGTGTGAGTACATAAGCCAGAGAAAACAAACTCTGCTTTTCTCTTTACAAGAGAAGACAGGACAGGCACATTCCAAAGCACCCTTTCTACAGTGGATTAATTTTCTCAAGAGGCAAAGCAATTATGAGTAATATACTCTGTAAATTAAACTTCTAATATTCAAGTCCAGAAGAGCAAATCATACAAGAGTAGTAGCCAGCCAAGCATGGGGAATAACTGTAGGACATAAACATTTGATAACAGAATAATATGAAGGTACTCAAGAATAAAACCATAAAATACTGTAAAGGATGAAATAAATAAAGACAGCTTTATTTTAAAAACAAAAATGTGCAGGAAAGTTTTATTCCTACCTGTATCCCCTGCCTTTTTCACTGCTGCTCCCCACCTCATAGCCTCCCACTCAGAGGGAAAAAAATAACTGTAAGCAATCATTGGTTGATTGCATCCATAGATAGGTAGGTAGAGTAGATTAATTAGAAAGAAATAATTTCTAAACTGCTGGGTTTTTTTCCCTTTCATAGTAAAGGACAAAGCTGGAGAAATGTCTCAGTCATTAAGAACACTTGCTGTTCTTACAGAGAAATAGGGTTCAGTTGTCCAGAACCCACATGGTGGGTGGTTCACAGCCATCTGAAACTCCAGTTATAAAGGATCTTCAAGAGCCTTCTGGCCTTCCTGAGAATTGATGCACATGGTGTGCGCACATGCATGCAGGCTAAACACTCATGCACATGAAATAAATGTCTTTTTTAAAAAAAAAAAAAAAGCAAAAATCATGTATTGTTGTGGGATGTATTGCTATGATTGTACTGAAGGTGTATTGCTTTGATTGGTGCATTAAAAAGCTGGATGGACAATAGCGAGGCCAGAGGTATAGGAGGAACTTCTGGGCAGAGAGAGAAAGAGGAAGAGGAATCTAGGTATTCAGGAGAAGCAAGACACAAAGAGGAAGCAGGATGGGTAGTATAGAGATAAGATAAAAAGCCAAGAGACAAAATGTAGATTAAGATAAATGGGTTAATTTAAGTAATAAGAGCTAGTAGGGAAAGCGTAAGCTAAGGCCATGATTTCATAATTAATAATGTCTCCCTGTCATTATTTGGGAGCTGGCTACCTGGACCAAAATAGACTCATTACATATGGCTCCAAATATGGGGCTCGAATGTCCAAACATAGCGCCCAAGAAAGCTATAAAAAAAAAAGTTCTGGATTGGGATTACTAGTCCTGCAGTCTCTCAGGCAGGACAGTGCTTGAAGGCATACACAGATAAGATTCCAAGGCCACGGCCTGATGGCTGGAGGCAGCTGCCAGCACCATGCACCAGCACCATGTGCTAAACTGAGCCATGCAGGGCCTGACATGGAAGTTTAAATTTTGTTTTACACAGTCAGAGAATGCTGCAGTTCCTTAGTAAAGCCAGGTGCATACACAGAAAACAATTAAAAAGGTACAGTAGTTTAAAAATGTGCTTAGAGGCTAAAGAGTGGAAGGAAAAATGGATATAGACTTTTATAAAAAATAGTTTAAAAATAATGAAGTCTTCAGAGACATATATATATACCCACATAAAGATGAGAAATACACAGCGTGTCTGGATCCTGTATGGTGTTTCACTGACTTTGAATTTTTTAAATTCTCATGTACAAAATAAACAATTGTTGCTGAGAGACATTAGATTATGGAAACCATTAAACTAAAGTAAACTGTATATTTTAAGTTTACTTTATATGCCTTAACTTCAAAATGAAAGTCAGAAAACATGTTGTGTTGTGGGAGAGGTTATACTTTTGTTTCCATTGGCAACCAAAAGTTATAGTTCTCTTCAAAATTAATAAAGAGGAGATTTGATCAGGAGATAACTCCTGAGGATCTTGGCTGCAGATACGAGGAAAAAAGCCAAGAAAGACTATAGGACGGGTGATGTAGATACTGATCCCTCAACATGAGAATAGCTCTGAGACTGAATGAGACATAATAAATCCTGTTGGCTATAGAATCCTCATGATTTATTATTACGTGCCATCTTTTCATATAGCACAGATAAAGTCTTGTTTGTGAAGTCCAAACAAACTTATAATGTTAACAGGTGCCTTTTATTTGCTCAAACATGAAACAAAAAATCATCATTAACTGACTTGTACACATCACACATTCCATACTTGTATTAATACAAATGTATATGTTACCTTTAAAAGTTTCTCTTTTTTCAAAGCAAAAGATCTATATACCAATGAAGATGAGTAGCCCAGGTGACCTATCCTTTCAAAATGCCTCTGATGCATTTTCCTCAAAATTCTGCATCCAGAACAGCTTCAACGCTGCTAGCTGAGATGATCTAGCCTCACAGATTATCCAGCCAAGACTTCAGATAAGTTCTACCCTTTATCATCATACAGAGACAAAGCAAAATATAATACAACTAGGTCTCCCAGGTCTTTACCATTATTCCAGTGTTCTCAGGATCCTATAAAGATTTCATCTCCCCCAGACAACAGGAAGCAGTCTAGAGAACATGACACCCACATTCCCAAGAGTTAGAGTAGGTGGTTTTGCGTCATTTGGTGGGTTATAGATGTTTGTCATTGTTTGGGGGGCTGGTTATAAGTTCTTAATTGTCCTGATCAGGAAAAAAACTAAACAAAGGAGAATGGATTCGGGAATATCTTTCTAAAGGGTAAAAATATGGGATATAGTATAGAAATGGTGAGACAAAGGGTAGATTTTTGGGTCTACTTTTGAACAAACACTGTCAAACTTTGCCAACTTAAGCTACGGCAGTCCTTCAAAATTTCTGCTTTACAAAAATGTCTGTAGATATTCTAGGCTTGTAGGCCTTATGCTTAGTATTTTCTAAATAGTGACAAAATAGTTATAAGATTCTTACAAGAGTTTGTTTTTATTTTAATCTTTTTAAAGCTATTTTTTGTTTGTTTGTTTGTTTTTAGACAGGTTTTCTCTGTGTAGCTTTGTGCCTTTCCTGGAACTCACTTGGTAGCCCAGGCTGGCCTCGAACTCACAGAGATCTGACTGACTCTGCCTCCCAAGTGCTGGGATTAAAGGCGTGTGCCATGACCGCCCAGCTTTAAGCTACTTTTACAGTTTAAGTGATTCATTGATGATTCTGAATAATGTAACAAGTATTTTTCTGTCCTGCCAGCCAGCTCCCAAATAATGACCTAGAGGCTTAGTATTAATTATAAAAGCTTGGACTTGGCTTAGGCTTGTACCACTAACACTTATAATAAAATTAACTCATTTATATTCATCTACATTTTATCTCATGGCTTTTTACCTTATCTCTGCACTGCCCATCATGTTTCCTCTGTGCATCTTGCTTCTTCTGAACACTTACATTCCTCCTTCTCTTTTTCTTTCTGACCAGAAGTCCTGCAATACCTCCTGCCTTGCTATTGGCATTTCAGGTTTTATTACACCAATCACAGCAATACACCTTCACACAGTGTACAAATATTCCCCAACATTTCCCACTTTTGGTCTAAATAAAAAGGAAAGGGTTTAAATTCTAATACAGTAAAACTATATACAACAAGAACAATTATTAGGTAAGAATTACATGCACAATATTTAGTTCATATGTGTTTGGCAAATTCAGAGGAAATACTACATTATCTACCCTATCTCAGTAAGTCAGTTTTATAGCTAAAACATTTTTATCATAACAAGCATTACCATCCTAAAAATATCTTTTTAGATCTTAAAACATTTTCTTAGATAAACTTAACTTTTATATTTCTCAATCTTATAAACTTTACATCTCTTATGCAAGATTCTTTTCTGAATTTGGTAGCAAGGAAAACTGTAACTATAATTATCTCATCTTCAACTCTATCTGACACTCGAGAAGAATATAATATTACCTGAGTAAAAAGAAAGTACAGAGCAAGTAACTTCTAAAACTATAGAAATGATAGAAAGAGTTGGGCTGCCTGGAGATTCACCCAAGTTTTCTTGAGTTAGATAATCACCACAGAATGCTTCAGACTATTAACAAGCAATGACATCATTTAAATATTTCTCTATCCAGGAGACATTCCAAATCTAAATTCCTTTTCTAAAGGAGAGGTTAATTTAAAGACCTATTTCATTCATCAAAATGAATAATGGGATTTACTTATTAATTTACAGCTTTTTGGATCATGTTAGGTAGCATATTTAAACTCTGACTACTTTTCAAATAGTACATCTTACAATGCAAAGAACTTTAAGATATAAATATATTTTCCTACTTCTAAATCAATTTTGTACTTAAAAACAAATGAAATAGAAAAAGAAATTACACAAGAAAGCATAGTTTGGTGCCTGATTTTATATTAAAATCTAATAATTAATAAATTAATATCACTATTTCGCACATGGAATTTTCAGATCTGTTTTATCATTTATCCTACATCAATTCTAAAACTTTGCTCATTTCAAAATGAGACTTGAGTGCACAGGGACCTCCAATAAGTTTAGCTCAGGATACAGCTTGATACCCTGCAGACAGTTAAAAGTATCTAGAAAAAATATGTTATCATCTATTCTCTTATATCAATAGTACTTCAGTTGGTGGTATGTAGGCTTGCATATTTATCTCAAATATTGAACAGAACTGAGAGTGTGGGGCAGTGGAGGAACACCTACCAAGTATACACAAAATTTGTGAATTGGGTGTCCTTACTGTTTGTTCAGTACTCCCTTGACAAAAACAATTAACAACAGCAAACAAACAAACAAACAGGAATACCAACACTGATTAGTTAAGTAACAAAACCCCAAATTACTTCTTTTTTTAATGTATGAATGAACCAAAAGTATAACCTTTTTTTTTTTTCTATGCTATTTTCTGGGTTTTGAAAATGACTGGCAGTATCTCCTCCACCCTGGGCAGCTCCTAGGAACAGAAGCAGAGGGGGAAGGATTCTCTGCAGGCCGTCTCCGTAGAAGTATTTGTGTAGCTGCTGGCAGTTGTCCCCTGATATCAGTTTGGTTCAAGGAGACAGCCTTGACAAGGTAGCAGATGCACAACAGGCCAACAGATTTCACTTTGCTCCCTCCAGTCTCGGAGTTCCACCTGCATTTAGATAGAGACAAAAAATATAAAATATATTGTCATGTTTCCCGTTAAGTATTAATGCCTGATTTTTTTCCCATGTCAGCAATCCTTCAGTAATGTAGCTTGCTTGAGTGCTGATAAAGCATTTGTTGTGTTTTCTGTAACTTCCTTTTGGGGGTCTAGCTCATTTATTTTTAATTCCTACTTTCCAGTGTTTTTATCACATTGATTCAGATACCAGTTATCATGGTCTGTATCTCTAAAACGAAATAAAAGGGAAATGAAATAATGTTTTCTATACTGGCACTCATTTCTGTTCCTTTGCCTTCCCTTTCAATCATCATTTGCTACATTATCAATATGACTTAGGAAATCCCTGTTTAAGTTGTGAGATGATAAAACATGCCACTTAAATAAAAGATTATTTAACTGGGTCAAGCAAGATAAAAACCATATTGTTTAAAGTGCATTCATGATTTATCTTTAACCAATATCATAGAGAGAGAAGAAATTTAGATAAGTTTCAGTGCAATGTCCCAAATTACATTTTTCATATTTGGTCAAAGAAAATACTAGAAACAATATGAATTGGCCCTATTAACATTTTATGAATCAGGCTTATGATTCTGAAGATCTCTTTTTTGTTTTTCTAATATGCACTGTGCTACATATGAGGCTTTGATCAGTTCTTATATGAATAAGTAATGCTGCTTTCAGAATTAAGAGGACAAGAAGCCCAAGGAGGTCCAATATATGATATAAGTACTAAATAAGTCTGAAATTCTCAGTGTTTGATCTTCTACAAGTGCTAAATAGATTTCAATTCAAAAATTGTATTCTTAATTTAATTTTTTAAATTAAATTATAATCACATAATTTCTCCCCTTCTTCTCTTGGCTCCAGCCCATCGCATATTCCCTGCACCCCCTTTCAAATAGATAGTCCCTTATACTTTATAGGCTTACTTTTTAAAAAACTAAATATAGTAAGGTCCCCTTTGCCTATGCATGATAACACTTTTCCCCTACTGTAGAGAATTTTTATAACACATTATCTCTATCCTCAAATGATATTAAAGATACATATATAATAAATCAAATTATGTAAGGATCAACGCAAAATTTCAATGTACTAATATCCAAATGTAATAGAAGCTTGATTTTAGATGGTCTTGGAAACAATACACAGAATATCCCACATGTTACATGAGAGACGCTACTCTCTAATTTACTCGGTGTTGCCTGCCCTCCAGAGTTATCTGTCTGAAGCAGCACGTTTTGTTCTTTTTATGTCAAGCTGTCATTGTAGCTGTTGTCCTCTTTAATCATAGCTGCCTCTTTGCATGGGAGATTCAAGACTTGGATTTGGAGTTCTTGAGTTGAACACATGTTTATGCAGAGGAATGCTATTTAATTCACAGGCTGTAATGCTTCTCATGAGGAGTCTACACCTTTGGTGAAAAGTGTTTCATTTTTACCTGTTGGCAGGCCGATGACACAAAGTATTTGCTCATAATATCACAATCCCCTGCCTGTGAATTGTCACTGGGCTCAGGAAATTGTTAGTAGAAGTGTCCATCCTGAATGTGTAAATAGACAACTATGCAAAGCCAATAGGAAAAGATATTGTGTTCGTTTCTGGCCTGCCTATGATATACTCGATTATAAAAGGATTTTTTTTTTTTATTCATTTCCTTTATGAAGAGTTTTCTGTCTTCAGGGAATTCAGAAATTCCCTCTCTCTGGTTAATATTTGGATTCTTTTGGTGTCATAGAAAGCCAGGTTAACCCCAAACCAAGTAAAATATTCCAAGAAACAATGGGAAAAAAAAACAAACAAACAAAAACACTGTTCAAGAGGAATAATTTGGACAGAAAAGAGAGGACAGGCCCACTCGCTTGCCTGACCTAGTGCTTGGACACCTGGTGACAGTCACACTTAGCAGGACCACTCCTGTCTTTTCCCTTCTGTTGTGATGCCTGGCTTCTGAGCGACTTCTCAGAGTCGGCGGGTAGGTACTCCTCATAACCGCACTTTGGAAAAACCGGTGTTTTCCCTTGCCTTCTCAGTGCTCCCTGAGATGGTGTCATAGCTCTCACTCAACATGCCAATCATGCATGACCATGTTCCACCCAGGCTACTTGATAGTCCTACCTGTATACAACATGAGGACCTTAGAGATATATGTTCAATAAGACACTCGCTTTCACCTACATCCCATTATCATCTAACCTTCTCTGTGATTCATGAGCATTTCCAAAACTTCCGTAAAATTTTAAAAATTCTTCCCCTTAAATATTTCAGTTACTATTCTTGTTGTCTACCATGGAAGAATGTCTCTTTTTGCATGCCTAAAGAAATTTCAGCACTATTTTCTTTGTTCTGCTCAGTCTACCAATTTGGTATTTCTGGGAAAGATTTTTTCTTCTGAATTCCATATATAATGGGGCCAACTTTCAGCTCTTTTGAAAGCAATGTATGTATGACAATGGAAAAATAATGGTAGTTAAATAATAAAGTCACGTGGAATATGTAAAATTATGAACATATTACTTAGCATAAACAAGGTGATCAATCCTACCACTATACTCTTCACACATTTTGTTTCTATACACCACTGTTTTTATGTGCCATGAAACCAAGGACTTAGCCTATTGTATCTCAAGTGTTTGATAAATGCATAGGTAACAAGAGGGATAGATTACTGTTATAAAGTGACCATTTCTATTTTCATGAGGATTAACTGTATGCTTACTTGGACTCATGGAGGTCTGACTGCTAACTCTCTCTAGGTAAGAATGAAACCTGCATCTGCATCCAATAAACCCAAGATCCAAGGAAATGAAAACCTCAAATTTGTTAAACATAACTCCTAGTGAGAGATATATTTTCAACAAGGGTCTTTCTCAGTTGTGAGAATTTTCCTCTTCTCTCTTACTCTTCCATTTGTAGTTTCCAAACAGAAAGAAAATTCCCTTTCTAAACCACAAAATTAATAATGAGTCTCCCCTTGGATAGGGTATGGTTCAATGGTTCAATGTCTTATCAAAATTTATTTTTTATAAATAAGTCTGTTGGACCTATACACAGTACTCAAGTTACTTTCTAGCCTGCTGGTCCTTGCTATTTAATCAATAAACTTTTAGTTATTATAATATTTTCTTTCAAATTTATTTTAATATTCATTTAGTCACTCCTTGTTTCAGACATTATTTCAGGTATATAGTATCTGAAAAGAAGACAAAAGGCCTTTTCATATGCACTTACATCTAGCTATCAAAAGCAAACTATCACATTTGTACCTATTGTTAAACATAAGGAAAGCAATTTATGAGAACCTAGGCTGCCTGATTAAGCAGAGTGAACATGTATTATCATTATTCTACCAAATGTTTAGGAAGAAATGATAAAGTTCCCTCTTGACCTCCTTGTTTTCTGTGATGTCCTCCATTTTAAACAACCTGCTTTAAGGGTGAAATAATGTAACAAATAGTTTTCAAGGGGAAGATTCTTTTAACATTGAATAAACAATTGCCATATTCATTTTTACATGTTTATTTAAGTGATTATACATACTCCATTGTAGCTCTAAGGAAAATAATAATTTTAGGAATTGAATAGAATAAAATATAAAACCTCTCTGCATTTATACTGTACAATGGTTATATTGCAAGAACACAGCAAATATTCACATGTTTTCTGAAAGGAGAAGCACACAGATAATGGAACCTTAGAATATTTGTCTTCTATTAGAAAATATTACAAAGTCCCCTTTCAGGTAAATTGAGTTTGTTTCCAATAAAGACATAGAGGTTAAAGAATTGTTGACATATGCAAAATTTTAGTTTTGTAAAATAATTTCATTAATCTCATTCACTTATAAATACTTAAAGAAAAATCTTAGTGCCCATCTACTCACGTGCAGAATCCCTGCATGATATTTAAAAATGTGGCTGTAAATGTGTGCACCAATGAACAGATATTTTAATTTTCAAATTATGTACCCCCACTATGGCTCATATCATACTGTATGTTCAATTGGTGTTAGTTCTGGTTTAGTTAACTTGTAGGTTTAGTGACAGAAACGCAATTTCCACTGTGATTTGGTGTAAATGAAGAATAATATGATAAAGCTTTTACAGAACATAAAGGTTGATTCCTTTAGAAACAACATATTACACCCGATATGTAAAAATCTACTATTTTATCATGCCAATTTCAACTCATATCACAAAGAAATTGTCTTTACACTTAAAATTGAACAGGGTCTTTGATGAGAAGACATGTTCTTTCATGGCTTAATGTTCTATACTTGTATAATTTTAAGATCTACTAATTTGTACAGTAAAAAGAAAAAAATAAAACTACTCTTTTTATTCCAAACACTTCCAAGCATGGATGGACGGATAGATGACATATGTATTAATTGTTTGATAAGTAAATACGTGATTGAAATTTATATAGTCCTTCTATGTATAGATCACACTCAGTTTAAAAATCATTCCAGATGATCAGGTATTTCACCTAATCATTAACATTCTTTATCGAAGACAATATATTATAACTTACACTTGTAGATTTTTTATCTCTTACTACATCTTGTTACTATGACCTAAATTTCTATTATATCTGAGTAAGAAAATAGTATTCCTAATAGAAGTCAGTTGAAGGTTGTCAACATGATTACTAACCATGTCATCTTCTAGTCCCCTCTGATTTAACATTTTCATTTGATTTTAGATACACTTGGACAGAAAACCAAGTTACACAGATATCTTTGAGGCCAGCTGCATGCATTAATGTGGTTAGAGTTTTCAGTCAGATGATATCCTCCTTTATCCTTAATGCAGGATGTTGTCATTTCTACCAATTTTCCAAAGTAAGGAAAAGATCCTCCTGCTAACCTATGGATGGGTAATAATAACATACTCACCTTTTATATTATATCTTATAAATTCTTATCTCTTAATGTTTAACCCAAACAAGCTTCCAGAGCTTCCACACATCTTACAAGTCCAAATTATCATGAGCATTAAAGTGTAAGAAAAACACATCCAGAGAATCTTAACAGATTTGAAATATTAAAAGACACTGCCTGATATGTATCATTAAAATGCATATTATATTTTACAAGAAATAGTTAAGAAGAAAAGAGCACTCTATTTTTAATTTAAAGATTTTTTTCTCTTATAATCTAGAACTAAAATTAAAATTTTACATTGGATCCACTAACCTGCCTCTTGCTTAAAGAGATTTCCTGATGGACACAAGAATGCTCCCAGGCTTAAGCAGGTCCACAACAATGAGTTGTTGCTGCATTTCCAATTGTTCCAGATGGAGCAGGAAGAAGTGCACTTAACAGACTTTTTGCTTCCAAGGCAATCCATTTTTATCATAAAGGTTTCCTCAAGTGTCACGTTATAAAATTATAAAAGTTTAAATTTGAGATGTCATCATTTCAAAACAGATTCTAGAATTTCTTTAAAAACGTTGAAATCAAGTGGATAATAACTAGACTGAATGGAGCCTTGAAAAAATTAAGTCAAGAGAAGAAACTCTTCTACACCATCACTTAAATTAATATTTGTTAATTGAAAATAGAATTAGGTTGATACAAAACATTCCCGTATGAATTTTATATAAATAAAGTATCATATTACAGGTTTATTTCTGATCCTTACAGTCACACACACACACACACACACACACACACACACACACACACACAAAATAACTCATTGATTAGGAATATGAGGGTTTTTTTTTGGAGTATGATATTTATAGAAAAAAAAAAGACAGTTAATTTGAAGTCAATAAATTGATTTCTAATCCCATAAAATTGATGTCTGAAAGGGGAAAGCTTGAATACTGGATCCAAGTTTTATATAAGAAAGAAGACAATGAAAGACCCTGGACAACTATCCTGAAGTGAGCCAAATCCCTCAGAAACAAAGTTGTTTTCTGGGTTTTAGCTTACACACTTGTGTGACTATGCATTTCTGGTTTTGGAGCCACCGGCTAGTGGTGCAATTTTGTGACTTCTCTATTACATTAAATTCTCCCCATCCAGGTACTTATATTTGTTAATATAAGAAATATAAACTAAACATTGATGACAAAAGCATTACATTTTAAACTAATGCTAAGCATGACTCCAAAACTTGTGAGGCCTGTACAGGAAAAACTATGAAATTTAGCTGAGAAGAAGAAATTAAATAAATTAGCTCAAAGAGGAAATGATGCAAAGCTAAGATATGAATTTTCTCCAGACTGTTCTAAACACCAGATTTTATCACAGTGAGAAATGCAGCAGGTTTTTTTCTTCTTTTAAATATGAACTGAGGGTATATTCTAAAAATAATACCAAACGCAAAGGGCAATAAAAGAAATGCATTTTGAGGAAAACTTTAGAAGGCTAACACTTCTTGGTTTCTCAAACTAATAAACCTCTACAATAACCAAAGCAGTGTGGTATTGCTTGAAGGAATGAAAGTCAATCAATGATAAGAACAGAGTCCAGCATAGGCATCCATGTTTATGGCCAATTGATTTTTTTGAAAATGATTCAATGGTGATTCAACCAAATCTCTTCCCAAACTGGTTCATTTTAGATGTCAATGTATTAAAAATAAACAAGCTTCTTTCAATGTCGTACTAAAAGTTTTAAAAAAAAAAAAGACACTAATTTTATTTACTTTGGCTTTGATGAAAATCACTTAGCAAGGCCAACAAAATTAGGATCAAAAAATAACAAACTTATATTTCTGAAAAATCAATTAGAATCACTATTTTTAAATGTTTATTAGTTTTAATTATGTATATGTGTGTATATGAATAGAGATGTCCCTGGATCTTTCAAGTGTCATATTCCTTGGAGATGGACTTATAGGTTATTGTGAGCCATAGGACATGGTAACTGAGAATGGAACTTAGTCCTCTGGAAGAACCACACAGGAATGTTTTACTGCTGAGCTATTTCCTCAGGCCCTTTTTTTTAACAATTGTACAATTCATCCTTGAGCATGCACTACAGGTGTCTTTTTTGAACATATTGTTAAATAAATATTTAAAGTCTTCAAATTATTTTTTTTAATTTTCTGAATGTGTTTGTTATCTTTTAATATATGTTATTTGGAGTTGTTAGAATAAACTTAATGGGTACAGATCCTAGCTAAAGTGTTTCCATATAACAGATATCTCTGAAGGTTAGAGAATATTTGAGACTAAAAATATTGAAATAGTTCATTAAGATACGTAGTAATGAGTAACTCAGAATAAACAGTCTTGAGAATATTTTTTTTTCCTTCTAAAATAGAAAGTAGACTTAAACTAACCTTCTGAACAGTTGGAAAGCAAGCTTGTGACTGTCTTGGGTTGAGCACCAGTCTGCTCTTCTCTATGAAAAAAGACACAAACAAAACAAAACAACAACAAACAACAAACAAAAAACCTGAAGGAAAACTGATTAGATTTGAAATTGAACATAAATATCTTCAAGCTATTATTCTTTAATTTAAAAAAGTCATGTTTATGGGACTTGAAATATGCCTTTTGCAGACAACTACTGTTCAGATCCAAGTACATGAATAGGTAGCTCACATCAACCAACTGCAATTCCAGCTCCATGGAATCTAATTTCTACTTTTGAACTCTGTGCATACTTAACAATCATAAATGCACAGGTACACACACAAATGCACATCTTTATTCCCAATGAAAACATAAATAAATAACTTTTAAATTTAGATGAGATGGTAACAAATTTTTAAATTGTCTAAGAACCTTTTGTCTGTAATACAGGAAGAATTAAGCACTCAAATTCCAATGTGTGATGTTCTAAGCTGTGGTATCCTCAAGGAGATCAGAGCTGATTAAGGAAAATCCACAAGAAAGCACCAATGTGGTGGCAACCTCAGAAAATTTTGTGGCATGACCTACTTCAGTAATGGCATCATACATATGGGGCATAGAGAACCTCTGTAACTCATTTAGTATTCCACCACATTTCCAAAAATTACATTTTGTCATATTTAAGTGTATCATTTCATCTTTCTATTTCATAAAAATAAGTGTGAGGCATATATAACTTATTAAACTGAAAACAATAGTTTCCAAGTAATTAAAATCTAATATAAAATGTGCACCCTGAAGTCTTTTAAGTGCAATTACAACATTCTGGGTTTTTCTCTTATAAAAAATGTAAAATTCAAACCTCCCAGAAAAATAAGCAAAGGTGAATAAAAGAACTGTTGCTAGATTTCAAGCCAAATCTTGAAGAGGGTTTGACTTCAAACTGTGATTAAGGCGTTTTTAATTCCCATTGTTTCATAAAATGCTTACTACAAAGAAATTCATTGATAAATATGTATGGATCAATCATTGGATTAGTTACTGTATTACTTCCATGGTCTCTTCACATATCTTCCAAATATATGAGATTTTAAAAGGAAGAGGTAATTTAAACACTTGAATTTTTTTCTTCTTAAGCTTCTTGGATTAATATAATTTTACATGTATAAATAATTGATGCAAATCTATATATCTTTCTTGGTTCATAATATGATATTCCTGTGACTTTGATCTTTGCTTATAGACATGATGAAAACTGTACTGAACACATTTTAACAACATAAGTGGAAGTTTGTGTGTATGTATTGAATAATTATAGGCATACTGTATTTGCGATAAATATTATAACAATATTTTAATGTCCCTTAATAGTTACATCATTATTCCTAATGGCTGAATAATATATAGACATTGTAAATGGGGATTATTTCTGAGATGACATTCTGGAAAAAATGGTAGATGAACACACGTTATGTATTTTAACTACAGACTCATTTTCACATCTTTATCATATATAAGATGCTTAGAAACAACTTTTTAGTGATAAAATTCAGTTCTGGGCATGCAAATTGGGTAATTGTGTATCTAATTGACCACTCAGTTTGTAGCTGAGTAATTATTGTCATCACTAGCCTGTTTGCACATTAAATGAAGACCAGGTGAAAATGTTAATTAGGTTAATGATTTTAAATATTTTTGTTATTGAAGAAACATGTTTTCATGCTCTTGCTGCAGTTTTTCAATTGCTAGTAAAAATCATTTCCCCTTAGCCTTCCAACATTGAAGCACCAGATTAAAAATTAAATTCAAACAGTTGATTGGGTCAGTAGCGCTCATTAAGAAAATCACTGCTTAAAGGCTCATCATTAATATTTGAAATGCAATCTTGTGTTGAAATGGTTAGCACTCATGATGTGGGACAAATGTGTAGGATATATGAGAAACCCAGAAGGTATAACCATTTGATTTGCAGTCTAAGTCTGAAAATCTCGCCACTTATAGCTCATCTCTTTATAACTATCATCAAAGGACATATTCAAATATGTAACATAAAATATAAAAATATCTAAATAATGCACTATGAACTTCGCTTGCTTTGTGAATAAAATTGAGAAAATTTATATTAACAGTAGCAATACCAAATATTGACTATCGAACTTCACCAAATTAATTTACTGGCCTACCTCTCTCAGTACATCTGTTAAGGGTTGCAAAATGCTTTTTTATATAGGCTTGCTTAGTCAACAACTTGATCTCACATCTCTCCTGGAGCAAATGTCTTCTACCAGATTTTCAAGTTACCAATACCCCTCAGGTAGTAGGGTCATTAAATAGCAAGAGATATCAACAAAAGCATTCTCACATCATTAGTACTAATGATGTTTCTCAACCAAATCTAAACACCCACATAGGGACTTCAGAATAATTGAGGTTGGTTGCTAGGGGAGGCATTTAATTCATGGTAGTTTGCATCCCAGCAGGTGCTGGCCAGCTCATGGGAAAGGCACTTCAGAAAGGACCCAGCAAAGTGCTTGTATCCCAGTGTAAAAGTCACCCAAAGCACATATTATATTGAGAACCCACAGCAAAACTTAAACTTAGCAAAATTTGTGACATTTAAGAAGAACCAACTTCTATGCCTTAATTGTAAATGTCCGTTCCAAGTCTTCCATTGCTTTACAATGTATATCCAAACAAATATTTAATATTTTAATACGCTTGGGTTGTATCTGGACTATTTCCCTTAAATATGTCAAATGCATAGAATCAAAGTATAGATAAACTGTTAAGAGTGTGGTACTCAGTCAATCACCAATGTGATCTGAGCAGGGAAAGTAATGGAACAATACTAGTTGGTGATCCTAAAAATAACTTTCTATCATATTTCTGTGATGTGTTTTTTCTAAATTAATGAAAATTGAACTAACAAATTAACTAAAAATGGAAAATGATTTCGCTGAAAATGAAAATCTGAAAAAAAATAATAATAGTTACTTCTGAATTAACAAAAATAGTAAATACAAAATTCAAAACTTTGCCAAACAATTAAAATGAATCAATCAATAAATTTCTCAAAACAAAACAAAAAAAAATATTCAGTATTTTGTACAAAGAAGGTTTTTTCCAAATCCACACTCTATTTTACAATTTCACGTGTGGTGCTACATTTGCTGTGATTGACAACCACGTGCATTTCAACTGGCCTTCTGTTCTTTAACTCAAAGGAAGAGATTATAAACTCTAAGCTTTGTAATGATCTCCTGACAGCTGAAGCCATTGACCTTCTATTTAATATTCCGTCAAGACAAAAACACGGCTCTCACCTCAGAGGGAAGAGCAAAAACTTACCTTTCTGCGTAAAACCTCCTATTCCGCACCAGCGTGATTAAGCATACCTTTATGTTTTGTTTTTGACATTTTCCTACAATGTCTTGAAATATACACAATTTCTCTCCATTTTGCTATTACATTTTCATTTGTTTATTGCTACACTTAGTAACTTAGTAAAATGAAAAAAATGTATAATATACATTAGACTATCCTCAACAAATTGATTTAAAAATTTGCAAATCACCAACTAGTTCTTTCTGATTTCAATGTTAAGAAATTATGATATTTATTACAAAGAGAACTGAAGAAAAATATTTTTATTGTGAAATAGGAGATTTGTGTTATAACTTTAAACTTGAATAGTTTAAACCTAAATTTGACTGAAAATTTATTCCCTCAAGTAAGTAACTTGACTTATGTTCTCACTCAAGAAGGATACATAATGAAAGGTCTGAGATTTATGTCACTGAGTGATGAATAATTTTCTAATTTTTATTAGAATAATCTAATTATTAATTAGAATAATTTCTAAAATTTTACTATTTGTTTCATTTAAGGATGATATAGTTTTCATTAATGTTTCTTTTTATGTTAACGTCTTAATTTCTCTAAAATCTAAATATTTCTTTTACATGGGGTTTGGGCACAAGTCAGAGGAGGGCTGAAGGTCAGAAGACAGTCTTCTGGAATAGTTCCTTCCATATGGAGTTACGAGGTCCACCAATGACTGTTAGGTTTGGCATCAAGCACCTGAACACCGTGAGCCCTCAGAGCCATCTGGCCTGAATGCCGTTCACTCCTCTTTTATCTCATTTTCTGCATATATAATTATGTGTGGGATGTATGTTTACATGTGTGTGGTGGGCTTGTGTTTAGGCAGATACCTACATGAGGAGGGACATTAATATCAGGTGTCTTCTTTGACTGCTCTTCATTTTATTTATTGAGGAATGACTTATCACGCTGCTACACTGCATCATCTATTCTAGACAGCCAGCCTGCCCACAGATTCCCTGGGACTGACTCCCGAGTGCTAAAAACATAGGTATGGCTTTTTAGTGTGTGTTGAAGATTGAAACTCAGGTCCTCACATTTTCACGTCATGCACATTATCATCTAGCCCATCTTTCTAGTCCTTACAAACACAGTTTTAATGGTTAAAATATTAAAATCATGAGGGATAACTATGAGTTATCAATATGCATATAGTATGTGCATAGAGTTCATTCACATGCCTTATCTAATTTGACAGTCGAAGTGAAAACATAGTATTTTGATCTTCTCTATTTCGTTCAACAATATCCCTTTACTGCAATGGCCAATTACAATTGCCTTAAAAAGCCAAAAACAACAAACAATGAAAATCAAGGACAATAAGTGCAAAACGTTTTTTAAACTTAGACTCGGCCAAATATACTTGTTTTAGTTTGATGATTTATAAAAATCCTGATGTGTGATAGTCTAATAATATGGCTTAAGTGTTATTTGGAAGAGTGCCCAATGTTATAGTTTGCAATGTTAAATATTCCTCTATATATTTCAACTGTCTCAGAACAAACATTCCATGAAGCATGTCAGATGTTATTTTAAATTGTGATGTATAAAAATGTAATGATAAGGGCGGGCGTTGGTGGCACACGCCTTTAATCCCAGCACTCCGGAGGCAGAGCCAGGCGGATCTCTGTGAGTTCGAGGCTAGCCTGGGCTACCAAGTGAGCTCCAGGAAAGGCGCAAAGCTACACAGAGAAACCCTGTCTCGAAAAACCAAAAAAAGAAAAAAAAAAGAAAAAATGTAATGATAAATATTTCCATATATTGTACTTAATTGAGATAAAAAGTTAGGTCTTAAGGCCAGGGAATGGAAAACTACAATAGAGTTATATTATTTGACTTCCACATAACTATTTATCATAGGATTTCTGCCTTCAGATGAATCTACAACATCCTGGAATTGGTGTTTAGCAAGTGAGTTAAATCCTGCTTGTTCAGTTTAAGTAGTTTGCCATTTTGTCAATTCAACCTTAGAGTAAGTAGATGAATCAAGATCTAAGTATTTTTGACTTTTTAATGGGTAATTTATAGACATGCAAAGTGAGAATCTACCTCCTTCCCTCAGAGTGCTCTGACATGGATTATTTGTTTAAAAATTTTTTTCATTTTCTTTGTATTCAACATTGTTCTTCTTTGGTAATTTCTTTGCCCTGAAGATAGCATTTCTAGGCAATGCTGTGACATTCACATAGTACCCCATATTTTTAAGCTCTAGGAGCCATTTTCACATTAGTATGTAGACATTATACCATAGGGACAGATTTACACTGAAATATATTGCATTTTGTTGCAGTCATCGAAACTTCCGCCTTAAGCATCACTGCCTCCATCAGAGCCTTTGTATATGCCTAATACTGGAAAGATCTATTAGCAGATGCCTGTTTACTCTAAAGTGATATTAGCATTCCTTGGCAGACTGAATTAATTGATTGAATATAGTAGAAGAGTGACTTCCATAGAAAATGCAGTCTGCCTGCAGGAACGGCGAGCTTTATCTGCTAGTTACATATAATTTTTTTTTTTTTGCATTAGACCTGTGTATTCCACGTCACAGGCAGTCCAAAGTAGTCTTTACACACAAAAGTTATTTATTAGATAGATGTTTAAAGAACTCTCAAATTCAGTATAAATACTTTGAGTAAATGCTTAATCCAAGCAACTTTTATACCTAGTAAACTTCTGACAGTATACTGTATATTTTTAATTTGGCTAGGTATAATTTTGGACAGACATCTTCATATGATGACACACTAAAAACAGCAATCCCTATAACATATAATATTGTAATATTGCAATAATTTTATTTTTGTATATTCAATATTACATTAGTCCAGTAAAAACCTGGTGGGGTGAAAAAAACCTTCCTATGTAATAATCATTTGAAATTTGTTAACTTTTTATATCTTCATGTAAATTTTATCTATTATTCTTATGTGTGTGCATGATGAGTGTATGACACAGGTATAATGTATATTTTTGCATATTACTATTTGTGAGTGCAGTTTCACACATTATACAGGATTTGTGTAGCAATAAGAGCAGAAACTCAACTATCAGTCCTTATTCCTCTTAGTTTAGGATCAGTGGCTCTCTTTTGCTATTCAACACGCCTATAGCAAGCAGACTAGATGGCTTAAAAGATTCTGCTCATACATACATACATGAACACAAACACTCATAAAAGAATGCTGAACTCTGAATTCCACACAAGTAAGTGCAGGCTAGTATGCCTGCACACATCTGTACACACACACACACACACACACACACACACACACACACACACACACATATATATATAAATGATCCACATGAAACTTAATTTTGTAAAGTAGAGAAAAGAGATCAACTTGTTTGAAGATCACATGCTACTCTTAGGCTACATGTCACCAGAACCAGAAGTTAGCAATTGTGAACCATTAGGAAGTTAGGCAAAGAAGACCACATTTTTTCTTTCAAATCAAAGTCAATTTAAAATGTCTTTATACTACACTCAAAAGTATGAATTGAGCAGATAGACATCATGATACAAGATAAGACAATGTATATTACTAAACTCTTGATTCTTACTTAATTCCTGGATTTGCACACTGGCCTAAGCAACTCCATTTTAAAAATATGTTCAAAGGTGTATGTACTCTTCCTGATGCACTGTATGCATGCCCGAGACATCATAAATTGTAACTGATGTAAAAAAATTAAAAATTAATTAAGCTAGGTTATTTTGATAATGAATGTATCAATAGATATGCCTAATAAAGGCAAACTATACTGTGAAATATATCTTTAAATATTGAAAGAACAATGTGATTTTACATAGCAAGTGCATTGCCTCTAACACAAATTAAAGAAATAAAGCTTGTGTTTTCTTTCATCTGTGTTGGAGGGGTGATTTTTCATGTGTTTCTCTCGGTCCTCTCATGGACTTTTTCTGTGTCCTTTCTTCTTCATTTTTCATTTCTGTGTTACTTCCATTTAATATTTTTGTTTTTGTTTTTATTTTGAATTCTCATGCTTTCTTTAGATACAACCATTCATTTACATACATTATCCCCAGAAACAAAGTTAATTTCAAAGCAATGACTTTTACAGTTCCTATTGTATCTACTAGGGTACTAACTAGGCATTGACTTTACAGAAGTCTTATGACATTAATTTATAGGAAAGGTATTTTGTGCATTACTGCTCTAATAAAGTAATGGTAATGGAACAAGATACTGATAACTATATAGTGTCATAAGTTATCAAAAGATATAGAGAAGTGTATAAGCAAGGAGTCATGAATTGGAAATAAATATGTACCAAAATGATAAAATATCCTGTCATCTTGTGAAATCTCTCCTAATCATTTAAAACCCTATAGTGTACAAGCAATAATACACTTAACAATATTTAAAAATAAAATTATCAGAAACATGATTTTTAGGACATAATAGCCAAAAATCCCAACATGCATTTCAGTATTTCTATGGAAAATGACAACAATCAATACATGAGAAGTGGTTGGTTAATTTTTACCTTATTATTCAGAAAATATATGAAGATTATATGAAAAACTATATCTTAATGTTATATGACTTTTACCAAGATTTTCATATAACTGAATATCACTGAGGAGATATCGACTTTCTTATTGTTAATCCATTTGCCAACAATTTTTCATAAAGAAATAAAACCACTAAAATTTAAAGTCTACGCTGTGAGATGTTTAGCAGGAAATTTCATTACCACATAATGCTCTCAGTAACTTCCCCAGGAAGATATTTTAGAGAATTTGAAGAACATCATTTTTCTTGTGATTGAGTCTAGATTAAGACTGATTCAAAAGAAATTGATTTCTACTTCATAGGTATATGCAAAAATGATCTTGAACTTCTAATCATATTATTTCTGTCTCTGAAGTGCTAGGACTACTGGTGTGTGCCGCATCACCCAGTGTGTGTGCTGATGGGGATTTGGACCTGCGATGACAAACACTATACTTGCTGACACACATCACCAGCCCCTAGGTTCAGTTAAATATATAAATGCTACTACTGCTGCTGCTGCTGTTGCTGCTGCTGCTACTGCTGCTGCTGCTGCTGCTACTGATAATAATAAAACGGGATAATAGAATTTTTCTCATGATCTTCAAGACTGATAAAAATGAACAGAATAATATTTAAGTTTTATGTATTTAAATCTCCTGATAGTCATCAGAAATACCTATTTATATGGTTATTCTCATTTGAAAGCCCATTTAATAATATTCTGAGACAATGGACTGCACAATCCACAGGGAGTAACCATCACTTTCTTTGGAGATTAGTTATCCTCTTATTTGCTGTTATTGATGGAACTTTTAAGCTCATCCTGTGTATATTGTTTAAAACTCTCCCTTTTCTCAAATTCTCTTAATTAAAAAAGATAGATCATGATTTTAATGTCTCTGTCATTGTGTTGCAGGATTCACACTCCAAGGCATGCATATTTATTGTTCTAACTCCATGTGGCATTTGATTTTGTTGACCTTGTTACTGCTCTTATATATTTTCTGATGCCCTGCTTGTGACTGTATGTGTGGTGCTGTGGACCAAACCCATGGACCTGCTCATACAAGGCAACCAATGAGATAGAGCTCTTTTTTATTTACCAATTCTACTTTATCTATCATCTTTTTGAAAAAAGAATGTTTGCCAAGAAAAAAAAAGATACATGTGAATAAATCAGTAATATACCTAGTCTAACTCTGCTAGACCATAATTCTAAATGATAATAAAGAATATGAAAGTATTCTCATTAGTTATAATTTTTAAACTAAAGTTTATATCTTGTAAATAAACAGAAGAAAAGAATATAGAGGAAATAAAATTCATTTAAGAGTCCAAAAATGTTGTTAAAGCTAAAATGCAATGGGGGATGGAGAGAGAGAGAGAGAGAGAGAGAGAGAGAGAGAGAGAGAGAGAGAGACAGAGAGAGAGAGAGAGAGAGAGACACAGAGACACAGAGAGAGACAGAGAGAGACAGAGAGAGAGGGAGGGAGGGAGGGAGAGAGAGAGAGAAAGAGGAAGAGAGAGAGAGTTTTAGAAAGCTATGTTAATTGAGAAGTTAGGCATTACCAAACAAAGTACAAGTTCAAGGATCTTCAATTGAAATTTAGAAATTACTTTCATTCTAAGACAGGGCTCTAGCATGACAAGGATTTTGTTTAATGGGGAAGAAAGGACCACAGTCTTCCAAGGCTTGAAAGAATCTACCTGTCTAGAACAGAAGGCCCTGATAAGAGTGATCATCAATGAGGTATAAGATGTATGAAGGACATAGTATTGAATTGCTTTAGATGAGAACACAGAAGGAAATGAATTTGGCACCAAAGTCGAAAAAGAGACCACATTTACCAGATGCCAAGGGAAGCAAACAATTACCTAAAACACAATTTTGAATTGTAATCTCAGTCCAAATTGACAGCATAATCTGTCAAGAAAATTTAGAAATGAATTTGCTTTCTTTCAGAAAGTATAAATTATATTGCACGGTAATTTACCTCCCCAAATTAGGAAATTTTAAGCTCCCTCAACCTTTTTCTTGACATTTACTTTGTATTTCTAAATTGTAGACAAATCTCCTAAATCTGAGACAAAAGGGAAGTTTGAGGTGTTAAAGTAGTGTTAAGCGGGGGCAGTAGATAATTCATCCATTTCAGAAAGTGATCTGTCTGATAAAAGATGTATTGATGTTCTCTCGTGACATAAGGAACAAGTTGAAAAAGAGAGAACATATTGATTGGAGTGTAGTTTAGCATTGAAAGACTATTGGAAATATTTTGCATATACATGGAATCAAACAAAATATTTTCAAGAACAGGACAGAATGTACTCCAAATTATTAAAAAGACAATTAAGTTTATCATTTAGGTTTTTCCCCATTGAGAAAGATATATGACTATTTGATAAATACATGTCAAAAATCTGTTGATTACTTGTTGAACCTTATTGTATAGGCTAGCTCAAATGAAATAGTTTTAAACCAAGTATCAGTGAGCTGAGAAAAAGAATTATTTTTAATGATTTAGCATGTAACATCTACATTTTAAAGTGGAATTCTCCAGCAAAAAAAGTACATAGTATGGGGAAAGGGAATAGGAGGAGAGAAGGGAGGAGAAAGTGTGGTCAGGATATAAAATAAATGAATAAATTCAATTAATAAAAAGTGGAGAAATCATTCACATTTTGAAAATAAAAGGTTATTTTGTCCAGTCGAATGGGAACATAAAAGTATCATGTCAAAATTAGCAACAATGTATAATGAAACGAAATTGTTGGTGCCTCTTTAAATTGTTCAGTGGGGTGACTGAATACAGACTTGTCACTTGGTTTTTATACTTAATCCACAGTTCCATGAACTACAATAAACCTTGTCCCTCAAGTGACCTTGAATATTTAACCACCTGCTCCATTTGATCAGGGATACACAGGCTCCAAAAGGCTGCTGGCATAAGACCTGGCGAGGTTGTGCTCACATATGTAAAGTTTACAGCTCAGGCTCAGGGGGTGAGGGAATTGCTCAGCTGCTTGCAAGGACACGGAGTCCTGAAATTTGGAAAAGCACTTCCCAATTAGCTGAAGGTTTTATGGCCTCTGTTTTCTTTGGGTGGTGCCATTTTAAAGTGAGATTTAGAATATAGTTCCCACACTTGAATTCTTTCTTCGAGGAAAATCGTGTAAGACTTTGAAAGAGAGAGTTTTAAATAGCCTGGAGATGACTGATTTCTTTGTGTTTGCTCTCTGAATTAATTATAAAGAATGGATTTTCTATTTGAGAAGCAAACACACACACACACACTCACACACACAAACATGGGCACATACAGAGGGACACACACATGGGCACATGTACATGTGTACATAAATGTTAACATACAAACAAAATTTGTTGTATGTGCAAACACACATG
Organism: Peromyscus leucopus; assembly: GCF_004664715.2. Lineage (NCBI taxonomy): Eukaryota > Metazoa > Chordata > Mammalia > Rodentia > Cricetidae > Peromyscus > Peromyscus leucopus. The sequence continues at coordinate 30,543,560 of NC_051073.1, forward strand.
GACAAAAATCTTGAAACATATAGAGTCATTAGTGTTACTGATTAGCCATAATTTGAAGTTGTCTTTGATTATTCTTTAGACACTTTACATAGGAAGTATATATAAGACTGTGATATTTTATACATTGATAGAAATGTGCATATTACCCACATATTGGGTAGGTTTTAATGTTTAATCAAAGGTAAATTAATAGGAAACTACAATTCACCTTATGAAGGTGTCTTACTTTGTTATATCTAAAACATAATGTGGAAAAACATAAGTTTTATAAAATAACACTAGAAAAAATACATATTTATAAAACATAAGCATTTTACTTTCAAGTAAATTGTGAATTTGACCCAGTAGCTCTTTTGCCAGCTAAAAACACAGGAATATAGCTGGTTACCCAAATTGATGAGTTAATATTGATTTGGTAGTAATGAACAGCTAATTAATCTCTAGCATAATGATCACAATGCAAAGTAATAGAAAAGTTAGTTTTATTTTCAAATTTAGGTTTTAGAAATGCCTTCATATCTTTCTATGTTTGGTGGACCAAGGATTAGTAGGTTCGTTTAGTTTAGTTCTTAGTTTTTTAGACTCTAGCATCCTTTTTCTTTCTCAAAATATAATCTACATATTACAGGAATGATGATTAAATATCAAAGCTTGCTCCCATCATATCAAGAATAATACATTGATGTTCCTTATTTTATGTTTTAGAAGGAAAGTCAATTTCTCAAATGACTGAATAATATCTCTACTCTACGTTCGCTTCTAATTAGAATTTCATTCTGAGTATGTACAGCATGCATGTGGTTTGAGTTATTAATAGACTGGAATTTCCCTTCCTCAAGTAGTCAGACACAATGTATGCTTCTCTTTATAGAACCATGTTAAGCTTTCTAGAGATTTATAAGAATATAAAATTTCTATGCTGGTCTAAATAATAGTTTTACTTGTATCCATCCCTGAATTTTTTTGATCTCTATATGCTGTACACATATTTGCTTGATTTTCAAATGACTAAGAAATAAACTGTTTGGGGGCCCTTCTAGTAAAATGGTGTAATGCGTTTGTCATTATTTCTGATAATATGTGTTTATCTTCTAGATTAAATGAAGTAAAAAAATCTCATTGAGTAAATGGGCTTATACTTTTCTTAATCTTAGTTATTTCTTCTAGCACTTGATTAAGTAAACACAGAAGATCCCATTGATTGGAAAAGTTCCTAAAGCATTAACCTTTCCTTAGGTAAATGAAGAGTCATGGTCATTTATCATCTGTACCTAAGTAACCAACTAGTAGTTTCCCATTGTATTTAAGGACATTCACTAAAGAATTAGAGTTTCACCCCAGAAATTGCAATGAAGTGAATTTTTCTCATGAAAAGTACAACTGGTGCTCTGTATTATCAATGAGATTTTTTTCATTCTATGTTATTACCTTTCCAATCTTGTCTACTGTCTTCTCTTTTCCTTTATTAGATTTACATGGAAACACACTTGACTTAAGAGATACAGGATTTCGTACTATGTTTGATTTTCCAGTGCAATGAAGTTTTTCTCTAAGGGTTTCTCAGGTTAAGGTTCTGTTTTCTGCTTGTATTTTCAATGAGATATTTTTTATTATAAAGATTTATTAAGGGCTTCTTTATTAGTTTCATCTTAGGTCTTCCTGTCCTAAGTGCCACTCATTTCTCCTTGGTTATATAGTATTGCTACAAAAATTGATTTCTCACTCAATAGCAAACACACATTCATTAGATATCTCGATTTGTCTTCCGTTCCACTCAACAGTTTTAAGTCTCTATTTCCAAAATCAATATACTAGAATTTCTTGAAGGATTAGATAATTATTTGCTCTTTCTTTATAATGAAATTTTGAGCATTTGAATTACACAAAAATATTATCTGTTTAAAAACAAAGTGAGAATATTCACCTTTTCATTTCAACCAAGTGGATTATTGGTCTAGACTGAGGTCTAGACACACACACACACACACACACACACACACACACACACACACACGCGTGCGCTTGCATATATATATATACACACACTAATATATGTCCATGTGTATTTTACATGGATAATATCCTTTAAATATCAATAAAATTTAGGTGAAAATTATTAATCAATAATTTTTAAAAGACTACTAGAGTTTGGTATGTTGCCATTTATGCATATAAATTTTATATTCAACCAGATAAACCAAGGAAAATAATTTTTTCTTTTTTTTTTTCTTTAGGAGGGATGGCAGAATGATAAATAGAATTATATCACAATGTCTACATCAAAGTATATTGTGAGAATAAATAATGTGAAATTTCAGAAAGTTCAGTCATCATTCAAAATATAATGTCTTGAACCTAAAGTACCTATCTAAGAGGCAAGGATGAATATATTAATACATTTTTGTATGTATATGAGTTTTCTAAATAAATAAGCCACTGTGTAAGAAATACCTAACAGACAAAGGGAAAGAATTGTTTTACAAAATGCAGACAGATTTATAATGAATCTGGATACAATTTTTCAGCCATACATAAATTATGCAAAGTATTTTCTTTGAAAAACACATTTTCTCTCATATCAGTTTTCCTTTCTTCAACATGAGTTCTTTGATTTATATGTTAAACCCTGCCGTGGATACACGGAATACTAGAAAATTTGATATTGGAGTGTGTTGATGGTAAAACAATAAAAGGGAGATATAGGGGTGTGATGCCATGTAGAGTGAAGTTTAGCAGTACCCAAATAGATTCTGAGTAAAGAATATTTTGTCATATAACAAGATAAAATTATAAGTAAGATTTATATTGTTTAAAGAAATTACAAATGTCTAAATATTTGAAGAAGAGAAGACAAGAGAGAAGGAAGCTAGTGACTGTAGATAAATAATGCTTAAGTTTTGTTATTTTGTACATACTATGCATTACTGGTATTATTGTTATGAGTGCTGACAACCCTTGAATAGGCATTTAAGCTTCTCTCTCTCTCTCTCTCTCTCTCTCTCTCTCTCTCTCTCTGTCATTCTCTCTCTCTCCTCTCCTCTCTCTCTCTCTCTTTCTCTCTCTCTCTCTCTTATCGTGTGTCCAAGCTTTATTCCTTTCTATTGTTTTTTTTAAATTGCTGACACAGATACCATTTTCTCTGATATTTCAATAACAGCATAAGAATAGTTTTTAGTTTCAATCCAGTAAATAACTCCATAGCACCAACATGTGTGGGCTTTTCCCTTTCAAAGAGAGCAGGCTGCCAAGAGACAACACCCAAATACAACAAAATAAGATACAAGAAGACTAGGCAAAAACCTTTATATGGAGGCTGGACAAGGCAACTCAATAGGAGGAAGAGTCCCAAGAACAGACAAGTGTCAGAGACACGCCTGCTCCCTCTGTTAGGAGTCCCACGAACACACCAAGCTGACACCAGTAACATACATGTAGAGGACCTGGTACAGACCCATGCAGGCCCTCTGCATATGGCTTCTTTCTCTTTGAGCCTACGTGAGTCCTGCTTAGTTGATTCAGTGGGCCAAGTTCTCCTGGTGTCCTCCACCCCCTCTGACTCTTACAATCATTCCTCCTCCTCTTCTGCAGGGTTCCTGGATGTCCTATGGGAAGAATACAATGGAGACCTCCAACTTAGACTATCTCAGTATAAATAATGTCTAGTGCAGGTCTCTGTAACCCTGCTCCTGTCTGCTGCTAGGGAAATGCTGTCAGATGACAAGGCACTGATGTATGAGAATAGCAGAATATTATTAGGAATCATTTCATTGATTTCTTTTGGGGGTGGGCAGTAGTGTTTGGTTTTGCCCTAGATCTCTGGACTATCCAGTCTTCAGTTCCTGGCCATCCGGAGAGTATCAAGCATGGGTTTCCGATTGTGTTGTGGGTCTCAAGTTAAACCTAATGTTGTTTGGCCACCTCCCATAAGTTCTGGACCACCATTGCCCCAGCATGTATTGCAAGCCAGACAGATTGAAGGCTGAGGATTTTGTGGCTGGGTTGATATAAAAGTTTCTCTGTCCATAGGCTACAGAGATTAGAAAGTAGGGTGAAGGCTCTATTCAGGTACCAGCTCACCCTCTGCAATGAGTTATGTGGATGTTGTCTTCAGCAATGGGGCCCCATTAAGCAGTTATTTCAATTGTCACACATTTCACTAAATAGTGCTGAAGCATTTTTATGGTATAAATAACATATTTCGGTTATAATCTCAATAGATGCTATGCCTACCCTAAGCATTTCCATTTCTGGTAGACGTAGAAGATTTAGGTACTGACGATTTAACAAGATGACCCTTTCAACAAAAGCTTAGACAAGATAAGAAAAATCGGGAGATACATTGTTAGAGGGGATGATTCCAAATGTTTAGCTGAACTATATCAGCAACCTTGAGAACTGGCACAGAACACAAAGAAATACTAGTAAAGAATTTCAGACCAACCAACTGAGAAAGAGCGAGACCCCTATTCCTCTCCTCTTAGGCTGTCACCTATGCCCTACAGCTTTCTACCTCCAAGCCATTGGCTGAAAAGAATGAATTCCCAAACAAATAGCTCTAATTAGCTATGAAAATCATGGTAGCAGCAGCCCAGGGATCCAAGGAGAGCAATGCAGGTATAGAAAGAACCAAGGTGTTCAGATCCCAAACTATGGCAAAGACACTGGGAAGTTGATGAAAGATTATAAGCACCTCTGATGAAAGGTGAACTTTGATAGGCTTATATGATAAGTTTTTGATTCTCATTCGTATTTAAGACACAGGAAATAGAATAATTTGTTCAATCTTTTGTAAGGATTTAATAAATCCCTTTGGCCTAGTAAAGACATAGTATAGTTAGGAATGTTCAAATGTAGTACTTACAATATTGTAGTAATGTTAGATTTGTGTTTGGTTTCATTTATAACTGATATTCAGCTTTGTGTTTTATGAGGACCTCAAAAGCATCCATTATGCAGAAATTACTTTTATTTCTTGTAAATACAAAATTAAACTATAGTAGAAATATATTTCAATGATGTTTCCTAAGTAAAACTCTGAAAAGATCATCTAAAGCTAATTTATATTTGTGATATTACTAAGTTTAACTACCAAAAAAAAAAAAAGCATTGAATTTAGTTGATGGAAGTTGTTCTGACAGAAAAAAAAAATGATTAGAATTTTTTTAAAGATGATTTTACTATATAGCACTGCCTGGCTTAGACCAAGCTGTCCTGGAATTCACAACAATCTGCCTGCCACGGGTAGGTGTAAAGGCACGCAAAACCACACCACACCTTGTTGATTTAGTGTTTTCTTCAAGATCATTATAAATTTTGTTATTCTCCTTTTTAGATTAAATATTTTGAACAATTGTGTGGAGGGTCAAGCAGGGAAACATGACTACTCTTATACACTTGAAAATGAAAGGAAGGCTTTGACCAAAGCCTCAGGTTGAGGAACACACTCAAGGGAAGGAGGAAGGAGACGCCTGCCTAGCAAGCAAGACCCACGCTGGGGACCAATGTGGTGTCTCAACTAGGTAACCCCACAATTTATGTTAATTACATAGAAATTTCATGGTATATGGAAAAACATAAAATTAACGATAAGATACAACCTTCACTCTCTTCATTTGAAAATGTATTGCCAGTTCTGTTGGTCAGTCTTGGAAACAAACTATAGAAATAGGTAACAAAGGAAAATTATATTTGAGCTGCTGGAACATTTGAAATAAATTCTCTGGGGAATATTAGCACATGTATATCTATATGAAGGATCTTGGAATATATATTAATTAAGCCAGACTTTCAAAATTATTTCTATTTTTCTATCTAATGTTTTCTAAATTCCTCTTATTGAAATGAAATGTTTTTCTCCCACTGAGATCATCTCTTGAAGATGACCTAGTTCACGTATTTTATAAGACATATATTGTAAAGTAGTACTATATATCGAAACATTTTATTTAATTATTATATTCATCTGACTAAAGAATAGTCAGTTTCAACATCTTACAGTGAAATGTTGCAATATTGTTTACACACCTGATATTTACCAAACATGGCTCTTTATCCATGTTCATCTTGTGATTTATCTGCATTATAGTTTCTTACCATTAACCCCATTAAAGCATATTCAAATATCTGAATGCAGGAAATAGGACAGTGGAGGAACTGCCCTGTCTTTTTATTTCTCTGAGAGAAACTATGTAAATTATCAGTGACAACAGAGTGTAGCTTGCATTATTTAAAGCTTTTAACTACAGTGAGGTTCATGGGCGGGTCTAAAGGAATGGGTCACATCAGACAGATAGTAATTATATAAAGGCAATCCAGATAGAGGCTTCTATCTGTAGAAACAAACAAACCTGAGAACATGGGATTCAGACAGACAGTGGACTCAGACTTCTGAAGCTTCACAAAAAATGTTGTGGTCAGCTTATATGTTTTTCAAATTAACCCCTATAAGACACAATATACCAAGTTATTACAATTTTTACATGAATGCTATTTTGACAGGATCATTCTTTGTCATGGGAGACTGAACTATTCATTAGGCAAAACAGAAAATTCTAGCTCTTAACCCACTAGACAACAATATAAACTCATCCAAACATAGGGAGAATCAATAATACTTGAAAATACAACAAATACAGTGAAAACCATTCCTGTACACTATTCTAAAAGTGTTTTCTTCAATTTCAGTTCTAAGAATTCTTGGTCAAACTAAGCCTGAATTTACTGACAATAGGCTGCTAGATAAATCATTCCAAAATAGCTAATATAACTCAGAACTATGGAGACAGGTTTTATAAGCTGTTTGTGAATTCAGAGTTTAGTGCATTGAAGAACAGCAAACAAGATAGATTGTCTAGGAGTGCCATCAGTAGGTGTGAGTGGGGTCAATTAAAAGTCTGTGAGCTGAATATGCATTTTATTTTGCCTACTGATTTCTGAAAATCATTTGCTATGATGCATTAGACTAGCCAATTTAAAGAGTGATTGACCAAAGGAAATAAATTGCATAGCCAATAAAAATTGATAACAAATTTGGGAGATATAGAGAACTAATCTTTGACAAGCTGTTTATGTGTAGCATCTGCAAAAAAATATTCATTATGGTGACATATTCACTGAACACTGTTAAGTTAGTTTTAAATTAACAATACAATATGCATGTGGTCCAGAAACAAATAATAACACTAAGGCTTTTTTAGTGCCTGGTTAACCAAACATTGATTTCAGTGAAAACCACTGGAGCTTTAAATAAGAAAGAAGCTTGTGTGCATTATTCTATACTTAATATAAAATTGTGCAAAATCAACAACTTGGTAGCAATTGGTCTTTTCTGAACCACTTTATAATGTGACAGTAGTTGTGCGTAAACTCAAACAAATATAAATTGTCTTCTCATGAATCCTGAGGGACTTGGCACAGGCTTCCCACCAGGACATCTTTTACAGCCTCATTACACTTGCCAGTGATTCATGGGTGTTAGGCTTGACTGAGAAGGGTAGAAGGGGGCGAAGAACTCAGTATGCTGTACTTCAACCATGCAAATGAGCATATTTCCCTGGGACAAGAAGGCAGCCTTTCTAAAAGAAATTGATTAATCTCTGTCTATTCTTATTATCCTTCGGTTGAGCATTTTCAGTGTAATTTGAGCCCACTGGAAAGCTTCTCGGGAAAAGCATTACAATGCACCTTTAAAGGTGGAAAGAACAATTTTAAAGACTATCAAGATAGACTCAGATGTAGGGGGTATGGGGGCAAAAGAGGAAGGGACCCTGCTCATGTACCATTATACTAATTAAAGATGCAATTTCTTGGATATCAATTCTATGCCAAGATGTGTTTAAAGCACAATCTTTGAACAAGTTATGAATCAGTGAGTTTTTTTTTTTTTTTTTTTAAGTTGAGACAGAACAAGGCTTAAGACACAAAATCCAGCACTACTTAGATGTATTTTCTGAAAAAAAGCTTAGGAAACACACTGTCTTCAGTCAGTGTTACTAGTGCTTTATGAAATACCATAACCAGAGCAACTTGAAGAGGAAAAGGTTTATTTGGCTTAAGATTCCGCATCACAGTTCATCCTCAAAGGAAGTCAAGACAGAAACTCAAGCAAGGCAGGAATCTGGAGGCAGGAGCTGATGCATAATCCATGGAAAAGCACTGCTTACTGTCTTGTTCTTTCCATGGCTTGCTCAGCCTGCTTTCCTACAGAATCCAGGTTCACCACCCTAGGTATAGCACCACCCACAATTGACTGGGACGTTCCCTATCAATCACTAATTAAGGAAATGCCTTACAAGCTTGCCCATAGCCCGATCTTTGGAGGTATTTTCTCAGTTGAGGCTCCCTCCTCTCTGATGACTACTGCTTGTGTTAAGTGGAATTAAAACTAGCTAGTGCACACACAATGGCTTGTATACTGTTCTTACCTAATTAACCATGAAATGTAAAATAATATTAACCCTCCATAGCTTATCTTAGAGCAATGGTTTGGTCAGGTAAAACAGCTGCAAAATATAGCTCTAAATTTGCAGTCATGAAGTGATAAAAATGGAGAAAGTAGAGAAGACTCTTTAATTAAAATTTTATTATACAAAACTTGAAAATAAAAAAAAAAATCACACAGCATATCAACCAGATCTAAAGTCTACACATCTCAATAAACTTCTATACAGTTAGAACAGCCAAATTAAAACTAGGCAGCTTGGTGTTTTATGTCATTCTTTTAATTAAGATAAACTTTATGTACTTTATCTACCACAAAAAACATATGAAAAACCATGTCACAGTTAAAATTAAAAAAAAAATAGGTTTACATTCTATTTAATGAATCATGACCCCCTTTCTTATTAAACAAAGTAGAGTGCTATTTAGAAAAAAAATTAATATAGAGTTAAATATTAGCACAGAGGTAAGAACGAAGATATAAAGACAGGAAAGAAAAAGAGATGCAGAGAGGAGAGAGAGGGAGGAGGAGGAAGAGGAGGAGGATGGCGAGAGAGAGGAAGAGGAGAGAGAGAGAGAGAGAGAAGAGAGAGAGAGAGAGAGAGAGAGAGAGAGAGAGAGAGAGAATGAATCATGGTAAGCCAGACTACTTTTTTGTTTTCTTCCTTCTTTCTTTTCTCTCTATTTCTTCCTTCCTTCCTTCTTTCCTTCTTTTCTTTTTCTGGCTTGGACTGGAAAAGACATGCCTGGTTACCAGAACAGACCAAAGCATACATGGAGGGAGTGAAAGCCATTGTGGAGTTGATAAAGCCCAGTTCTTACCTTTTTGCACCTTTAAATCACAAAATCCATATTGGAAAGAGTTATTTTTCAATGAAATATTATAATATCAGTGGAGTGAATGACCTTTGTGTTTTTCTGAGAGCCACTTCCACCCAAACACTCCCTTGTGAATATTCTGTGCATAGTCCCCTACCGCTACAACATGAATTAAAACACCAAACAAAACACACTACAAGTCTAAGATAGATGAAATTTCCTTAATTTCAATTATTTGCACAAGACCTGGAGGTAACATTTTTTAAAATATTATTTATTTAATTTTAACAAATTGTCCCCTCTAACTTATATAGGCAGCCTTCTTCTACTAAATATCTACACCCCTACCTTCTTCATATATTTTATTGTGCAGGTCATACATAGGCAGATATAACTATTGTGAATCCATGACTAAATTATTCAGGTCATGCTCAGAAAAAAAGCATTTCATAGCACTCCCTTATCTTTCAGCTGTAGAAATCTTTCTACAGCTTCTCTTTGCTGTTTCTTGGATCTTGATAAAGTCAAGAGCTCTGGGTATGATTTGTGGTAGAGTCAGCCTTAGGAAGGCATTTCAGATAAAATTAGGACCAGGCAACTTTTGTTTGAACCTCTAGCAAATTGCAGGTCTTTTCCAATGAGGTTAAACATATGGAAAATCTTAGTTCTCCCTGTAGTAATTACATCTCACCTTCTTACAACCAGATGTTCCCAGTACAGGGAGAGCTGCCTGTTTGCTGAAGCAGGTGGAGTGTCTCCAAATAATTCTACTATTCTATTGGGAAGAAAAGAAGTCGCATTTCTATCTTTCAGAATATTCCTCAAATTTTGCTTATCAAACACATCTTCCCTTTGAGGAAATGACTAGATTTCTTCATATGAATAATAAATATCTGTGACTGCAATTGCCCACTCTTCCTCATTTGAAGTACCTGGAATTAAATGAAAAATGTGCTCAATAGAGATAGGCAGGTGCTATATAAACACATCTGTAGGTCATTTAGAAATTACTCTCATCACTCTTTTCATTAAAGTGACATGCATATATTTAGAAGCTACTTTTGAAAAACCTAATGAAAGACCGTCCTTGATAACTTCTCTATATGTTCACCTATAAATCAGCATTAAAATCCCTTACATAATGAGCTGCAGATTGTTGGGAGGGGGAAAGAAGTTTGCATTCTCATTTTTTTTTTAAATAAATGAAAAAATTTAACTTCGTCTCATTTGCTTACAATGTTTTTGGTTTTGTTGTTACTGCGTGTGGTGTGTTTCACTGTATTTTCCCTCACATTTTGACTGTCTTCTGTAGAAATTATTCAACCTCATATTAGCACTATGTCTACAGGATGATGTTTCAGTGGTGAATAGAAAACACAGGCATGTCACAATTAGTACGTTTATCTATGATTGTAACTTTTTCATGGAATGAGTCTTTGTGAATCACTATTGAGCTTACTGCATTTCTTCAGTAAATCATTTATACTGACATGTTGTCCTGGGTGAATTCATGTTTAGATAGGGACTGACAGCTGCAGATTTCTGCCCCACTATTTAAACTTCTATTAGAGCCTTGTGTACAATAAGTCCTTAGGCTATGAACCAATGCACAAAAGGTAGGTACAAAACATTGTTATGGAAACAATGTGTCCCTGTGATTAACACACAAGGTCCTAAGTAAATTCTGCTTACTTACAATTTTATATAAGGTAGCTTGATAATGCTTGTATATTGAGAATGATAACTAGTATATTCAATTTTCTGAACCAGACATCTGTCAGTGGAATCATTAAACATTTCTGTATAGAAATCTGCACACAAGTCCATAGAAACAAAATACAAGAAAAACAGGGTAGCAGCTTAATTAAAACACCTCTGGATTCATTTCATAACATGCCATGTGGAGCAACACTAGAGTTAAAAGTCTAAAACACTCCAAAGTACACGTGTAGGAATGCCAACAGTTTTAAAACAGCATTTAAAAGGGTACCTTCATTTTTACATAAAGTTCAAACATCTAAATACGTTAGTTTCTACTAATAGTAGGAAAACCTGTGCCACTCAGAGACTAAACAGCTAGTGAACAGAACAAACATTTGAAAGACTTCATAAGTTGTATTGTTAATACATTCATTCTTTCTTGTCTTATATTTGAAATAATAAATAATGATTGAAATATTAAAAAAGGTTCTTCTGTGAGCTTTCTAACAAAATCAATGTTAAGCTATGGAGATTTGTTTATGCTAATGAAATTTTGGGTATTTCTGTCCAGTTCTTTTTCAGTATTTCAATTTTCTTTTTCAAATTGTCCTCTCTATTTTGGACTTTCTTCTTTAAAGCAAAGTGAAATTTACTGTTCCATTCAACTTGAGAGGACCTTCTCAAAATCTTAGATAGATTTAATGAGTGCATCTATTTGTTTAACTCTATCATCATTAATTCTATTTTTTTAAAGGGTGAATTCTTTCTCAGAAATTTCAGCTCCCTCTAAATTTTGGAGTGCATTTTACTCAGTGTTTTGAAGAGAGACATGAGTGGAAAATATGTTCTATTCTTTGCGTTTCTTTGTAATATTTATGAATCTGTTCAAGTTGGTTCATCTTTCAGTCTTCATTCAACTTCTTCTGAGTTTATAGGAATGTTTTGTTTCCAGTGACTCTTCCTGGAGTAGGTCTGCATGAGGTTCAGCAATGAGAACTCACAGTCAAACATAGGTGATTCCAACTTCTCTATGTGCTAACAGGAAGAAGTTTGGTTCTTCATGATGAATTATAGTTTGAGTAGCGTTCAAAGTAACTTTTGGGTCACAGGAGCATAGACCCCCAGTCCTGCATTGACTGCAGGGATATCAAAAATCAAAACCGTAATCACACACTGAACTTTGAGACCCCCTAGACTCAATGTCCCAGGCTCTCAAGGGAACTTAGCCCCATTGGAGCTGAATTTCAGATGTAGTACTGACTTCAAAGGTCACTTTGACTAGAGGTCCATCACTGGTGATTGATCATTGATGGTTGTTGTCCTCACTGGAATAGGAGATGGCTGGTTGGACACAGTGCTTGATGAGCTTTGCTGTTCTCCAGCAGGTTCTCTGCTATTGTTCCAATCCCCACCCATTCAGATTTCTTCATCTTCTTCAGTGCCATCACTCACCCGCTGCCCATATCTCAGGACTGTTCACTCAACCTCCATTCTGTTCATCTCCTATGCTAAAGCTTTATGGAGAAATGACATTTTAGAGAACGCAGCAGGCTTTCTTTTGGGCCACCAACCAGTTCCCCAATCATGACACAGAGACATATTAGTTGTGAATGCTTGGCCTTCACTTAGCTCGTTTTTAAAATTTGTTTCTCTTTATCTATATTTTTGCCTCTGGTCTTTTACCTTCCTTCCTTCCTTCCTTCTTTCCTTCCTTCCTTCCTTCCTTCCTTCCTTCCTTCCTTCCTTCTTTTTTCTTTCTTTCTTTCTTTCTTTCTTTCTTTCTTTCTTTCTTTCTTTCTTTCTTTCTTTCTTTCTTTCTTTCTTTCTTTCTGTATATCTTACCTTCTTACTGTCTCCATGGCAGGCTGGCTGTCAGCTGCCTGACTTCTGGTCCCAGGTTTGTCTCTTGGTCTCCCTCCTGCTCTTTTCTCTTCTCTCTCTCTCTCTCTCTCTCTCTCTCTCTCTCTCTCTCTCTCTCTCTCTCTCTCTCTCTCTTTTTGGTCTAGATTTCTTCCTCTACTTATTCTCTCTGCCCATCAGCCCCATCTAGCCCTCTACTACCTAGCTATTGGCCATTCAAATTTCTATTAGGCCAACCAGGTGCTTTGGGCAGGCAAGGTGAAACAAATGCAATGCATCATTACATAAACAAACAAATGCAGCATAAACAAATGGGACATGTGTTTACATTATTAATAAAGGTGGCAGAAGTAAATGTAACACACTTGAACATAGTTAAAGTAGTATTCTGTAGCATAAACAAAAGTAACATATCTTTGCCTAGTTAAAATAATTTTCCACAAAAGGAGAATGTATGGGGATTTTTTCACTCTGAAAGTGAGCTTTCAATTATTTTTTATTTGTTTACATTGTTAACAACGGTAGCATAAATAAATGTAACACACTTTCACATAGTTAAAGTAATATTCTGTGGCATAAACAAATGTAACACATCTTTGCCTAGTTAAAATAATATTCCACAAAAAGAGAATGCATAGGGATTGTTTTTCACTATGAAAGTATCTCTGTTTATGACAAAAAAGATGGCTTTGAAGACTATATAACCTAAATAAAATTCTACTATATGAAGTTCATGTTGTTCTGTAAGCATTTTTGTTTTCCATCATTTAAATCTGGAAGTACAAAATGATCAAAGCACTAGGATGAAATATGCATTTATTTATTTTCTGTTGAATTTTTTCTTCTTACAAACTATACTTACTACATTTGAAGGTGAAAGTACTAGCTATGTTTTCAAGATGTGATTTTCCTCAGTAGAATTATGTCATGGGAAAACACTATGGATATCCATCAAAGTGAAACCTACAAGGACATGAGAGCCCATTATTAGTGAACATTGTTTGTAACCTTCAGATGGCTTCAGCGCGTCTGTCACAGAATGGCAAGAGGGATGGGAGATTAAAGCACATCAACCCTCAAAATTAACATCGCTCTATAAATGATGGCTTTTGTACAGCCTAAAACAGTCTATTTCTTTCATTAAAACAGTGAATTATTATAGCCTCCAATCTTTGTAATAAAATGTTACAGTGGGTTCAAGTTCAGGAAGGTCAACCTTCGCTTCAAGTTAACATTATTGATTGAAACTTGCTAAAGCATCCTGGCAGAGAGATGCAGTAACTTTGGTCAGGAAACTAAGCTGCTGAGCAAACCCCTGTGGTTCTCCTACTATATGAGGATTGTACACTTTTTCCTACAACAGAAAGCTCCAAGAAATTAGTGCTAAATGAATTGATATCTACTGGCATTGGCAAATGTCAACATAGTATTGTACAACCCTAATTCAAATGCTGGTAGCATAATTACAGTTATGTTTTTACTTACACTTTAATTTTGTAAAGAAATATTCTACTTATTCATATGCTGAAGCACACAGTTTAAAATGAAAAGATTGGTTACTAGGTTTAAAAACCATATTGTCTATTCTTTGTTGGTCAATATTGATTGATATGTTTGTCCTTTTTAATTGTTTTGGCTGTTACAATTACCTCCCCCACTTTTCACAAGGCTAATGAAATTAAGAGGAATTCCAGCATGAAGGCTGCAATTTGCTGCAGAGGAAGAGGGTTTTTCTCTTGCCATCCAAACTGTTACAGTTAAAGTGTGCATGTATGACCCTAGCAATTTCCACTAAATATACTTGAAATAGTGAAAACTATACACCAGACAAAATATCATAGCAATAAAGCCTTTAACTTTTATATTGCCTAAAAATATTGACCCATTATTCAATTTATGTCAATAATGACAATGATTGACAGAGTTTATTGGATTCTTTGATTAAAACTTATGAGAAGAACTTAAGGCTAAAGAAATGACCCCATCAACCAATGACTTCATGCAGAACATAGTATTTAGATGATATTCCTTTGTGGTGGTTTGCTTGTTTGAAATGTTTATTTGTGGAACAGTAAATAACAATGGGAAGTAAGTAAGTAGGTGATTACGAGAGAGACAGAGACAGAGAGACAGAGACAGAGAGACAGAGAGAATTTGAATGATATACCAAGCATGAGAGCTGAGTAACCACAAAAAGTAGTCAAACTCACATTTTAAAGCTGAAATAGAACTATTGAACTTTCTTTGTGAATCGCTCTCGGGAAAATGAACATTCCTATAATTGAAATGATCATGTGTTTTTTGACCCTTCTTGGGTAAGTTTTATATTACGTACGCATCAAGCAATCATGGAAGCAATTATGGTCACTTGTCCTGGGGCTGCCATAGCCACTAGCTGATACTTGATTGTCATTTGGTAATTACCTTGGCACTCCCAACAACTCCCCAGCTTCAGTTAAGCACTGCAGCTACTACAAGTGAAGTCTCCTTGGCAGTACAAGTAAATACATAACTACTCCACAACTTCGTATAGTTGCTGTCGGTATACCTAGGGTATATGGATATACGGTGAAAAGTGGCTTCTGAAAGGCCTGCCCATAAGTCAAATTGGAGATGAAATCTTCGCAATTAGCCACTCAGCTCCCTTTGAAATCTTCAAAAATACCCTAAGTAATTGTGTTGATAGAGGCATTGCCAACTTTTGAATTTTTTCAAGTCTTTGAAGTCTGACTTTGCAGAACAGATTGTAAGTCTCTGGCCCATTACACACCTGCGGAGATTTTGGTGTTTTATTTCTCCTGGGTGAAACTGCAGAAGCCCAAACTCTGTTAATCACTGTCAGAACCAGTTGTATAAAATGCCAAAATGCAGCGAACCAAGCGTTTTATAATAAATATGACAACACAGTCAGAATGTTGTTCTGTTAGGCTTGTTATTTGTGGTAATTTTTCATTTATAATCTCTGAAAGGAAAGCAATCTAAGGCTTTTATCAGAAAAATGTTAACCATGGGGAAGAAATAACCATATTGTATAAATAAGACTCTAAGTACTTACAAAGAATTTAAGTCAGGCAGAATTAACAAACTTAATTTAATGGTAGGATTTACTTTCAATACCCTTAAGATGAGGTATATTAAAACTAATTTTAATATCAATATTTTTATTCTGCTTTATGAACATGCTGAAGCATTAGCATTTTGCTTTGTTATTTTATATTAATGGTGTATTTTATATTTTTATTCTAATTGGAATTAGACATTATTATTAAATAAATCTGTGTAATAATTGCAGTATAGAATATGATAGTTTTATTTTTTCTACTAGTACTTTTAATGGAAATGGACATTGGATAAGTATCTGAAATTATTACACACTGAGGCTGATGGATAGCTCTTTAATTAAGGAAACTTAATTAAAGCTCTTGCAGAAGACCTGTGTTTGGTTTCTAGCATCCATGTCAGATGGCCTACAACCTCCTGAACAAGTCCCAGATGATCAGACACTTGTTGTGGCCTCTGTGAGCACCAAGCACACACATGGGACACATACATACCTGCAAGCAATACTCATACATATAAAATAAAAGTAAATAGTGAAAATAATTACAAAAAATTATTACAGATCATTATGTTACTGGCTTGCCTTAAAACATACTCAAACATGTATTTCCAATGACTTTCTGGAAGCAAACATTGAGTGTCAGAGGGCATACATATAATGTAAAATTATGTTCTCACTTAGATTAATTGATATATAAAGTTAAAATTAGAAATATTTTAATACCTTGTACAACATGAAATAAACCTTAAAATGGGTTAAAGAGTCAATTTTATAAATGTAGAAACCATAAAAATTTACTTAAAGTCAACATTTATTTCTAATACCCAATAAATAAGAAATATATCTTATTATTTCATCTACACAAATACTTATTTACACCCTTGTTACACTAAGGTAATACACAGAAGAGCTTCAAAATAAATAAAATGCACTTTTAAGGTTCCAGTATTTTACACATCAATGTGAATGATACCAGAACTAGTGATCCCAACCTTTCTATGTGCTCCATAAAGTTCACACAATATTGTAATTCTCTATTCCGTAATATTCTATGTGGTCCCACAATAGTGACAATGCATATTTGCAATTACATTATTTTTACGCAGGTAATTGCCTAGAACATAGTATGGGATCAATAAATTCGTATCCTGAGGGATATATAGAAGACAAGATGAAGAAATAATTGAAATAAAAACACTCTAATGTATTTTCCACAAAAATAACTGACATATCATTTCCCGTCTTCTTAGCAAAGACACCTGCTCAACACTTATATTGTAATTAATAAAGCTATTAACAGCTGAATTTTGTGTATGACTAGAACTCCTGAATACTCATAACTTTTCAGTTCCAAGCTTCTGCATTGTACATCACTAACAATTGTTCACTTGTGATAGAGAGATATTGTGCCCTTCACAGACCACTGGCTTCTAAAGATCTAATTTTATCTTCAACAATAGTGACATGGAAGAGCAAAAAGCACAGTGTTGGAAGCGGCACTTCAGATTACAGAAGAATGGGCTAGCACAATGTGGATTAGTATTATTTTCAGATATTTTCTTGAAGTGGAATTTTAATTTTCCCTGTGGTAATAGGAGAAGTAATTGATATCTCATGCATGAAAATAGCTAAGACTTATGTACAAATTAGGAAAAGTATAGCTAACAATGGGAAACCTACATTTATATTGCCTCCTCAAACATTTTACAGACATATACCCTTGCTTTCTAGAAATGTTAATCTAAAAACAAAAAAAAATGCTGTGCGTTGCTCTGAAGCAGTTAATACTGAGTGACTTTTATACTTAATTTTTGTGATGATGGCATTTACCAAAGAGAAACAGCATTCTCAAAAGTTCTCATTTGTTATTGTTTTCATATACATTTTCCCCTCCTCAGCTATTTTTGGTTGTGGTTTTGATACTTTTTGTTATTTTAAGAGTTTAAATTCTGTTGAAAGAAGGCAAACTTTTAGAATATCTTGATTCTATGTGAAATCAGCTCAATAAAATAGTGCCCTGAATACATATAGGTATAACATTTTAAAAAAAGAAATTAATGCAAAATTAGAGCCAAGTGCTCATCTAATTCTTAGTAAATGTGTGGATTTGTGTGTGTGTGTGTGTGTGTGTGTGTGTGTGTGTGTGTGTAGTGAGTGTGACACACAGTAGCTATTTCAAGCTATTTCAATAAAGACTAGTGATTCTTTGGACTTAACTTTCTTTTCTTTCCTCTATTTGTGGAACAGCAAAATAAACTTCTAAGGAGTCTTTGATAGTATCTGTGCAATACAGAGATTGTCCCCTCCATAAATCTTTTCCATATATAGAGTGTACATTTTCAATCATGGGAAATTCAAGGTCAAATGAGCAAAGTTCGGACCACTCACTTTGAAAGAATTGGGTTATACAACCAAATCTACGTGGTTCCAACCACAGTTTATAGTAAATATAATATAACCTAATATACATACAAATATAAAAGATAATAATAATGACAAAAACACTTTTAGAATCAGATACTCAATGAAATAATTTCTGTCCTACTAAAACTAAATGCATAAAATTTTCTCTCTGCCTTCATTTAAGAAAAAATATAAAACTTGGTTCTTAATTCTTTGTCAATATAATTTTGTATATGAACCATCTGCACTATAAAAAATTCAGGATCCTATTTCCTAGGCAATTAATTATATGATATTTATATGCTATATTTAAAATAGTTAAATAAATGTACCCAATATATTTCCTTGTTAATTTATACACTTCAATAACCAATTCTAAAGTGACCCATTTAAATATAAGAAACCAATCACCATATACATAATGTATTCAGCTTTTATTCTAACAAGCTCATATATATTATGTAATTTACTCTGCAAAACAACTTTATAAGATAAGAATTAGTGTCATAGTGTTTTTTTAAGAAACAAAAAAACATCAGCCAAGGCAAACATAAGACTTCATGTCAGGATCATCCTCATCAGAGAGTTTTGCAGTCTTAAAGGGTGTGCTCTGGCTGGTCATATATGCCTTTTCAACTGTGTGCATGGTATTTAGCTGCCCTTGAGTTTTAACATAACACTACCAACAATGCCCACATTGGGATGTAGTACCTGAAGTCACCATGCAATGTTGTAAAGCAATCACACAGCAGGGATCAGAAGACAAGATTTTTGTATAATTAGTAGCAGAGTTAACTAATTGGTTGATTAATTATTTGAACTTCTTGAAACATCATTTTATTAACCTCATTGGAAATGTAGTGGAAGTAGGAAATTGAAGTAAAACATGTCAGGAATGTTATCTAAGAAAGAAAACTTTAAGAAGAAAATGAGGCCATTGAACAAAGTGGAAAGCACAGGATGATTTGGGGATGTAATAGTTCTTACAGTGCTGAGGAGTACTTGAGTATTACACAGTGCTCAAAATAATTTTTGGGATTTTAAAAGGACACATTATTTGGAATTTATGTGTGTTTCCTTAGAACAATATATATGGAATACCTGTGTTTTGAATGGAACATACATTTTTGTTACTGACCATATTAGATATAGGAATTGCTTGCATTTATCTTAATTTTGTGGGACACACCTTAAAATTTACTCAATAATGAATATTTTGCATTCCAAATTATAAACAATAGAATTTCTGAAAGTATTACCATATAAAATAGAATGTTCCTGAAAGTATCACCATATAAAATACAATACCACAAAACAAGAATTTAATGAACAAGAAGAACTAAATTATTTTTAATAATTCAATTTTGAAATGCTAATTTCTGGAAAAAACACTTCCTTTGTTCAAATAAATATTTTTTAGCATTAACACACTGACTGAATTCACACTACCTTTAGACAAGAGATGTTCGCTAATGAATCCACTCATGTTTCACTAAATTTTCTATTGTTCTGTGTGGGTTTTGTTTTTTACCTATAATAAAATGTTATAATAATGAACATGATATTTAATGAGCAATGCAACAAATATTTAGAGATCTACATATTTATGTGACCTTCTTTTGTTCAAAAATTCTATTATTTACTGCTTCCTTGTTGAAATTTTGTTTTGTATTTTGTGACAAACAAAAGTATGATTAGTGAAGCTGTAAAGTTCTCATGGTGGCTGCCTGTGTTCCCAAGATAGCAGCATTAGTGCCTACAGAAGCAGTTAATACTGTTTATCATTAGTGACACAGGCTGGGAAGGACCTTCACTGGCTTTTATCTTTCACCTTGCCAACATTTAGTTGATGAGCATTCTGATTTAAATTCATGAGTGATGCTCCGGGATTTTTATGCATTTCACATGGACAATCGCACAGGTAAACCCATCCTGCTGGTGGAGACTAATTAAAATCACCCTAATATTCTAATTCTGTACCTCCCTGGGAAAACCATTGCTTTATATTTAATGTCAAAAGTGCCCAATGAAATCATGAATTAAAATACAGCTTACCCCATTCTTGTGTTAGAAAATCCTCACTGCATTATGATGCAATTTGTCTAAAGCTCATGCCAAATAATGAATGTAAGACATCTACCTACGAATATTTGATTTAAATTTTTATAAGTTACTGGAAGTTTGAAACAAGAAAATTCCAATGATGGAGCACAGACGAAGTGAATTAATCACTTCTTCCTACGTATTTATTTTGGAAAGTGAGAATCCAGTGATGATGCCAGAAATACTCAGTAAACACCAAACTTGAGTTCCGCTTTATTTAGGAATCTGATTTAAAATGTAAGCTGCCTTTGGTGTTAGAAGATATTTTGTTATTTAGAGTGTATTGTGACTGTCAAAAGAATAATTAGTATAGCATTGTGAGTCTCCTTCGTCCTTGAGAATCTGAGGCCATCATCGGTCCATGACGGTGGAAAAAGCGGGAGCAGGGAACATGGTCCCCACAGCTGTGGATCTGATGGAGTTAGCCCTCCAGGACAAACTTCAATGAGACAACTCAACTTTCTTCCAGAGTAGAGGGGATATATAGGATTAGGAAGCCAAGGAGCAAACCCTAATTTGCTTTAAGTTGTAGACTCCTATCTTATTGCTGGATAAGGGGGAGTATGGCCCTATCAAAATGGCTAGAGCATTAACATAATTATCATGTGGATGGCAGGGGAACAGCATTTACAGGGAACTATGTCAAGGGTCATCCTTGAGATAGATCAGACATCCAAGCTTGGAGATATCCTCCAAATAAGGGCAGGTATAGAGCAGGAAGTCTCACTGGGGAGGGAATCCATGTTGTGAAGCTTGGAGAAAGCTGCCAGGCCAGGGCAGACTCTAACCTAAAACCATCAGGGCCTCCAATATAGCATAATGTGGCTTGCCTAGGCATCAGCAGGGAAACTTTCTCCTGCAGCAGATGGGAACAAAAACAGAGAACCATAGATAGACATTATGCACAGAGTGAGGCACTTTGGAACCCATACACCTAAACAGGATTTCTCCATCAAATCCTTACCCTCAGGACTCAGGGAACCTTGTGGAAGAGGAAGAGGAAAGATTATTAGATCCAGAGGGAATGGAGGACACCAAGAAAACAAGACCTTTTAAACCAACATGGACAAAGCTCATATGAATTCAAGGAGACTGAGGCAGCAAGCACAGGACCTGCACAAGTCCACATCAGGTCCTCTGTGTATACATTATGATTTCCAGTGTAGTGCTTTTATGAAATTCCTGAGTGTGCTAACACATAGGTCTCTGATTCTTGTGCCTTCTCTCCAACTCTTTTCCTTCTGTTCTTTCTTCATTCCAACTCTGATGTGTTAGTTTTTATTTTACTTTTGTATATTTTACTTCATTATTATCCCTTAAAAGCCTGCTTATTTTCTTTTTTAATTAAGAATTTTTTTCCTTTCATTTTACACACCAATCAAAGATTCCTCTCTTCCCTCCTCCCAATCCACAATAAAGGCAAGTCCAATCCTTTCCCCCACCTCAAGGCTGTTGGAGGTGTCCTGTCATAGGTAGTGGGCTCCAAAAAGCCCAATCACGCACCAGGGATGGATCCTTATCCTACCACCAGGGGGCCCCCCAAGCAGATCAGGTTACACAACTGTCTCCCTATGCATAGGGCCTAGCACAGTCCATGCAGGCTCCACATCCATTGATCCAACTTTCGTGAGTTCCCCCTAGCTTGGTTTGGTCATCTCTGCACGTTTCCCCATCATGATTTTGGAGCAATTGCTCATAGAATCAACCCCTATTCTCTCTTTGACTGGACTCCTGGAGCTCTGTCTGGTGTTTGGCTGTGGATCTCTGCATCTGCTTCCATCAGTCACTGGAGAAAAGCTCTGTGATAACAGTTAAGGTAATCACTGATCTGGACACTGGGATAAGTCAGTTCAGTTCAGGTTCCCTCTCCACTATTTCTCATAGTCTATGCTGGAGTCATCTTGCTTCATCTGTATCTGGCTAGTGACTCCTGACTCAGTCCTTCCTCTTCCCAGAATTCTCCTCATCTGCTTGCCCACCTATACTTCCTGCCTGGCTCCTGGCCAATCAGCACTTTATTTATCAACCAATCAGAGCAACACATATTCACAGCATGCAGAAAGACATCCCACAGCATATATTAATTGTCTTAGAACCATTTATCAAAACATTTTAGAAAACCAGATGAAGGTACATATGTAACACTCTGGACTATCTATTATATTCAGTTGGTTTATGCATGCAGATTTATCACATTCATCAATTTGAACATGTTTATTTTATTGTCCTGATACGGACCTTAAGTATTCAAGGGTGAATAATCTTTCAAATGACTCAGTTTTCTCATATTTTGTTGAAGATTTTTGCATCTATATTTATCAATGGTATTGATTTGTACTTTTCTCTTGTGCTGTCTCCTTTACTAATTTGAACATCAGGGTGAAAGTGTCCTCTGAGGATGAGTTTATAATGAATTACTCCTTTAAAATACTTTTTATATAATTTAATAAGAATACATGTCTGTTCTTAAAATGTTTCTTAAAATTCTGCAGTGTTCCCATCTTTTTTTTTTGTTTGTTTGTTTGTTTGTTTGTTTAGGTTATTTTATTTTACTGATTCAACAGTTAGGTTGTTCAAAGCTATTATCCTTGCAGATGATGGAATGCAACAAGACAAATGATTAAAGCATAGGCATGCGATACTAAGCAGTATAAGTTACTTATATTTATAACAGTTATAATGTAAGTAGTTGAATATTTAAAGTGTAAAATCAAAGTGAGACTGTAGATTCAAGTATGCGTACCACGTTTTATAAAAATTGCTTAAGTGTTCTTGACAAATATTTTCCCAGCTAAAATCTATGGTAAAATTAGTCACTCTGAGTAGCACTGCATCCATCCTAAGTTTAGTTTTGAAGTAATTCATTCTCCTTACATTGAATGTCATTTGTTCTATACTGTTGATTTTAGATTAAAGTAAACATGAATGTTTGAAACTTCCCTAAATTACTAAAGAAAACAGGCTTTGATAGTAGAAGTCAGGTGTTTCATTTCCTCTTGAAAATTGATCTGAGTTCACTCTAAATGGTTTCTAGGCTTGGAAAATGTAGATGAGAGATGCAAAATCTTTGACTTTCATGTTCAACTCTCAAACATTGCATTTTAATGTAATTTTGCTCTTACTTTAATGATATCAGCTGGATAATCTCATTTCTTTTTGCAAAAGAAAAGCCTCAGAGTGAAGGCAATAGCCTTTCATAATAACAAGACACTCTATAAATCAATATAAATAACCTTCAAAGGGATCTGAATTCACGGGATCAAAACATTGTGACCCACGAGATTGTTTTCTTTTTTTTTTCCCATCAACAAAAAATGCATTTTATTCAAGTTGTTATGTTTTGGGGGCTCCATTAAATTCATTTTGTGTTCTACTGGCAACAGATTCACTGTAAAGACAAAAATGTTGCCTTTTATTCCGTAACTGGAGTGGAGGCCATTTTCAGCTTTCAGCTTTGATCCTTTACTGCCGCCCATCCTATTCTCTGTCATCTTTTGAAAAATGCGCGTTCTATGCAAGAAGGCTTTGGCAAACATTTCTACTTTTCAATCTGTTTGAAGAAGTCAGTAACGGCTGAATGAATGCCTCTAGAAAATACGTTCAATGACAAACAAGGTGTTCTATCCCTTTCCGAGGAATAGAGTTAAAACTTCTCCCCATTTTCCATAAAGTCTCTGTGGCTATAAACAAACTATTACAGAATACTAAATATAGGTTTGAACTATCAGAAATATTTAGATTTAAAAGGAATAAAGATTTAATATGTAAAACTAAGAGGGGAAAATATGCAGGTAATCCAGTGACAAAAATTTAGATAAAAGATGTATTTGCTTGACCTCATTGAAGTGTGAAAGATAATCCTAGCTTTTTCATGCTTATTATTTCACATACATTTCTATTTTGTTTTATACACAATACAACTTACAAAAATTTCATTCTTTGTTGATTTCATACAAATACACAATGTACTGTATTAATACAACCCATGTAATTTTGACCTTGAATACCTGCCACAGAAGTCAGAAATAATTACATTAGCTTGCATTTTATTTTAAAGTTAGAGTTTAATCCTTCACTTGTCACAAATATGAAGTTTTTCTCCTCTAAATACTTGTTAATATTTTACTTTTAAATTTTAAATTATTATAAACATTAAGAGGTTTATTTATGGTGTCTTTGTGAATACTCAATTTTGATTGATTTATGTACTTGGCCTCACTCCAACCCTGTATATCCCTGACACATACCTCCACTGTAAGCTTCCACCTGAATATCCCACTCTACTGATGATCACATGTATTTCATTACTCTCCTCACAGCTTTCTGTCAATGCTTCTTTTCTGCCATCTCATGAAAATAAATATAATATATATGCATGTGCATTTAGTATATAAATATGTATATATAATACACATATATAAATGTTTATGCATAAGCAGTATTAACTTAGTCAATAATTTATGATTAATCAGACTACTGAATTTTTCTTATAATTCTATACATAAGCAATTTTATTTCTTCTAATGTTAACTATTAGAATAACTTTCAGATACTTATGTATACTTAGGAAATTATTTTTCTTTTACTTTTTTTCTAATTCAACTGATTTCTAGTATTAAAATGGATTTTTGTACAACTAATGTAATTTAGCTCATTGTTTGACTATAAATTTTTGATGAATAATTATTTCTGAGTGTTTTTATTGTTTTAATTTTTAAGACTGTCTCACTGAAAAGTCCCATCATGCTTCCAGATGTACATATACATTATGTTTCAGGAATGATATTACCTCATAAAATTCTATGGAAATTTTCAATGTTATAAAATAACATTGTTTTTCAGGAAGTAATACTATTGCATAATTTCAAAAGATCTATAAAGAGGTTCTATTTCATCAAATATTGGATATGCTTAATATGTCTGAAACACTTGCATGAGAATATAAAAGGTCATCTTTAAGTGAGTTTTTTTCCTGATTTTTTTTTAATGTGCTTAAGTGCCCAGATCTACTTTAGTATGTAGCACAGGCATGCATTTTTCACAATGGGTGTAGTTACATTTTTTCTTTTTGAATGATTTACAAGAGTTCATATTATTCTTAATACTCTTATTAAAAATACATATACATGTACATACATATACATCTAATGTGATTGCTCATCAGATAGGTCTTTGTCATGTTCTAATCTTTAAGAAACAGAAGTCTTAGGTTAAATATATTGGAATTTATTGATCTTTTCCTCCAGGAAAGGGAAGGCTAAGAGCAGATGCATACCAATGTTTCCTTGTATTCTCTAAACTAAGCTTTAGGTACTTTCCAGTTATGGTGGAGAGAGAGAGAGAAAGAGAGAGAGAGAGAGACAGACAGAGAGACAGAGAGACAGAGAGACAGAGGGATGGAGGCAGGAAGTCAGGACAGAAAGAAAAAAGGAAGGAAGGAAAGAAGGAAGAAAGGAAGAGCTTTTGAATTTGCCAGAACTAAAAGTACTGTGTCCAGTGGTGGTGGTGGTGGTGGGGTGCATTTGTTAAAGATTAAAGTGCATGTTCCATGACTCTATGGAAAGAAATGTAACTTAATCTTGGATATGTTTTCGCAAATATCTTGTTCATCTGTGCTTTATGAAGCTGTACCATGATGTAGTAAAATCTTTCAAATGAATAATAGCCCAGGAAAGAATTGATTTGGGACTAGTTCACATTGTTAAGAGCTATTTATTTGAGTGGTCCATTTTTTTTAATCTACTGGAAAGAGAGTTTTTTTTCTTAAGTACATAAAATATTGACGTTTTGTATAACTGAAATTGCCTTTCAAGAATTACTTTACTATATTTTACAGATATTTCTCATATTTAGTGGGAGAAAATCATGGATATCTTGATGGTTTATGATTATATAAATTGAAACTTTCCAATTCTGAGTTAAAATTGTATATGGTATTCTAAAATTTTTTTTAGGTGTAGTAAAAACTTTTTGCCACATTATAGTCACATTTTATGAAAAACAAAATTTCAACTTTGTATTAATGTTTATATTAATACAGTATAATTCTATGATAAATGTTAGCATGGAAGAGAAGACAGAGTTAGTCATTTTGGTTGACAGTAGAGTTAGTCATTTTGTTTGACAGTTTCAAACGTGTTTTCATCTGAAGGGAAGTTGCTTGTTCATGAATTGCATCTCTGACTTGGTGCTTATCAGGTGGCAATAAGCAGCCATAGTCATTCTTAATTGGAGATGTATCCCAAAAATATCTAATGAATTTATAAATCATTTTAAAAGGCAGTTGCATGGAAGAATATTCATTTAGTCACTAAAGTTTCCTTAGGAGGCAAAGATTATACTACATGTCTCTCCATCCTATCAAAGAAGATAAAAAATTTTTCAAAGCCCAAAGGGACAAAAGATGCATTGAAACTGGATTTGTGGGCAGGGGTGCGTGAGACACAACAACTGTGTCCACTATGAAACAGGAGATCAGGAAGTAGGGTGAGTCCTCTGCATATTATTCATTCCTACACAGACGGGATGTCTGAGAAGCCACATTCATATTCCATGTACAATCCTCCCTTCACTTAGAACAAGAATGCATGTTTTCCAAGCATGAGTCTATTATTTCGCGCTTACAGTGCATTTGTGGACAGCATGAATTAATCGTTCAGTGTGTTCATTTTCTTATCCATCAGCTGAGGTAGCGAAGACTACCCAGGGTTGTGAAAACAACTAAAGGAAGTGATTTCTAAAGAGGACCTTGAACAGTTTCTTTGGCATAATCAAGATTATTGTTGAGGATTATAAATACACAGGAGAGTGATGGAATGGGGTACTATTACAATGATTTCATGTATACTTAAATGGAGACAATTTTGACATTTCACATAAAAACAGTCAAGGACATGCTTCTTTCTTTTAAACATATATAAGAGAGAATATGAGAGAAGGGCAAGAGATCTCTATACCACATATGCAACAGAAAACCTTCAAAATGTGTACAAATTCTCCATTTATTTATCTTCAGCTTGGCTTCCATCATACCAAGACAGCTAGGGCCCTGTCTATAAACTGGGTGTCGAACATTCCTAAAGCAATCTTCTTGGGTAAGGAAGCTGCCATAGTGCATATATATTTTGTGGGATAGAATACTGTCAGTTTTACCAAATTGCCTGAAGGAAACAGGAGTGACAGTTGGTAAAAAGAAAAAAAAAGGAAGGAAGGAAAGAAGGAAGGAAGGAAGGAAGGAAGAAAAGAAAGAAGAAAGAAAGAGAATGATAGAGATAGAAAATACTAAGTAGGGCATAAACATGCCTACTATGTTATTTTATTTGTGGTACAGGAAACAGAGCTCTCATGGCTAAAGCAATACCAGTTTGTTTATTCTGGAGCTAAACACTGATCATGGATGGGACCATATATTTAGATTGCCTGAAATCCTGTGTTTCTTGATTTCATGTGACTTTTGTCTTTCTTTTCTTGTCCTTCCTTCTTTCTCTCCTTCCTTCCTGTGGATTCCTGTGCTATAGGCCTCAGATGTCACCTAACAACGTTCTTAGCAATTGGAGTCATAGGAAGTAGGGGCTTGTTTACATATTCTAACAGATTTATTTAGTATAAGCAAAGTTTAGATCACGTATAGAAGCAGGCAATAAATGGCTATTCATTGAGGTAAATACAGCCTAAAACACAATGGTTGTGTGCATGCAACATCCCAGTCGTAGCACTCGTGCCCTTGATTGCCTCCTGTTACCAAAATTTTTACAGTATTTAAAGTTATTTTCTGAGAATCCTGAACAACAATTTCCAGCAAAATATTTCCTTCATAATTTATGCTGTATAAAATGCTAGATCTTTTGTAATGTATGTGCAATCAAATGGAAAAACAAAAGGTTGTCTTCAGAGTTTCAAGGCCAGGCATGCAGCGCTGACTATTCATTTGATATTTGCAAAGTACTTTGACAATAACTGCAATTCATGTTATTTCTGCTCTTCTTATTTAATGACTTTTTTCTGGAGAGAGTAGTGGATAAAAGGGCAAGTAAATGTTAAAAACATATGCATGCTTTACAAATTCTTGCAAAAGAGAGCGAAAGAATGAGTCAGCAGCCCAACCAGAAAAATCACAATTGAAACAGTGAGTCAACTATATAAATAGGGCTGTAGAAAGTGACAAAAGAATGCTAGGTAATATATTACCTCGAAAATGAGTTCCAGCATTGAATTTATGCAACCATTCATTCAGATTCTTTTCTGTGACAAATATATAAGATAAAATCTTGATATAGTCTGAAAATGTGGAAGAAAATAAATATATAGATATAGAATTCCTTTTCACTACAAACACAAAGAATATGGCATTTAAAATGACGGCTATACTGTCACTATCTATTTTTAATGCCACTTATTATATTGCCTTTCTCTTTCTCTGTCTGTCTCTCTCTGTCTCTCTCTCTGTCTCTCTGTCTGTCTCTGTCTCTGTCTCTCTGTCTCTGTCTCTCTCTCTCTCTCTCTGTCTCCCCCTTCCTCACTCCTTTACCTCTCCATGTGGTGAGTGCGGAGGTGTGTGTGCATGCGCAAAGTGGTTACTTTCGCATGCAAAGAGACACATGCCTAGAATGGTACACGTGTGGATATTGGAAGACAACTTCAGGTGTTTGCCCTTGCTTTTACCTTGACAGAGTATTTTTGTTGTTCTTTGTGCTGCATATGCCAAGCTCTCTGGCCAAAAAATTTCTGGGATTTCTCCAGTTTCCAATGCCCATCTGGGCACAGGAACACTGGGATTATGGACACCTGCTACTCTGCCTGGGTTTGCAGGGGCTTTGAGAAACTGAACTCATTACACTTATGTGACAAGCTTTTTTCGCACTAAACCACTTCCCTAGTTCCTCGGTGTTATTAATCTAACCAATTGAACATCAATGAGGTAACATTCTATCTGTGTGATTATTCTCTTCAACTTTTTGTGAGGAAATCACAACCCTGTGTGTCTTTTCATAAAACTATTGATCCATCATTTTGGTGTCCTAGAAGTGTGATACATTCTGAAATTATTTCTCATCTCTTTGATTCTCCTCCTTTATCCCAGATCTCAGAGGTCAGAACTATATATAATTCAAAGACTTTTCCTGTCTATTCTTGCTCATGCCCTTGTTGTGTAACTTTACCTGGAGAGAGAGGAGCAAGCATCTATTCATCTCAGAAGACACTGATGATAGGACAAAGACATGATCCCACTCTAGCCTATATTAACAAAGTAATGATTTCATTGTAGTTAAATCCCTGAGTATAGTAGAGGTACAGAGCACAAGTGACTCAACAAATCCCCATGTTAGCTATGTGAGAGCACACAAAGCTTCATCCCAGTTGATTCAGCATTGGGGATTCCTCTTTCCAGCAGCTCTGAATGCTTATATACCCCTAGGAGAATATGCCTTGTGAATTTTCAGGAGCTTTCTGGGTCTTGTTGGTTTTGTGTACTTCCTAAATCTTGTCTGTCTTTTGAATTTTCCTTAGCTTTACCATTTATCTCCTTTCCTTCTATTTTACCCCAGAGGAAATAGATAAGCAATACCCTTTACACCTCACAGGAATAATTCTCAATAAATCTTTCCTGGAATTAGTACCCTTTCTTACCCAACCTATTCACCATCCCTAAAAAGGAACCATGGGCAAAGGACGCTCTCTAATATATAAACTATGTACAATCTTAAGCAGGAAAACATCCCTAACTCTCAGCAAACTGAAAGATACTTTTAAGACTATTTTTCTGCTATCAATCCCTTTGTACAATAGAGGCCTCAACTCACAGAAAAGTAAACACCACAGGACACTTGCATATTCATAATTAGTACCAGGTTCTTAGATATGGCAGTTACCTAGCTTTGCGCTCATATGGTGAATGGAAGAAATGGAGGAGATGCCATTCAGGAAGCTCTTCAAGTATCTGCTTTTGAACACTCTTGCCTGGTTTAAATGAGTATTAAGATACATTCTGTACATCTTTTTACTGCCTTCGCTGAAGCATATAGGTGCCACTAAGTCTGCTAGCCATTTTGTTTTTCCTTCCCCAAATTTAAAAGTTCCTAGAAAACATGTTTCTTTGTCACATTTATGTAAGTTTGCATATAGTCAGTCATAAAGAGATCAATTAATGTCAACTGAAAGGTAAAAATATAAAATGGAATGACATGAAAAAGTTATTTCTTTTTAAAGAAAGATATGAAGGGGGATAGTGGTGTATATTTTTAATGAAAAGTGCAAAGAAATCTTTTAAGTGGTTCATTACAATGGTTTCTATGGAGATGTAACAAAGAAAATTTTTCTTTTATTTTTGAGATTACAAGTGCATTTCTCCCTTTCCTTTCTGCCTCCAAAACTTTCCATATACCATTTTTCTCAATTTTGAATTTATGTTTTCTATTTAGTTATTATTATATGCACATCTGTATACATATTTACATCTAATCCTAAGTATAACCAGTTCATTATATATACTATTACTTGTATGCATTTTTAGGGCTGACCATTTGGTACTGGATAACCTAAAAGAGGTTATGTATGCTTGGACTTTATTAGAAAAGATTCCATGTAGAAACAGCACATTAATTCAAATATTACAAATGAGAACAAGGGTAAGGAATGCAGAAGACTTTTCAAGTTAAGTAAGAAAACACTGCCTCATTTTCAAATGTCATTGGAAATAAGCAGACCAGATATGGAAAGTCAAAAGATGCACATAAGAGTTACGCTGGAGTCCATACTTTAATCTTTATTTTGATGAGGACATTTACATTCTCCTGGTATCAGTTTCCCATTTAGTTTATTCTTTGTCTGAGGATGTGAACTGCCTAGACCAGACCTTTCAGAATCCAAAGATTCAGGAGGAGGGAGATGGTAATCTCTTTCTTGAAATTAGAGTAGCTGATTCAGTAGTGATGCTCAAAACGCTGAAGCACTTATGTCAAATGGATCTCTAAGCAAAGAATTCCCTCTGCAATGAGTATGAGAACAAAAACGGTTCTCTCTGTTTATATACCTGCAAATGACAAAGGCCTTTTTTTACCAACTTCCCATCACATTTTCTGGGTTTGTAGTGGGAATTACAAATTGGGGAAATTAGAGGAGATTAAAAAAAAGAAAGAAAAAATGTAAAAGAAAAGAAACATGTTTAGATAGAACATAGTGTTTTTTTTTTCTTAAAGATTTCAAAAAAGATAAAGACATCAGCATTTTGAAAGTTTTAAAAACTGATAGGGGTTTAAGGAGTGAGCTTGTTAGCTGTGCCTTCAAAGATTCTATCCCAACCTGAGAGGAAATGATATTGTATGAAGTATAAATCTCATTAGCGGCAGATTGAGGAAAATGATTGCCGCAATCCTGTTCCCTCATGCCAATGCATGTCCTCCCATCTGCTATAATTGATTTACTGTCCCCAGTAGACGTTTGCTGAAAACTTTTCCATCAGCATAGCCATATAATTGCATGACATGGGCTACAGAAACACTTAAAATTGCTAACAAAATTTATCTCATATTGTCACAAAAATATTGCCAATATAATAGTACGTTCTCTCAGTTCTATCAGATAAATGCAATTTTCTTCTTCAGATAGCCTTTAAATATTTCAGCTGTCACTATAAGTCCTTTATGTTGCTCTTGAGGCAAAACTTACATCACCCAGATTCTGATTCCACATCTACTGATGATCATCCTTTATAATTAGACTTAAAATACACCCTCCAAATTTAAGATAATCATATGGATATATTCTGATAAGTATAGATTAGAGCAAAGTTATGTTCCTGGATGCAATAACTTTATTAACCTATCTGCATGTCAGCTTCATTTGCAGGTATGCTTAAAGAATTTAAGAGTTAATGTGAAGCCTATGGTACTTCAGAATGTAAATAGGGCAAAAATGCGTGTTGCTTTTCAGCCAGGGTCCACTTACCTATATTCTTATAGGTGATGTTTTTCTCATCTGGATGGAGCCCTTCAGATTTATCCTTATCAGTTATTAGAATTTTAGACTTTGTATCCTCCTTAGAACTCCTTGAAAAATTGAATGTTCTGTACAATCCCAGGCATAGAAAAGACAAAAAGAATTGAAATGGAGGAAATCTAGAAACAATTATAAATTGGGATAACCCATTTTGTTAGAGTGGATTTGGCACTGGTAGGTGAAATCATAACAGGATAGTAAAACTACAATGGATTATTTTAAATATAGTTAGTAGACCTATGACTAACAAAAAGAGATTAGTCATATGCGATGACTTGAATTTGGGTGTTTAGAATTTGGCACTAAACTTTCAAGTACAAAGAGGCCATAAGGCAATGGTGATTGGGAGAAGCATGGTGATCTTCATGGGTTTTGCAGCAAGAGTATCATAAATCATTATGAATTCCCAAAGTATATACCAGCAATGGGAGAAGGCTGTAGTTTTTCACAGAGCACAGGTAAATGTTAGAAGCAGATATCTGATAGTCATTCATGCAAAAATTATCATTGAAGGCTTAACAAAGGAGCAAAATGTTTAAAGAGGCATAAATTATCAGTTCAAGGATAATAGATATTATATATCAGCCTATAGAAAATACTCAAAAGAAAACCTATGTAAATAAAAGAAGATGCTAACATTATGTCAAAGAAATAATTGGTTAAGGCCAGAAAAATATAGACGTCATATTTTCTGTGTTCCTGTTAATGTAATCTTTTAATACTGGTATAAAAGATTGGTAGAGTCTCTCCATTACAGGTCTACACAGTACATCTATTTCCTACTCAGTTTCCCTGAACTCCATTGATTGAAATGGGAGAGGAAATGGCCCTGCTCATCATTGACAATGACTCCAGCATGTGTAAGGCTGGATTTGCTGGTGACAATATCCCAGGACCATGTTCTCCCCTATTGTTCAGCACTTCCAACATAAGATGGTCATGGTGGGCATGAGCACATAGGAATCTTACATAGATCATGAGGCCAAAAACAAGAGAAGTATTTTAACCCTGAAGTGTCCCATAGAGCAATGCACTGTCACCAATTGGAATAACATAGGGGAAGATCTGGCACCATGCTTTCTAAAATGAATTGTGTGTGGCCCTGGGGAGCACCTGATAGCTTCTGATTAAGGCTACCCTGAACATCCAGCTAACAGAGGGAAGAT
Organism: Peromyscus leucopus; assembly: GCF_004664715.2. NCBI lineage: Eukaryota > Metazoa > Chordata > Mammalia > Rodentia > Cricetidae > Peromyscus > Peromyscus leucopus. Next base: position 30,577,106 of record NC_051073.1, read on the forward strand.
GATGCATTTAATGTTTGAAGCCCACAATACCCCATCCTATGTGTGTGGCCATTCAGGTGATGCTGACTCTGCATGCTTCTATGGCTATCATGGAACTGTCATGGACTCTGTTAACCTAGTCACACATACAGTACCTATAGTAAGTTAACACCCTTCCTCGTGCCACCTTTTGGCCAGAACTGGCTGGCCAGGATCTCACAGACTACCTCATGAAGATCCTGACTGAGCTAGGCTATAGCTTCCCTATCACCGCAGAGTATGAGATCATGTGTGACACCGAGGGAAAGTTGTGCAATATTACCTTGGATTTTGAGCAAGAAATTGCCAATGCTGTAACATCTCATCGCGATAGGCAGTTGATTACCATTGGCATTGAAAGATTCCAATGTCCAGAAGTGCTCTTCCATCCTTCCTTCCTAGCCTTGGAGTTTTGTGGCATCCATGAGATCATGTTCAGCTCCTTAATGAAGTGTAAAGTGGACATCTACAAGGACCTGTGTGCTACCACAGTGCTGACTGGTGGCCCCACTACCCACTACGTATCCAGGCATTGCTGACCAGATACAGAAGGAAACCACAACCATAGCAATCAGCACAATGAAGATCAAGATCACAACTCCCCCTGAGCTCAAGTACTCAGTATGGATTGGCGGTTCTATCCTAGACTCGCTCTCCACCTTCCAGGAGATTTGGATCAGCAGGCAGGAGTATGACAAGTACAGCCCCTCCATCATCTTCTACCTCAAATGCTTCTAAATGGACCGAGCAGATGCCAGGCATCAACTTCATGATCTGATTCTGAAGTATCAGTTTGCCCTGGCAAATGTACACACTTCATGCTGCCCCCCCCCGCCCCCCAAAAAAACCAAAAACTGGAGAATGCCACATTCTGGAAAAAGCCTTATAAAAGAAACATCTTTTGACTCTCGTGTCTGATATCAGCACTGGGTCATACAATCTCTTGCTGTTTTTTGACGTTTTACTCAGGTTAACTGTTCAGTTGGCAGATATTTAAAGCTCTGTGCATGTAACCAGATAGCCTGGTCACTTAGTGGCTGAGAAGATGCTGTAGAAGAGAAATCCCCAGGTTGCTATATCAGTGAGAGCACCATGCAGTGATATGTGCAGTCTATTAACCAAGAGCTGAGTAATCCATGATTTCTCCAGACTGGCAAGTGTTCATGACCTAATTACCACTTCCATCTTTACATCTGAGAAGGTGGAAAAGAGCAAATCTTAGGAGCCAGTTTCTGTTCTGGTGCTTAAACTCTTGACCACAGTGGGTTGTTACCTACCTTGAGTTGAGAACATGTGCATTTATGTCTCTAAATTTATTCCTCATTTTCATTTATGCCAGAATCTTTATTCTCCATTCCTTAAGAAATTAAAAAATTTGATTTGTCTGTAACCCCGAGATCTGATACCCTACCACAGACACACATACATGCAAAACACCAATACACAGCAAGGAGGTGGTGGCACACGCCTTTAATTCCAGCACTAGAGAGGCAGAGGGAGGCAGATCTTTGTGAGTTCGAGGCCAGCCTGGTCTACAGAGCAAGATTCAGGACAGGCACCAAAGCTACACAGAGAAATCCTGTCTCAAAAAAAAAAAAAAAAAAAAAAAAAAAAAAAAAAAAAAAAAAAAAAAAAACAACCAAACAAACAAACAAAAAAAAAAAAACAAAATCCACCAGCAATCATGTAAAGTATAAATAAACAAATTATTAAAAAAAGATTTGTAGTTTAGAAATTATAGTCTTGAGCAATGCTTATTTTATTTTATTTTATTTTATTTTATTTTATTTTTAACTTTTTAAATTTTAATTCCTGACTAAAATTTAGGCGCCCCAGAAATAGGCAACTAAACTATTTGTAGTCATAACCTGGATTAGTCCCTATATTCATATTCTTCTCTATGACTTCACTTATTGTAATTTACTCCTATCTCTATGAGCTATTTGCTGTGTCTGAGGGAAGGAAAGAACTACTGGAGAGATATTGTAAGATTGAGGACACAGCTGAGTTGTAGAATTCTTCTTAGCATGTGTGGCACACTTGGTTAAATAATCAGTACAACCCTTGCAAAAATAGTTAAAAGAAAAAAGACTTTGCAAGGTATTGCTGTTGCTCAATGTTTTTTTATACTTCTTCAGGATTTGCAGACACTTAATGCACAAAAATGTGTAATTACAAATACATAAATTTTTGTGCTAAGACCAGAATACCATCTCTAGGTATCAATTTTATATCCTAATTCTTCTTTCTTGAAGCTGTCTCCTAAGAGACTCTAACATTCATTACATGACATGCTACTTTGACAATTCAGGGAAAAGACAATTGTATATGATTATTTTTTTCATTGTAATTTTGTTGCTCAAACTGAAATTACCAACATTAAATGAATATATAACAAGAGATGCATGTATAGATTTAGTAAGCCATAAGAACTTGATTACTTTTTTTACATTGAAAAATAATCAACTCTAATATAAAATGACTATTTTAAATAGATTGATTTAATACATATTTAAATGGATTTTAAAGCATACAGAAGTTCAAAATTGACAAGTTCTTTGCTTTCATCTCTTAAATATACATGAAGATCATAGTCACCTTAAAATATTCTACATAGTCACAATGAAATGTTCTGCAAAAGGTTTACCAAAGGCTGATGAGGTGACTTAGTGAATATAGTATCTAACCATAACCCTGACAATCTAAGCTCAAGTCCCAGAATCCATGGTAAAAAAAGACAACCAGCACACGAACTCTGATTCTCCACATTTGCATCATAGGCACATTTAAACATTTACCCACACTTATAAACCACACACATGCACACACACACACAAACACACACACACACACACACACAAATAATAAATAAATTTTAACAATTAAAATTGTGTCAGTTGTGTATGTCTGTGAATTTTTTTCCATAGAATAAAGAAATGAGGTCATATATAAACTTCTGAGTACCCAATTGGTAATTTTACCATGATTTCATATGCTGAATAGAGAAATTTCACTGATTATAACATTCCTAAAAATTATAAGAAATCAACATGATGTTTATACCCTTTATTACAGATGTTATAAAAAATGATTGAAGGCAATTCTTAAACTTGCTGGCTAAATTTCAAATGTTTTATCAAGATCCAGCAGTCTGCAATTCATTCCAGATTGAGAGAGTACATGGTATAAACCATGCAACATTTATGGGCAGCACAGAAGCAGGAGTTAGTGTTTCATTCCTTCATCCACACATAGGAAGAACAGAAAGGAAATACACACACACACACACACACACACACACACACACACACACACACACACACTGAGACTTAAAGAAGTAGGAATTTTGTTAGGAATGGGAAGAAGATAAGAAAGGTAAATGGGGCATACATATGTTCAAAATATAGTGCACATGTATAAAATTGTCACAATATATATTCCTAAAATAAGATTAATCCTTAGCCGGCGTTGGTGGTGCACGCCTTTAATCCCAGCACTCGGGAGGCAGAGGCAGGTGGATCTCTGTGAGTTCGAGGCCAGCCTGGACTACCAAGTGAGTCCCAGGAAAGGCGCAAAGCTACACAGAGAAACCCTGTCTTGAAAAACCAAAAAAAAAAAAAAAAAAAAGATTTATCCTCACAAAGTTCAGTATTTTTACTTGGACTAATGAAAAGTGTTTTGGAATAGGATAGTGATGATGGATATACAATAGTTTGAAGATAAGCAATGCCAATGAACTTTATACCTAGAAGTGGATAAAATGGGAAATTGAATCCTATGTGTATTTCACCACAATCTTAAAGCAATAGAAAGTAGAAACAATCAAATAATAATAGCTGTATTGTCAAAGCTGGTAGCTTTTTCTGAGTCAAGTGCTAACCCTTAGCAAAGGCACTCTACACATATGTCTATACTCCCTGTATTTAGGGAGAAGTCATCTTTGAAACAAAGGCTATGATTTTGTCTCCTTTATAGAGCAGACCTGGATTCCCTTGCAGTTCTCTTTTGTGCCAATTGCTCTGGTGTCTTGACCCTTGCTCCTCTTTGAATTAAGGTAACAAACCTGTAGTCCCAGCTTAAATCATGTATATTCTCTTGAAATTATTCCCTAAATAGTGGAATGGTTTACTTTAAGAAACTGATTACAGGCTTTTAAATATAGTTTCCTTTTGGTATACATGAATAAATAAATAGCCCATAAACAAACAAAATCAGTGACCACTTTGGGAATTAGGCCATTTCCCTCCCTTACCACCAAACCAGACCGGAATCCTGATGTCCCACCTTAATGAACTTAAAATCTTTCACATTCTACAGCCTGCTCTCATTGTATAGCCTTTATTTGTCTCATATTGAAGACACTGGAAATGAGTCACTGAGATAGAGACAGTCTTGGTACAATGAGAATCATTTTACAGGAATGGCTGACATTTTTAGTTGAAAGGATAGTTGCTCCTTCTCCAGAATCATAACTCAATTGATGACATTACGGTCATCATGCCAAGGGTATGTTGTAGGCATATGCTGGAGAAAACCTCATGGGTAAGGGATCCAAGGTCTCTTTGTCTAGATTTGAGGAGTACTATCTCCATCCAGGAACATGTACTCCATATGAAGAATATTCAGTAGATTTTGAGAATTTGTCATTTCTAATATCTAGCTCCTAAATCTTACATTAGAAATGGCCCTTCACTGTTAGCTTTGGGTACATCTTTGACCCATTAACTTTGAAGAAAAAGATGAGAGAAAAATGTCATGAGTGTGAGATCTCTCCTAAGCAGGAGAGGGAAGCTGTGAAGACTCAAGAATCCTGGAATCAGGCAGGCTTGAAATAGCTTTCACCATAACTGAACAGAGCAGACACAACCTCAGGAAGACAACACATACATTTTCTCTCTTTAAAATAATTTGGGCTGAAGATAGCAAAATGAGTAAGATCTAAATTTGAATTCCAGAGATTATGTATAAAAAGCCAGGTATAGTGGCATGTGATAGTGATCCCAGATCTGATAAGGCAGAGACCAGCAGACAGCTAGAGCTTTCTGATAGGTAACACAGTCTATTTGGCTTGTTGTAAGCCACTGAGAAACCCTGATTCAAAAAAGTTAGATTTCACCAGTTTACTTCTGACATTCCTATGTGTGTACACACAGGTACACCCATCAGCAGACACAAGTTGTATATATGTACTAACAAACACTCGTATCATCCACAAATAAAATATAAGCAAATATATCTCCTTAGCATAACTTCTATTACTTATTTGTGTTCTGAATGTTTTCTAGTATGTGTTATAAGCAAAACACCTAACCGTTCCAATATAGACTTAATATAATTCTTGTGAAGTGGGTGACTATGGTTTTGAAAAAAAATTAAACGATGAAAATGGGTTAGTTTTTCAGATAGGACTAGTTATTAGTAATATGGTATATGTGAAGGACATGTAAGATGTGCTTGAGGTCTGTTTCAACATCTGCTTTGGGTAAGGTCATAGCAACAGTAGGCAGCTGTTTTACCACTGAAGTTAGGAAAATGGTTAGGACCGATGAAACCATTTCCTGTAGCCCATAACATAATACTTGGGAACCTGAAAAGCAAGCTACTATTTGCTGTAATCTTAACACATGTTCCCACTGTACATTCAATCTGAATTAATGGCCCACTTAAAAAATCTGTTATTTACTCAGTTTCATCTGTTACCCCACAACAACAAACCTAGTATTATTTATTGGTAATACAAAAACAGATTTAATCATGTCATTTTCCTCTCCCTAAAATGTGCTGAGGTTTGTATCATTATCTCATTTTATTACCCTGTTCATTATTTTACCTACACTGCTTCTGATATCTAACCATCCTTGATGCCCCCTAGTGGTGGAAAGATACCTTGCCTTCCAATGGCAAACTTAAAAATGTCAATATTTTATAAGATAAGGATTCATTGACTCAAATTATATAGAAAATTAAAGAACCAATTTTACATTATCCAATGCTGATCTTTCTCAAGAAATAATGAAACTAACATTTCCAGAGATATTCAAAAGTTTTGTTGTGCCATTCAAGTAGACTGGATAATCTCTAATGATCTATATCAAATTTTCCATCTACCTATCATCTATTTATCATCTATCTCCTTCATATATATCATTTATACCTATCTATCTATCTATCTATCTATCTATCTATCTATCTTTCTTTCTTTCTTTCTTTCTTTCTTTCTTTCTTTCTTTCTATCTATCTATCCGTCTGTCTGTCTGTCTACCCATCTATCTATCTTCATTATCATCATCTACATAAATGCGAATATATGAAAAACTATATTGCATAGGTTTTCTATATAGAAAGAAGGCATTTTTACATGCACAAATAATTCCATCATGATTTCAGTACAAAAATCTCTACCAAAGAGCTTTAAAGTACTTGGTCCTCAAGCATAATTTCCTACAGTGATAAATTTATCAAATTTCAATACTGCATTAAATATTTAAATGAAACCCATATTCAGTCTCCATCTTCTTCCTTATTCTGTGATTTTGATAGAATCGTGAAACAGAAATATAGAAACTCATTTAGCATAAAAAGGAAGTTTCAGGAAAGTTTTTAGGGAAAATACAAAGTACTAATGCAATCTAGGATAACACTTTTTTTTTTCTTCAAGGCTGTAACAACATGTTTTTTTTATGTTATATTTATATAAATTATAGTTGAATAATCCAAGAATATAAATGTAGTTAAAGGCAATCTAGCAAAATAAAATGCATAGAAATAGTCACACTAAAGACAGGCAGGAGAGAGTAAAAATATCAGTTACAGAATTGACATCAAATCAGTCATTAACAAATACAGAGTTCTTTCACAGAGGTCAGTGGCTTGATGACTTTAGAATTTCTGTGTCTTCATATTGAATTAAATGGGCAGTATAAACCTTGAAAAGCATATGTTCTACCACGCAAACTTGACTTTCTTTAATCAAGTCAGAAACAGAATGATCTCAGTTCCCAGTTTCTGACATGCACACAACGAACCTGTGTTTAGTTAATACAGCTGTCAGGTTCCTTGACCGAGCAGTGTCCTGAAGTACCAGGAAACCTCTGGAAGCAGAACATTGGACCTCTTTATCTCTTCATTGGCCTTCTCAGTTTCTTTCTTTTTTTTTCCTTTTCTTACCACTTTGTTTTGGGTTTGCTGATCTATATTACTTTCCACTCTTTACTCACAGGAGAAAGAAAGAGTTGAAGAACACTTGAGAAAGAGCCTTTGTCCAATTAGTTGTTGGAACCTCCTTATTTGAACAAACAAACAAACCAAATACAGACAATGTATTTCTGTTGAGGAGGTTTTCTTTTTATTTATGTATGTATTTAACTTGATTTGATATTTTCTTTATTTCTTTTTTTTATTGGCCAATGTATACAATTTTAATTTTCCCACTTTTTTAATTAATTTTGTTTTCATTTATTTTACATCCTGACCCCTGCCGCCTGCCCTCTGTTCTCTCCCCCATTCACTTCTCCTCTGTCTCAGTTCAGAAAGGGGCAGGCCTCCCATGAGCAACAGGAAAGTATGACACATCAAGTTGAGCTCTTCCTCCTGCATCAAAGCTGAGTGAGGTAATCCAGCATAGGGAGTAGGTTCCCAAAAGCCAGCTCAAGTGCCAGGGGTAAGCCCTGATTCCGCTTCTAGGAGCCCTACAAACAGACCAAGCTACAAAACTGTCACACTTATGCAGAGGCCCTACCTTGGTCCCATGCAGGCTACCTAGCTCTTGGTCCAGAGTCCCTGAGCCCCTTGGAAGCCCAGATTAGCTGTCTCTGTACTTCCCCTGTCATGACTCAGCTGGCTCACACAATCCCCCCTCCCTTTCTTCAGCAAGACTCTCAGAGCTCAGCCCATTGCTTGGCTGTGGATCTTTGCATCTGCTTCCATCAGTTACTGGATGAGTATCTCTGATCACAACTAGAGTAGTCTGCTGAGGAGTTTTAAAAGAACAGTAGAAGTCTGGAGACATAATTTAGCAGTTAAGAGCATCTGCTGTTCTTGCAGAGGGTTAAGTTCCAAATGAAGTCTCACAATCACCTGAAACTCCAACTCCAGGGGATTCAACAACCTTTTTTTGGCCTCAAAGGGTGCCTCATATATCTGCTGCACATAGAGTCACACAGACACACTGCCACACATCAATAAAAATAAGTACACAATGATAGATTATAGATAATTTGTCATTTTCTCTAACAATTGATTTGTGACTTAATATGATGTATCCCACAACTTACGACTCAAAACAGAAAATTAAAGATTTTATATTTACAAATTCTAAAGAAACCCTTTTACTAAGATAATTACAAATATGTCTCAGTGCTCTTGATAAACATCTCCAAAAAAAAAAAAAAAAAAAACCAAAAACCTTTTTTGTCTTCCAGTAAAAAAAAAAAAGAGGTTGTAAGGCTGTACTCAGATAAATGGAAACAGCAAAATAGAATATTCTTGAAAAGTTGTAGTCTATGTCATATTAGATCCAGGGGGAATCAAAAATGAGTTTGAATCACCAGGCATGGTGGTGCATACCTTTAATCTCAGCACTCGGAGGCAGAGGCAGGTAGATTTCTGTGTGTTCAAGGCCAGCCTGGTCTACAGAGTGGGTTCCAGGACTGGCTCTATCGCTATTGAGAAACCTCATCTTGGAAAGATAAAAAGAAAAAAAAATGAGTTTGTAGTAGAAGTTATCCTGTGTCCCAGCCTGCCCGTGGTCAGGACAAATCCCTCTCACCTGCCAGTCCTGCAGCTGCTAGGACCCAAGGAAACACACAGAGGTTGATATTATTTACGAACCATATGGCCATTAGCTCACGCTTATTACTGACTAGCTCTTACACTTAAATTAACCCATAATTCTTATTTATGTTTAGCCACATGACTTGGTACCTTTTCCCAGTTCTGCCTTCACATTTTGCCAGCAGCTGACAGAGGCACCTGACTCAGCCTTCCACTTCCCAGAATTCTCTTCTCTCTTTGTCCCACCTATACTCCCTGCCTGGCTACTGGCCAATCAGCACGATATTTATTAACCAATCAGAGCAACATATTCACAGCATACAGATATCCACAGCATGAGTTTGAGTTTGAAAGGATTCCAAGGTTAGAACTTTCCTAGGAGTTAAGGATAGAAATGGTTACTTCAGAGATATACCATAAGCACAGGGTTTTAGTACTCCAGTAATAAATGAGTTTTTTTGTGCTATCTTGTGCAACTCAGACTTTAAATCTCAAGTAGAGAATTAAATGGGAGAATAATAATATTATCAGTGAATTTAGAACTGAAGATAATAGAAGAAGAAGATATAGGTGAGGAAGGAATAGGGACAGGGTGACCAGTCAGGTGATTGCTGTTTTAACCTAGTTTATAAATGATACAAAGAAAAGTAAAAATATTAAAATTGAATGAGAACATTTTCATGAAATCATACTGAGTAAATCACCAATAGATGTGAAAAGGTGAACATATTAGAAGACAGATGGTCTTGTATTTTCTTCTAAGACAGCTACACCTTGGGGATAAAAAAGTAGCTCAAGAATGGATGGCAGATTATAGAGTAAAGAGCTTTTGAATGTCAGTGTCCCGTTGAATTTCTTACTAGATTTACATACACATTCCTGGCATTCCTCCGGAGTGTTCTCTGCTGCAGCTCATTTCTATTTCCAGTTGAATGATTCCTTCTCTTTGCATCTTCTCTGGTTCATTCATCACTGCTTGATGTGTGAAAGGAGAAAGACAAGAAGGAACACATGGTACCGAGTTTGATTCAACAGATGAAAGAAATAGCAGAGCCATTGCAATACATTTTCTGCTTTCAAAGCCCTGTTAAAGTGATTAAGTACATAAACGTGTGCACTCATACGCATCCCGCGCTTGAAGCCCATCATCTTCCACAATTCGTGCACTTAAATTATCACCACACGATTCTTAAAGCATGTTTATTATGCTTTTGCCAGGGTCATGCTACACTAATCTGGTGATTCTTAGCATCATAGAAACTTTTGGGTAAGAGCATGGTGGAGCATGATACCTGATTTCAACTCATTTCCATTTTACACCTAACTGTTTCTTTTATTTTGGCAAAGCATTATGGTCTGCAGACATTTTATTTCACTCAGTTCATTTCACATTTGCTATATTTAGAAAATTTGTATGTATAGACACCCTTCAAAAATTCACATTTTCTACTTTAACTAATTTAGCTTTGAAATAGAAAAAAAATGGATAACAAGGACAAAATTATTTGAGGTTTGAGTTTTCAAAACAGTTGAAAATGGTTAAAAATCACTTGCATCCAAAAGCAATTGCCATGTCTGCTAGCTAATTTTTGTCAACAAAAATGCAAATCATAGTATGGGAAGAGGGATCTTCAGTTGAGGGATTGCCAATAGGAGTCTCTATGGGTTTTTCTGTAGTGATTGATGTGAGGAGGCCCCACCCACTATTAGTGATACCACTGCCTGAGCAGGTGGTCCTTTCTGTGTGATAGATGAGCAAGGCAGAGATAGAGAACATGTAAAGCATAGTTTCCCCGTGGCCTTTGCCTCCATTTCTACCTCAAGTTCTTTTCTGAATTTCCTGGATGATAGATTCTACCGCGTAAGATATAAATTGTAAGCGAGGACAAGGTGCAATGACCAGAATCATGGATTCATGGGTAGGAGAAGCTTCTTCTTGTAGATATGAGAGAGAGAATAGCCAGAAGTATCTGCAAGAGTCCAGAGCAAACATGACTACTTTGGGGATGGGAAGGCAGAGAAGGGAGCAGACTGGCCAAGGCCAGGGCTATGTCTCAGAAGCAAAGAGAAGAGCCAGGGGAGGAAAACCCTCACAAAGAACAAGCAGCTGCAGGGTGGGATAGGGAAGGAAACTGGGAGCTAGCCTAGTAGTGAGGGAGGCAAGATTGGCCATGTGCTTTAATATACTGATATACATCATAGGTAAGTGTCAATAGAAAGCCCTATATCCCTTTGCAAAAGGTAAGGCAAGATGATATAAGTGGCCCCTGGCCTGCAGAAACTCATTTCACAGGTTCCTGAGGAATGCTGACTTTAGGTATTTCTATACTCACACCCCAGCCATCCTTCAGAATTTAACCTAGTTAAAGGGATTGGGACCTAACAATAACAACCCCTTTCCTCCCCAAGCTGCATTTGGCCATTGTATTAAAATGCACAGCAACAGAAAGTAATCTAGAACTGAGAAAGTGTTATTCTGAATGAAAGAGAGAAAAAAACTATTTCAAGAACACTGAAATCTAATATAATTCCAACTCTGTAAATGATATTAGTAAACAAATAACTACATCAAAAAATCTGAAGAACCAAAGATGGGAAGAGAAAGACCCTTGACCTAAACCATCATGGCCAAATTAATTAAAGCAAGCAATTAATTAAAGCAAGCTTTTTATTTATGTATGTAGGCTGCCTCCCCTTAAGTTAGGGTTCAAGAAGTCAGCATTGGATATGAGGAGGACAAGGTTTTTATAGCAGAGGTGTAGGTAGTTTCCAAATGTGGGATTTGACAGGCAAAATAGCCAGAATTACAGGAATAAAACATAAACATAACAAGTTAGTCCTTCACAGGCTCCTGAAACAAAGACATGGTTCCAAGGTGGGCATAACAAGGGAGTTATAATAGTAGGCAGTTATAACAAAGTAGTCATAGGTAGTCATATAACCTTTTGAATCAAAGGTAGGGTTGCAAGATGGTTATAAACAACTTTTGAAACAAAGACACATTGCTTTTCCTGGAACAGAAAAGTTCCATTCCTTGACTACAAATGGTAACCTTATAACAGAACCATTTGTTCTATAGTTCTGGTTCTGTAGTTAAGGTTACCATTTGTAGTTAAGGTTGCAAGTTGGATATACCCAAACCTTGAGAAATCCTTGACATAGTGAAAAAGTAATAAGATAGAAAAATAAATTACTCTGGGAATCTTATTAGTTTATAAAGAGTAAAGATGCTAGCTTAAGACCAGGGACAGATGGATTTGTACTCAACTACAGTAGAATTCATGAACTCACCTGAAAAAATACCAGAAAACTTCATACATTTGACCTGCTGGGCTGAATGATCATAGAAACTTCAGTTATTTTTATAGTATTCATGAATTTTGTTATGCTACATAAAAGTTAAGTGAACCTTAGCATGCTAATTGATGTGTTTAATTATAATATACCAATTAAATAGGGAAGATAATTCTTTACAGAGAAAATGCTCATCAAATTGCAGCATAGGCTTAAATATGTAAGAAAACAAAATGCCCCAGATTTCCCTACTAAATGGCATAGCAAATATAATATAGGTCAAATCTAAGTGTCTTGTTAGGAAATTAGTAGCAACTGGCTCTCTGGGAGAAGAAAGGTTCTCCTTTGTATCAGATTCTTTTTTTTTTTTTTTTTTTTTTTTTTTTTTTTCTGTAGCTAAAGAACCACCAACTCTCACTGATTACAAGCTAACAAACTGACCTCGCTGTTGATAGAGTTGAGAAGCTGTACACCCAGAAGATTCTTTTAAGTGCCTCAGGTGCCAGGTTCCCAGTACCACAATAAGAATTTATGAATCATATTAAAAAAAATGCAACCTCTTCCTGCAAGAGACTTGCAGAAAACGTCAATAAATTTAGAGTCATAGTAATTACTAGAATGAGATTTCTATGGGTTTTGGTGATGTACTCTGGCTTATTTATGTAATATATGTTGGGTCTTCATTTCCTTATTTATAGGATGGATTATTATAAAATATATATGTAGTAGTATAAATGTAATTAACCCCCATAAGTTCTTAGAAAGTGGCAAGAATAATTCTATCTTAGAGTTCCTATTGCTGTGAAGAGACACGATGATTATTTTTTTAAAGACATGTTCTGTTAATTTTACATACCAATCACAGATGCCCCTCTCCTCCCTGCCCCAACTTCTCCCAACCCAACCCCCATTCCCACCTCCTCCAAGGCAAGGACCCCCATGGGGAGTCAGCAGAGCCAGGTAACATTCAGTTGAGGCAGGTCCAAGTCCCTCTTCCTGAACCAAGGCTGTGTAAGGTGTTCCACCATAGGCACTGGGCTCCAAAAAGGCTGCTCATGCACCAGGGATGGATCCTGATCCCACTGCCAGGAGCCCCTTAAAAGGTCAAGCTATACAACTGTCTCGCCTATGCAGAGGGCCTAGTCCAGGCCTATGGAGGCTCCACAGCTATTGGTCCACAGTTCATAGGTTCCTGCTAGTTTAGTTTGGTTGTCTCTGTAGGTTTCCCCATCATGATCTTGATGCTCCTTACTCATAGAATCCCTCTTCTCTCTCTTCAACTGGACTCCTAGAGCTTGGTTTGCCTGGTGTTTGGCTGTGGATCTCTGCATCTGTTTCCATAGGTTACTAGAAAAAGTCTCTATCATGACAACTAGGGTATTCACCAATCTGATTACTGGAGTAGGTCAGTTCAGGCACCATCCATGAAATTTGCAGGCAAATGGATGGAACTAGAAAGTATATTCTGCGTGAGGTAATCCAGACTCAGAAGGACAAGCATAATATTTATTCACTCATAAATGGATACTAGATGTAAAGTAAAGGATAACCAGGCTACACCCACAGCTCCAGATAAGCTCTTAACAAGGAAAACCCTAAGAGAGATGCATGGATTGCCCTGGGAAGGGGAAAGAGATGAGATCTCCATGAGTAAACTGAGTGTAGGTGGGAAATGGAGAGTAGGGGGTAGGGGATGAGAACATAAGGGAATGCGATGATGGAACAGGAACAGGGACAGAGTGGGAGAGCAAGGAAAGAGATACCATGATAGAGGGAGACATCAAGGGAAGAGGGGAAAACAGGGTGCCCTTAGAACCCAGAAATAAACAAAGATGACCACACTTTGGACTACTGGTAACTGTTACTAAGGAAAACATTTAATTGTGGTGGCCTACAGTTTAGAGGTCTAGTCTATTATCATCATGGAAGGAATGGCAGAGTGTAGTTTGACATGGTCCCAGACAGGGATCTGAGAATTACACATCTTGATCTGAAGGCCACAGGAAGTTGGCTGAACTAAGTGTAGCTTGAGCATGGCAGAACTCAAAGTCTGTTCCCAGTGACACACTCCCTCCAACAAAGCTACACTTACTTCAGTAAGGCCACAAGTCCTAATCATATCATTTCCTATGAGCGTATGGGAGCCAATTATATTCAAACTATACAATATGTAAGATAATGTATGACATATTAGTAAACACTAGCTTACTCTTTTAAATTTATTTCCATTAATCTTATAATTCTAAAACCTATATTGGTTCTATTGTCAGGTATATGAAAATAAATAAACATAATGAGAATTTATTATTTTTTAGTTTTTTATGAATTATGTGTACATGTCTATTGGGGAAAATGTACAACTGGAAGTATACATGACAAAGAAGAGGTAGTAGGATCCCCTGGAGCTTTAGTAAAAAGCAGTTTTTAACTGCTGTATATATATGGGTACTGGAATCTAACTGAATTCAGGTCCTCTATAAGAGCAGTACATGTTTTTAACATGAAACTTCCAACCCTGTGTAGTTGAACTACAGAATTTTAGAACTGGAGATTCTCTAAGGATAGATTTTTTTTTTTTTTTTTTAGATGCTGTAAGGTGAATTTTCTCCAGGGCACACGGATAATTTGCACTGATATCACAACTGAGGTGATTTATTTTACACACCAAAACACACAGCCTTGTATTAAATGTTTCACAGAAGATGATAGTTAAATCTACTTATAGTGTCAGTCTTGGTTATAGTTTCTATTGCTGTGATAAAGCAACTTGGAGGGGAAAGGGTTTATCTTATAGTTTATAAGTTCATCTCTAAGGGAAGCAAGGAAGGAAGCCAGGTCAACAACCTGAAGGCAGGGACTGGAGCCGAGGCCATGAAGGAACACTGCTTACTGGTTTATTCCTCAAGGTTTACTCATGAAACTTTCTTCAAAAACCCAAGGCCACCAGGCCAGTAGCCCCAACACTCAGGATGGACTGGGCCCTAGCACATCAGTCATGAATTTGAAAAAAATGTCCCACAGACTTGCTTACAAGCTAATTTGATAGGTGCAGTTTCTCAATTGAGATTCCCTCTTCTCAAATGACTCTAGATTGTGTCAAATTGACATAAAAGTAGTCAGCACAGTCTCCAATGAAAGGGTAGAGGCAGATTTAATATAGGTAAGAAGGACCTTGCTACAAAATCACAGGGCTCTGGAAAATAATGGAAAAAAAACAATTAAGAAAATAGGTCCAGTACAAGGTCATAAAATCTTTCAAGCAACATGCTGAAAGTACACCGATCTATAATTGTGTATATCTTCAAGAAAGATAGCCGTAGGTTTTCATGAAAACTGTGGGTTTCCTTTGTGATTAAAAAAAATATATATATTTATCTAAAACAACAATTTTAAAAGAAACTGGAGGATTTCTGAGTACAAAATTCATATCCATTGCTTAGTGGCATTAATAATTTATTCTATGATTACGTCGGTTCTTTAGATATTAAGACTTAGAAATGAAGATGTTTGTCTTAGTTTGTATAGATCTAAGATAAGCTTGTAGGGAAACAAAATGAACAAAGGTAGTGAAAACAGTGACAGAGGATTCCATTTTATGAATGTTTGTTAGTGTAGAGATGCAACCCTTGTCCATAGCTAAGGTGCTAGTGAGGACACTGGTCTGTTGATAATTTATTTGCGATATTAATGTATGAATGTTCACAGCTGACCATTCATATGTTTTAACACATCTCCTTTGCAAGAATACCCCAGTTAATTAGCACAAGGACAACACGATCTCAATCACAAATATTCTCTCCTAAAAGTGAATAAATGAGTGAAGTTGAGCTTAAGAAATATATATTACGGGAGAAAGATACATGGAATGTTAGGATTTAGATCTGAACTCTCCCACAAAGTACTGTGGTCTATTCAACATGTGAACCTTGACACGTGTTTTTATTTTAATTTGCTTTCTAGCCCTCATGAAATGCTTTTAGGTCTATGTAGTGTCATCAAACCATTCTCCACAAGCCTATCACAGTGGGGTAGGGACTGGGTGATGCTATCAGCCAAAACCAGTCTCTGTCCCTAAGCTGTTAGAATAAGGTATTTGTCATTGCAATAGGAAGCTGACAGGTCCACAGTAAAAACTCTGGCTGGCGGATCTCCTCTCTGCTTTCCTCTCCTGTTCTCTCTCTCTGAAACCTGAGTAAGTTTTGTGTGTGGGTGTGTGTCTGTGTGTGTGTGTGTGTGTGTGTATACAGGATATATGTATATATTGCACAACACACACACACACACACACACACATATATATATATTTTCTGATAGAGGAGTACTGTTCAAACCCCCCAATTTCAGTTGTTTCTGCTGGCTAAGCAATCCAGATGCAACTTTGATTTACATTCTTATCGTGGAATTTTTTAACCTGATAATTCTAATATGCACTTTACTAGTCCCCCTAGGGATTTTTTTGCAACCACCTCAAGGGGTTTACATTTTTATTCAAACTTAACTTTACATTGCCTGCCATTTCTCATGAATTTCTGAAACTTTCTTCTTCCTATCTGTGTGTTACTAAGGGGAAAACAGGAGTGGAAAGGCCATTTCCCTTAAAGCACAAATTATCAGTTGTCGATATTATAGTGTTATCCCTTTCCCAAGAAGCTATCTAGTTGTTCTAGCTTTCTCAATTGAAGTTTGTAGGATGTCAAGAATTATAAGTCCTCTATAAGATTTTAAAAATTAAAGAATGATTTTTGAAAGTCTGAAATAAACTCATTATATCTAAAATTCTCAAACAGTGTGACCAGGCCTTTTTAATACAAAATTAATTTGAAGGAACATCAGCTTGAATCATTAATGGTCTTGTGGTTACAGTACATAATGTGCATGTATCTCATGTTTAACTGTATTTCCTATGCTTTATCAACAGGCTTATAAATTCAGGTTTTCTCATATCAAGGATTTAAAAATGTTTTCTAACAGTATTCATCTCAGAATTATCACATGTGAGAATTAACAAGGGTTATGCTTGAGTGTATTCTCAGATGCTTCCATTTAGAAATTTTGATTGAAGTCTAAGTGGTCTGCTTAAATTACATTTTCATTTTTAATCTGTACTGTAAATGATTCAAAACTATAGCTCAGGAAATAATAAAATTAATAAATATTAATATCTACCAAGTAAACTATTTTTCCTACAAATAATTGAAAGGACAAAGTAGTTGGTAAGAATAACCCTTTGCAGATATTAAAATCTTTCATTTTAAGTTGCTTCATAAATTAGCAGTAGGGTATACGAGAAGATCTCTTAATATATTTAACTATCTTTTATTAACATTGGAAATTAATAACACTAGTTTAAAGGAGCCTTTTAAATGCATTTTTTTACTATAAGCCATCCAGTTTAAATGAAATTTTGGTTAAATAGATTGATTTTAATGTTATGGTTTATAAACAATAGATTAAAGACTGATTTAATATAAGATCAAAACTTATATGGGACAATTTGTGTTGTCAACATCAAACATATTCTCTCTTAGGGATTAAGCAACAAGAATATTTAATTATTGCAAATTTGTGTGGGAGTAGTGTATAATATATTATTTATTGTGACATTTCATGCTAGATTAAGCACCATCACAGTAATGCCAATGCCATTCATAATGTAAAAAGTAAGACTTCCTAGAGGACAGTTATCAGAATTTTGTTTTCAATCACAAGATGTCTTTGCCAAAATTTTAACTTGTCCTATTATTTTGCTTTAAAGTGGATAAACCATACACTGCATCATCTTTTATTTTATAATATGAATGCTATTTTAAGATCAGATATCTAAGATCAATTTTTACGTAAATACTCCTAGAAAATCTTATTTCCAGAGCTTTTGCCCTAGGATTGTACAGAAATGGCTACATTCTGTAGGTCTACATTCTTTAATAGCTTAGAACATAGAGCCTTGATACAAAAGCAGCATGGGATTTCCTTATCAAGATCCTGTTTAGGAGTCATGTCTTTTTATCTCATTCTTGTTCACATTCATTCCTCACTATATTTTCTAAACTACTGCTTTTCTAGTTCCTGAAACATAAAAATACTTCAAAAATAAGGTAGAGGCAAAATACCAGCATTTGATTTATGTTTGTACTTTTAATCTAGTCTATTTTAAAAGAATGATATGAAACCCTATCAGAAAACTCATAAAACCTACTCATATCTGGACAGGGTAGTATGACATAAAGTGCTTAAGATTCTAATCATGCCTTTCAGATTAGCTGACTTTATTTTTTTACCTTTACTCTTACTATTCTCTAGTTGGTTGCTGCTAGGTGCTAATCACACAGGGGGAATTACAGACCCATTCATTCTCTCAAGACTCTTTAAGCATCTAAAGACATACATAATAAATGTTGTCACCATCATAAAACATGGACTGTATTTTTTCAGCCTAGAAAAATGTTTTTAAATTCATATACCTTTAATATTCACTTTCAAATATCTTAATACTTAGAAAATCATAGCTATTTTTAAAACTACTAGCAGTATATTAGTAATGATATTATTATACTGAGTTGTCTTTTTAGCTTAATAGTCAGCACTGATTAATAAATGAATCTCTAACTTTGATGCTCTTTCCAATTACTTAGGCAGTTCTTTCAAATCTAGATCTTTTACATTCTTATTCTATAGGTTGTAATGTTAGTGTTTGTAAAGTTGCATTTAAGATAAACCTATGGTCGATGTGTCTCTGTTTTTTACCTAAAGACTACAGATTGCTAAACTCAATACTAAGTCAAATAATTGATATCAAATCTTGTCTAAGTATCAGTAGATAAAGAGCTTTTACAGTAGGAAGATTGACAGTGAGGCTCAAGTCCAGTTTGGGTCAAACCTTCTTCTTCGGATCTTTGTAGAGAAAACCAGCATAGGGAGGAAAAGTGTTTTGTAATTCAACCTACCTGCGGGCACTCTGCTTACCTTGAATTTCTGTTGGCTTTATGGATGTACATATTTATCTTTGGTTATCATCTGTAAAATGCGTTCACTTTTCTGAAATAGGATATGTGTCCCAATAATTGATCTCTAGAGTATATTTTACATTTAGTTCTGCCATTTATTGTGAAGAAAATGAATGATGGGACATGGATGCCTTATAGTACTTTCCACAGGGAGCATCTGAGGAGATGGTGATAAATTTGAGGTTCCTATTTGAATATTGCATAGGAGGTGTCTTAGTTAGGGTTTCTATTGCTGTGAAGAGACGCCACGACCACAGCAACACTTACTTTGTTTTGTTTAACCATTTATAAACATTACTAAAAATTGATTATGGTAGCTTACATTTTCAGTGGCTTATTCCATTATCACCATAGTGCAACGTCATGGTGGCATATAGGCAGACATGGTGATAGAACTGAGTCCTAAAACTTTTTTTTTTCCTTTTTTCGAGATAGGGTTTCTCTGTGTAGCTTTGCGCCTTTCCTAGAACTCACTCTGTAGTCCAGGCTGGCTTCAAACTCACAGAGATCTGCCTGCCTCTGCCTCCCGAGTGCTGGGATTAAAGGCGTGCACCACCACTGCCTGGCTGAGTCCTAAATCTTCATAGACAGGCAAATAGAAAGTGATTTGTCTCACTAGGCATGGCTTGAGCATATATGAAACCTCAAAACCTGCTTCAACAATGATACACTTCCTCCAACAAGGGCATACCTCCTAATAGTGTCACTCCCTTTGGGAGGCATTTTCTTTCAAACTATTACAGAAGGGTAGTGAACTATAGACTGAACTACTTCACACTGAAACATGACAAGAGTTCCATGGCAAATCAGATTAAAAGCACAAGTGACAACTTATGATGGAGAGTTTGTGGAACAAGGAGAACACTCCTCCATTGCTAACTTATACAGCCACTTTGGAAATCAATATGGCAGTTTCTTAGAAAATTGGGAAACTATCTACCTTGAGATCTAGCAATACCACTCTTGGGCATGTGCCCAAAGGATGCTCAATCATATAACAAAGACACTTATTCAATGCAACAGATTTTTTTAAAATTATGTTCTCAATTGGACAATTTAAGGAACAAAATCTATCTTACATAAAATACTCAAACATTGAGAGAAAAAAGTTAGGTAAAAGAAGATATTCACATTTCTTTGAACCATACTACTTAATACTTAAATATAAATAGAGTAAATCTCATATTTGGTTACCAACATTAAGGAAGTAGATGAAGCATCCACTTTTCTTGTATGTGTACCATCTCGTATGACCTTGCATATGGGTTTCAGTATTTAAAGTTGAGTTGAAAATTTAAAGGTAATTTTGTGAACCTCACATCTCATACTTCACATAACATAACATACTTCACATAACAATCATAATGAATGCTTTTATGGTTATTTGAGGAACAGAAATTTCAGACTTAATAGCCAAGCCCCTCCAAAGAAGAAGGTGGATACCTATCAATATTTTAGATGTACTAATTAAAGGCATTTCAGAATTACAGGTTTGAAGAAGACTTTGAGGAAAGGAGTATGCATATAAAAGAATTTGAAGTTGTAAGACAGACAAAGGCAGTGGATTTTGGGGGGTTTACTTGAGATTAATCTGCTCTCGGGTCACCCTTTATAATTAAAGTCATAATTTTGTTTTTTGTTCTTGCTTTTGTTACCCTGTTGAGAAATGTTCTGATCAAATCATACTCTGCTACTTTTTAAACATTCTACAGAATTCTTTATCTTACACAATAAGGACACTAAATATCCTGATTTTGCCACTGGTCATGCTAATTCACATTTCTGGGACCTTTAGGGTTTAACTACGGTTAAAAAAATAAATAAATAAAAAAAAAACCCACTAGTTGAGGATCACAGTCCCTTCTGAAAATCACTCAGCCTTGATGACCACAAGTCTCAGTGAAAAACCTGCTGGCTTCCTGGAATTTACATGTACATTTCCATTATTTTCTGAGTTTTCCTCAGCACAACAATCTCTTGTCCTGGTTGGTGCAGAAATAAAGAAATGCACATAAAAAAAAATGGAGCATTTGCTCTTAAAAAATGCTCATCAGTTATTGCTTGTTGCCTTGGTATATTTCTTTACACGAGTGTTTCTATTTTTAAGAGTGTAGGCAATATTTAGGAGCTAATTTAAATTATGGTTGTCATCTCTTCATATTAATTATTTAACATGTAGAAATTAATTCATGCAGAATAATCATGTTTTCAAAGCTCAAGCAGGATGCAAATCATTTATTCTCTTGCATTCTGTCTCAGGTTGAATATTGATTACTAAAAGTTATTCATTTGTACTAAGTTTGCCATATGTCCTAGAAATGTACATGCAAACTAATTACCTATTACTGATGGTCTTGCAGCTTTTCTTTTTCATGTGTCATTCAGTGAATTTGAAATTCGGGGCACTGAGCATTGTTAATAGTACGGTGTTTTGCTTCATTTACTGTTCTTACTTCGGTATTGCTTACAAGTGAATAATTACTTCATGTAGACTTTTGTATAGGTTAAGTTGAGCTGAACAGCTTACAATGCAATAAAAGAAAGCATGACAATCAAATGAATAAACGCAGCATGTGAGTTCCTTTCTTTTTAACCAGTACGAAGGCAGTAAGTATTGAAACAAAGACTTGATTAATCTGTTTTCTGACTTTTCTGTTGGTATCATTTTACATAAAGAAGAAGGCAGAAACAAACAAACACAAAAAAAACCTGTAAGTTTGCTTATCACTTAATGGTGACAGTTTCACCTCATGTTTTTCACTTGAGAGGCTGAAATTTTAAGAATATGTACGATTTTTGTGCAAATAAATACACATATAAATATACATCGAATGTTATATATTATTTCTACATTTAAACTAAGAAAGCTTTTCGATTGTTTATGCAACATAAACAAGCATATTTAAAGTCTTTTAAATTATAGATGTATTTATAAATAAATGCATATGAGTCTTACATTATTTGTACAATTTATTTTGTTTTAAATTTTCTTAAAATATTTAAGAATAATCAAAATCATTCCTATCATCTAATACCAGAAACAGCTTAATCATTCACCTCTTAAATGAGACCCTAATATTTTCATATATATATATACAAATTTTAAAAGCATATGGATAATTTATTAATTTTGACTCAGGCTCCTTTCTAAATTTGAGTGAAGCAGGGTGGATAAGATACAGATACAAAACTTAAATATAAAATCTGAATTCTAGCTGGGTGTGTTGGGGCAGACCTTTAATCCCAGTACTTGGGATGCAGAGGCAGTGGATCTGTATGAGATTGAACTAGCCTGAGTTAGATAGTAAGATTCAGGACAACCAGAGCTACATAGTGAGATCCTCTATCAAAACTAACAAAAACAAAACACTCAAAACCAAAACTACAGCAACAAATATCTGAAATCTAAAATGCTTTATAATCTGTGATTTTTGTAGTCTGGCACCAAAAGTAGAAAACTACACACAGGATCTGCTGAGATGAGTAACATTCAACACATATGTACTCCAAAAAATATGTATACGTTTCTGAGACTATATGTGGATTATATGAGACTATAAGTTTTATGCAAACTGTAAATGAATACAATGTCTAGACTTGCATCCCACCTCCAAGTAATCATTTTGTTATATGTATTCAAATATTCCAAAATCTGGTAACAGTTGTAAATTCCTAAACATTTCTCATCCCAAGGCTTTTGGATGCTGGATAGTCAAGCTAAACTTGCATTGGCTTGCTTAGAACAAGCTAAATTGCCTGGAGATGCACTGGAAGGACCCATCTAGCCCTTACCCTCATCATGCCACCTTAGACCATGAAGATCTCAGAAAGACATGGGATTGAGACAATGGCTGTGGGTGTTCCCTGCAATTAGTTACTTAGTTACATACTCTGTTTTTTGCTTTTTTGTTGTTGTTAGTTTATTTGCTTCCCTCTAGAATAGACGTGTTCCCTGTGTCTGCCTATGGTTTGAGATTAACACAGCCCTATTGACAGTTCAAAAAATATTCAACTGTCATTACTTCAGTATTGACTTCATTTGCTAAGTGCAGGCTCCTGTTAATGATCTGACCATGTGGCGCCTTTGATGATCTCTATCCACTCCCAGAGATTTTTAACCACTCCCATAATTCCCTCTATGAAGATGGCCCATTTATATTATAGTAAGTATACTTAATGGCTTCTGTATCCATGAGCTTGTAATTGTCATACCCTCCAGTACTCATTTTCTTTCTTTCCCAACTTCCAACTTTAATTGTTGCCCCAATCTTATGTGCATAGAAGATATTTTAAAATTCAGGTAAGAATGAGTCTCTGTAGAGATAAAGGATCCAGAAAGAGGTCACAAAAGTGGGTAGGTGAGGATGTACAAGGCAAATGTGGGGAAAGCAAGAGAACACAGAAGGGACATGCCAGAGGATATAAGGGTAGTGGGCAAAGCAAAATGAGTGTAAAAATGCTATGAGCAAACCAGCTATTTAAACTTAATTCAACACGTTAACATCTACACATGATGAAGCTCACAAGCATCATGCACAGATGCATAAATACCATGCACATAAATGTAAAAGCAAATAAAATAAGAAACAACAAAGGAACCTGATTTTTAAATTTTGATATAGAGAATGCAGTCAGCAAGTCAGAATATTACAGTGGAATATTTCAAGACATGTGTTTTAAATTACTTGAGAAATTATTAAGTTGGTCTCAGAATCTTAAAATATTACTCATGAAAACCTGAAAGTAGCTTCCATAATACCACTGATTTGAGTTTGGAAGAATATTTATTTTGTATTATATGTCAACCTATAAAATTTCTACATATATTAGATTCTAAGAACAAAGATTAAAAGTTTTAAACATTACTTATACAATTTTAAGTCCAAATATTGAATCACTCTTTCTAATACCATAAGAAATCAATAAAAGATTACCTTTTTGTTTGTTTGTTTGTTAGTTTTTCAAGACAGAATTTTTTGTGTAGTCTTGGGCCTTGGCTATCTTGGAACTCACTCTGTAGACCACAGTAGCCTCAAACTCACAGAGGTCCTCCTGCCTCTGCCTTCCCAAGTTCAGGAATCAAAGTTGTTCACCACCACTGCCTGGTGATATACTATCATTTTGAGGCTATCATTTAAAAAGAACCTCATGTGTGCTCCTTAGTTGTGAGGTTTCACATACATAAAGAACTTGGGTACAGAACTGAACTGTTATTCAAGTCTGTAAAGACCAAATGTTATATAAAAATAGATCTTAATATTGTTTGGAATGATAATCTGTCAATGAGTGACTAATCAAATCATATTTGACAACAGAAATGGGCAGCAAATGCTTAGTAACTTGGACACATTCTGTTTCAACCTTAGTGTGGTGATATTGGTGGTTCTTAAGTTACATCTTCAGAAAATTTTCTTTTTTTCTTCTTTTTTAAAAATAGATTTAAAGAGTGTGTGGTTAGAGAGGAGGTATGTGAATATGTGGAGGGAGTTGAGGTCAGTGTGGGAAGGGTAGCAGGGCTGGAGACCACTGTCTTAAATAAGAGCAAAGTGTAATGAAGACCAACATCAAATCGATGAAAGTTATAGAGTACAGGATTTAATATACACGAAGCCCAGTACAATTATTTTTCAGAACTTAAAAGAAAATACTCATATAAAAATGGCTATAAATGTAATGCAATCTGAACAGTTAACTAACATAGTTCTTTGGAATATTTGCATTAATTTTTCAGGTAAAAGAAATCCAGGCCAGGTTTAAGCCTTAACTACATAAATTATTAAGCTGAATTCTTTCTAACATTGGTCATCTTTGTATTCCTTAAATGAAATGAGAGTTTAAAAAAAAAAGTCATTTTTCTCCTTAGTGTTCTTGTTCTGAAGTTCCTTCTTATTTAAGGTATAGAGTATAAGAACTGCAGGTTTCTCGTCTTATATGAATAAGACACAATATATGTGAAGGTGTAGTGGGGCATCTCATTATAATTCATTATCACAGGAGAGTTCAGTATCTTGGTAGGTAAGACTCTTAATTAGCATGTGCGAGGACATTACTGAGAAAGGCTTTCAAAATCTTGCCACATGGTCCTAACATAATGTCCTTTGTTTGGCTTACCTGGCTACTTGAGTACATTTTAATATCTTGTCGGAAAAGGATGGTAGTACTCTAAAACTCAATCGTGATGAAATGACTAACTACAATGGAATGTTAAATTGTTGAATATACTCAAATGTATAATCTCTCTTTGAAACTGGGCATGAACACATTTTCTATACCTACTAAAGGAGCTTGGGTTTCCTATTTCATGTACTATTTGAAATGTTTTAATTTTTGTGACTTAAATTTATATGCAACTTACATATTTAATACATAATGAAATTTGAACAAAAGATTAATTTCAAATCATATATGTATTTTCAATATATGGTTGTTTCTTTATGATAGTGCTGAGAGCATATTTTTAGAAATTTGAGGCAGAGTAAATCACTTATGATTCCATTAGTAAGAATTATTTCAATTTAAATGTCTCCAAATGTGCAGTAATATGTATATAATTAAGAAATGAAGGCAAAAGGTTACAAACACATTCTACTTACTCCAAACAGTAGTTGGTACATTTCTAATGGGAAACTCAGCTCTTTGCCTCACCTTGTCTATCATGCATGCTTAAACAAATTAATTCTAAGTAGACAATGTGATACAAAGTTCAAAAAAATAAAGACTAGCTACAAATTACTAGACTTAATGATTCTCTCTTGGGGAAAGCAATGCCTAGTGTGCAAAGCCAGAGCAATAAAATGCTTTTATCTTGTTCTTATGCTTAGTTTTGAGCTTGCAAAAATTACTAGGCACAGGCAAATGCAACAATGAGATCTTGGTATCAGATTATCTTTTATGAGTTCAGTGAAGTAGGATTTTACAGTAAGTTACTGCAGAGCAGAGGAAGGCTGGGAAAAGATCCAGAACGACCTAATGAGTGGGGACATAAATACAGCTCCCAGAAAGAAGTTTATTATCATATGAGGTTTATGAAAATAAGCTCCAGATCATGTTTTCAGTTGTGTTAGACTTCATAACTTTATCTACAAAATTGTTTAAAAATTTTAATGGGCCACGCCATTGAAAATAATAATACCCCCATCGATCTAAATTATTTTTAAAGTGAGAGTAGTGCATGTGGGTGTATCTATGTATATGATCATTAATATATCAAAAATAAGACACAGCTGACTAAATGTGTGTTCTAAGGACTACTTCAAAACTCTAATTCCTGGGTGGTGTATACTGGCAGAAGGAATTGCATGTTTTAATATGGTTTGATAGGAAGGAAATTAATAGATGAAATACTTCTTGTGTCTGTCTTCGTGTTTTGTTTACTTGAGTTTAGATGTTGATCGTTGAAATCTCCAATATAGATTTTATGGAGTATAAAAGGCAGTGTCTGCCTAAACAATCCATTAAACATTGCAAATGTCAACATCATAGATAAAAAGTCCTTTGATAAAGATATGCGGTTTAAGAATCTTTCATTTCTGAGCTCACAATGCAGTGTTAAGTGACGAAGGAACAGGTATTGTCTGTCTGAAATCCTTCATTTGGGATTCAGCAGCTGTATTGTCAAATCATCCTTGGAAAGTGCTTCTATCTTTCAGCAGTTTGTGGAAGTCATAATAGCCCACCATTATCTCCAACAAACAATCAATTTCATGCAAAAATATCTGTCTTCATTTTGAATCAGTTTAAACCTCCATGTGAAGGCTATTTAAAGCAACTTGCTTCTAGAAGTTGAGAACACTTTTCTTTGATGAATTCTAAATTTAAAGAAAACATCAGTTTTCAGTTCTTAGGGATGCAATGGGGAAAGTTTCATTTTATGCTTTGTTCTTCTATGGCGTCAACAGAATTGGAAGATTTGTGGTAAGCCTTCAAAATAGAAGGGAATTTGTCCCCATTTGGAGCTAAATCTTGGATAAGTTTAGCACTAGCCACGTCTCCAATATACATGTACCCATTTATACTGTGCTCAGAGAGAAATTCCTAGGTTATTTTATACAAAATGTATCATTATTAAAATTATGGTAATTATTTGACCATGTGACACCAAGGGCTTTCCTCTCATGAATTATGAAATTCCTATTTGCCATAGATATGTAGATCATTAATACTTAAATTGAAATAAAAAAAAACAGCAGAATGAACACGGTAAAATAAATACATGCGCCCATCTATATTTTAGCCATTATAGTCAAAAAATGATATTATACATATTATGATGAAAAAGCGAAAAGCTGTTCAACTATCTTTTTTACTACAGAAATGAGTATTACAGACGACTACGTGATTTACTAGACCATCTCCATTATCCCTGCTTCTGCTTTCCTTAGTACTAAGGAGTTTTTCTCTAACATTGTTTTGCATCTTCAGATTATTTGAGTTATTGATAATATTATGAAAAAATATAAAGCTTAATCCAGGCAATTTTGCTACTTGCTGAGTTGAAAAGAAAGTTCAGGGTCATTAACAGTAGTTAAGTTCTCTGATGAATACTTCAAACTACAACTGGTATAAAGTATTCCATGGGGAGGGATGAAGTCCTAGCTTAATTGCTTTTCATTTTAGCAGTAAAATTCCATTTACATTTTGAAAGAACTTTATTGGAGAATTCAATAGATGTCTACTTTTGATATGAAGGAAGCTGATTTTTAATGAGATCTGGTATCTGTGATCAGATGATAGGGACTATGTCCTGAATGTCATGTTCAGCTTTGCTATCAGATTAGAGAAGTCACATGATCTCTTTAGCAGTTTATCAGTTATAATAATAACATTAGCTTTCTCATGACCTAAATATATAATGAAATGAACTATAAATATTAAAATACAGTGATGTAACATTTGCAAGAAAGCAAAAAATTCATGTCCTGAAGAAAACAATAGGATGTTTTCATGTTAGCTTTTGCCAGACTGGGGTTTTGGACAAAGACATGAACATAATATTTATCTCATTAAGAATCATTAAGAAATATATATATATATATATATATATTATATATATATATATACAATTAACAAAATAATGTTTTATTCTTACCTAATTAAACATGAAACCTTATTTATACTTAGTATAACTTTGGTAAGCCTCTTTAATCTATCTATTAATTTCAAATTCTCCATTTATAACCTAAAATGTTGTTTATGTTGTTTGGATTCAGAATTAAATATCATTCATATTTTTATTTATGTTAATTCACAGCTAGTAAATGGCTATTGTGCATCAAACAATGGAATAATCACAAAAATGGAAAAAAAAGACCTAGTGTCTGTGTCCACATACTAAAATAGGACACATGGATATATAATAAAACAAGCAAAATCTAAAGAAACATCACCACATTATCTCTCATGTCTGAAGACTGACCTTCTGCTGTTTTTATTCCTAAATTCACGGGATGTTTTTTTTTCCAGATGAAAGGTACCAAAAAAAAATCCCTATTAATTATTTTGGCAAAATATTTGTGTGGTTCTCTAGCTAGACTCCTAGAATCTAAAACACTGTCTTAGTCTATGGGGAAAGTTTGACGCACTTTGATTGTGAAGTACTCACAGGTTGCTTTTTAAAAGAGCAAAAATGAAGGAAGTTAGAATGAACATGCAATGTGTTATGAAATGTGAAGGATGTTAGCTGGGGAGGGGACTGAGAGAGATAAGGATATGGCAGAAATAATATATTTGGAAGCAATAAGGTTTGATTTTGTACTTTTGTGACAATAAGAAGGGCTGTGTGGGAAGATTCTATTGGTAATATTACATGTGATGTGAGGGGTCAGAAATCTTAGCAGGAGCCAATGACCCCCAGAATTTGTTTATTCAGCATGCTGCTTGTCTCCAAGTTGGACACCTGCATCACCACATTCAGATGCTCAGGACACGTCACAGAAGAGGGAGCAGAAAATATGTGTCAGAACCTAAAGTGAAGATGAGCAACAAAAAATATAAAATTTTGTGGGCAAGACTTGACCATTTCACTCATGAGCTAATGTTTGGATCCATTAAGATTTTATTATGTTATCCAACATGGTGGCAAACTTCTTTAATCCCATCACTCTAAAGATAGAGACAGGCATTTTTTTTTTTTTTTTTTTTTTTTTTTGTGATAATGAGGCTAACCTTGTCTACAAAGTGAGTTCCAGGATAGCCAAGTCTGTTACACAGAAAAACCATGTATCAACAAGAACAACAAAAAATATTATGGATGAGAAGGCGCTCAGGAGGTCGAGAGAGAGAGAGAGAGAGAGAGAGAGAGAGAGAGAGAGAGAGAGAGAGAGAGAGAGAGAGAGAGAGAGAGAGATTTTATGGAAGGTAAGGTGTAGCATGAATCTTAAAGGTTCTTACTAATAAAATCAAACCTGAGCCAGGTATTGGGGTGAACACTGGAAGATCAGAGAGACAGAACAAGCCACAGCTATCTCACCTTGTCAATTCCTCAGCTGGTCCTGTTTCCTCAGGTTAGAAACCTCTGAGTCCTCATCCAGAGTCAATCTCAGCTGAACTGTGTTGCTCCAAAGCCTGAAAGCTTAACCAGCCAAATGCTTAACCAGGCCAAAATGCTTCTAGTTTCTTGTCCTCATGCCTTATATATCTTTCTGCCTCCTACCACCACTCTCTGGGATTAAAGGCTGACTTTCTGGGATTAAAGGCGTGTGTCACCGTGCTTGGCTGTTTCCAATGTGGCCTTGAACTCACAGAGATCCAGAGGGATTTCTATCTCTCGAATGCTAGGATTAAAGGTGTGAGTGGCACCATTTTCTAGCCTTTGTATCTAGTGGCTATCTGTTCTATGACCCCAGATAAATTTATTAGGGTACACAATGTTTTGGGAAACACAATACCACCACAGGAAGGAGCTCAGGAAGTCACACCTTTTGAAAACACTACAAACAATTATCATGGTGGCTGGAGGTCAGGGGTAGGGTTACTTTCTTCAATGGTGTATCTGATGACAAGGGGGCAATATTACAGCAAACAACCTCTCAGCAATGCACATCAAAATAACCTTAATTAATCTCTCTCTCCCTCCTTCTTCCCTCCCTGTCTCTCTCTGTCTCTTTCACACACACACACACACACACACACACACACACACACACAGGAACAAACATATGAAATCATGTGGGGAACTTTTGAAAAATAAATGTCCCAAGATGAGATGAAGGAGGATTGAGAGAAGGTAATGGATAAAATGACTAAAATATTGACTTGAAAGCCTCCTCCCAGAGGACTGGTTTAATGGTACTAGAAGACATTGTGAGAGCATCCAAAGGAGGGAAGAAATCAATAGTCCAACCTAGCAATGACACCTACAAACCACAACAATTACCAACATGACACTATAACCTTACAGATGCAATATTGGCCCTCATACCCTGGCAGTAAGCGGTGGATCCTTATTAGAAATAAGGACTATTAAACAATAGGGAAATATGTTTGGTACTGGAAATGTAGCCAACTGCAAAGAGCTACTGAAGCCATGGATATCGGAGAAGAACTTACAACAATTTTATCGAACCAGAATAATTTCTTACTGTATTCTAAATATTTGTTTTTATAACTGCAGACAATGCAGTTCTCACCCTTCATTCGGGAAACTTGTCTTTGCAACAGAGAGACACCATTACAGGAAAACACAATAATAAAATGCAGGGTGACTGAGCACAGTCCCACCTGATAAACTTACAACACACTATACCTAAAGCTCAGGGATCATTGTGGAAGATAAGGTGGAAATAGAAGAGCTAGCTGAACAGGGAGTTTGCTGTGCGTTTGTTCCTATTAGGAAGGTCAGTAGCCACACTCATAAAGCCTCAACTTGACTGACCAAAACATAAGCTGAACAAGAATGACACCAATAGCCCTGTTAATGTGGAAGGGGGAAACACAAAGAGGCCTCCATGCTGGACAAAAAAACTACAAGCAATTAAGGAATAATACAAAGAACAGAAGTAATCTTCTCCAGGTTATTCAATATCAAACATTCAGCCCTGAAATTATATAATTATATATGCACATGTATCATTATATGGCTTGAACACACACACACACACACACCATATATATATATGTGTGTGTGTGTGTATGTATGTATGTATATGGAGAAAATAGGCAACAGAGAGACTGGGGGATTTTGTGAAATTGAAAGATTGATTGTTGACAAATGCAGGGTCTTGTTCCAAGAACTGGTCATTGACACTAAAGACAATAATAGAAATTTCAGATTTATTCTGCCTTCTGACAGACTTTTTAAGTTGCATTTATTTCAATTTGCTGGAAATCACATAAATTATGCATATTTATGGAGAACTGTGACATTTTGGTACATGTACACACTCTGTAATGTATGAATAGGGTTAATCATTTAACTTCTCAAACATTTTAACACTTACTCACTGTAAAACTGAAAATCCTTTCCTTCATATATTTGGAATGAATAGTGTGTCATTGTTCTCTATAGTCATAAGCTGTTCAATAGCACACCTGGATTTCTTGCTCCTATCTAATTAACCTTGTGCCCATTCATCAGCTTTCTCTATCGCTCTCTGCCCTGACCTTCCCAGTTGTTAAGGTCTATTCTACACAAACAAGGTCTAATCTACACAAACAAAATTGAATCACAGAATCACTTGTCATTCTGTGGCTGGTAGATTTCATAAACTGATCTCCAGCTTTCATTCATGTTGTCACAAATGATAGGGTTTCATTCTTTTATGGTGAACAATGTTTTGTTGTGTGTATCCATAACATTTTCTTTATCCATTCATCAACTGATAGACACTTAGGTCTTTCTATTTCCTCTCCACAGTGATTGTGAGCAAGCCACGATCTTTTACAACACTGGTTTCATTGACTTTGGAGAAGATGTTCTCAATAAGAGGATTACTCTGGGTCCAATAATAATTCCTTTATGCATATTACAGAAACTTTCTAAAATGGAATCCCATATACTAGCCAGGCTCTAAAGTACAGCTCAAGAAGTAATGGTAATTCAATGAGCAGGGCTAAAATGTAGCAGGAACTGTGGCAGAGGAAGGCAGGTGACTTGGAAATATCTGACTGAAGGGCATCATTTTGTCATACAGTCAAAGGGTTTGGCAAATAATTCTTACTTAATGTACACGAATTCAAATTTGAAGTGTATTCTTCCACCCACAACTTATGGGATAGCTGTGAGTAACTGAGTTCCCTAATCATTCCCTATTCTAAAGGCCTTGTTACTATGTTTGCACCTAGAGCTTGTTATTCTAATATGGAGGAGGAGAGGACTAGGTAGGTTGCAAGCCTTGGCTGATGGTAGAGTAAACTTGCCTGACTTTTTGGGTATGCAGAACAATATCTAACATATATATTGAAATCCACATAACAACCAAATACTATGCTCCTGGTTTCAGTGTTTTAAAAAGATCATAACATTATCTTTAGAAATCATTTTTCATAGCAGTCAGTAAGTTCACAGTTAATACTATTAAAAACAAACTGAGGCCCAAGATTGCTAATATATCTTTTTTTTTTTTAATTTTTGTGCCCAGTGCCAGTCACCTCTTATTATTCAGCATCATTTGACATGATTTGAGAGAATAATCATTATGTTCTAGTCTTAATATTTGCTATTCATGTGAGAGAGGGAAAAAAATCAGAAAACATTTTAAGCATATATAGTAAATAGTGTATAAATATAGGTGATGTATTTTATTCTATCATTTTAGAAGGATATGAGTATTTTCATTTCTATATTTAGTATATGGAAATTGTATTTGTAAAAGTATAGTATAAATGTATATATAACTCCTACATATACATATCACAAATAGAGACCATAACTAAAAATGAAGCCATACATTTTTATCTGAACATAATCTTACTTTATAAAAAAATTTAAACTAATTATACTGTATACATATATATTTCTAAAACATGAAGATAACTATAACTCTTTGTGGTCCATCTTGAACAAAAGTCTAGATAGCACATTGATGGCAAGGATGCAGCTTTTATTTAAGATACTTTTATGAATTGATCATATAATCTGTGCACTTACTGATTTTCATTTTTACATGGAATTAAGGTGTGTGTGTG
This sequence comes from Peromyscus leucopus, assembly GCF_004664715.2. Classification (NCBI taxonomy): domain Eukaryota; kingdom Metazoa; phylum Chordata; class Mammalia; order Rodentia; family Cricetidae; genus Peromyscus; species Peromyscus leucopus. The sequence goes on from NC_051073.1 coordinate 30,610,318, forward strand.
TGTGTGTGTGGCAGAGAGAGAGAGAGACAGAGAGACAGAGAGACAGAGAGACAGACAGAGACAGAGACAGAGAGACAGAGACAGAGAGTATGTATGTGCATGGATGCATACACAAGCATGTGTTTCCCTTTAAAACAGGTTGTGAGATTACTTTTTTCCCCTCTGGCTGGAGAAGCAACTCAGTTAGGAAAACTATTATGGATTGCTTCATTAGAGGACCTCTGAAATTGCTTACTTGTGACTACCTGCCTGGAAAGCAATCCTTTGTAAGAGCACTGGAGAAGTGGGGTTATTGAACCCTCTGTCAAGTAAGGAGCTTGCAAATAAAGATAGGTTACACTGAAAGACATCAGAAACTCCATTGTGAAGATGAAGTCTGATTTGCATATTGCCCCCTGGACCCTGAGAACGGAATTGTTTTCTCCAATTATAGGTTACATAAAAAGAGGGCTAGACTACCAATCACTTTCTCTCAGAGCAGTGTTTTAGAGTTATGAGTTTAACTACTTCTCTCTGAATTTCATTGTTTTGGTGAATCAAAAGGCAATTTCACCAGGAAATGAAGCCTAGGATCACAGCAGCACACAAAACAGCACAGCACTTAGAGATTACAACCTGAAGAATCAAATTTATTTTCCTGTTGGTGTCAAAGCTGTTCCTGGGATCTGATGTCATCCCTTATGTCTCCAAAGCCTACTCATAACCTTCACACGTATAGGTAATTTTTGAGCACTTGCTTATAAACAATGGTCTTAAACAAATTATTTGTTAATTTTACCAGATTTTCACTCCTAATTATATCTGACTCATAGTTATGTAGATTCCTATTATCTTCTCCAAGTGTAGCAAATTTTCTTCATCTCTGTAGCCAAGAGACATACCTTCTATGTGTTATTGATCTAATAGTATATTTGTAGATTTCTGGTTATTATGAAGGTCTTACATTCACTTATTTGTGTACTCATTTCTTATTTGTAAAATATTGACAATTCTGCTATTGGTTAAGCAGAAAAAAATCATTGAATAAATAACTTAATTTTTACCTAAAGGTAAATTTCTTAATAACTTGTAGGCATTCAATTAAATTAGCTTAAAAAATTGTGTCCCAGCAAAGATCATTTTCAAAAATTTAATATAATAGTGTGTAGCTATTCATCTATACACTAATCATTCTGAAGACATGAAATTCATCAAGATCTACTAATTTTAGTTTTTGCTGTGTTATACACATCACAAATACAGCATTAAAAATGTATTGCTTGTTTTGTAATATTACCTGAGGTGGAACGTCTCCACTGTTGTGAAGATTATTCAGTGCCCTGATTGTACATGGTCACACGCTCCTTTGCTTGGTTCCATGTCTGTTCTTTCGTCTTTCTGTATTAAAAAAAATCTGCCCTCTCTATAAAGGATAGTATTTAAAGTTAAAAGAGACTTTAAAGTATAATTTTTCTATTATCCTCTGAGATGCTAGATATTTTACTTAATTTAGCATTATCTAAAAACAAAAATAAAACTGCTGAGCCAGGATCCCTGAGTGCTAAAAGTACTTGTTCATGTTAACGTGACCCATTTAATAGCTAAGCAGGGTCTTACTGTTTTGCTGAGTCTGCATCCTGTCTGGCGGCATTTTCTCCCCACTGAGTGCTGGAGATGATATATAGTGGATATAAGATTCAGTTGGATATAGGGCTGTTGATAACTAGTCAAAAATGCTCATTTGGAAATCATTTACATACCTATAATTTTAAAATTTTACTTTTGAGCTCTTGTTTTAACTCTATTTTTTAAAGTAAGCATTAGCAGCTCAGTCGCTATATTTCATCTTAGTTCTTTATACTATATGTCATTTTTTCCTCTTCTCAAATCTTTTTAAATTGCTTTTGTTATAATGAATAATAAAACTACATGTCATGAACAACTATGCAGTGGTAATCTTGGTCTGGGTCTTGGAATCTTCATCTATACAGACTTTATCTGCCACTTGCCTTCAGAGGATCCTCAGAGGGTGGTGTACATCACTAAACACATGAATTATATTCTTTGGTAGTGGTGATATTTATGGGAATCTTATTCACTTAAACCGTGTAAATAATGTGTTGTGGGGAAATTGGATCCTTCATTCTACTAGTATGATTAAAGATGGATGTTGAACTGCAATTTGATTTAAAGTAATAAGATTATGATGTATAATTCCATAGGCACAAGAGGAGACATATCTCAGTCTCTTGGTAGATTCACGATTATACTGGACTAAACTATGAGTAAATGATATGCTTCTATTTCACTAAATGAATATACAGATTTTAATGTCTGATGGATTGGGATAAGTAAAAAGTAAAGATTAATTTTAAAATGATGTTCAAAAACAAAAGTAAAATTAAATGAATTTAATAAATTGTGCATCCATACATATCATTTTGATCTAATTAGGAGATTGGAGTTGTATTATACAAGAGAATTTGAGATTCCTTTGCTTCTTTGTTGCATGTTTGATGAATAAGACTTAAAAAGGTTTGGATCTATCTTTCTTTCCTTGAATCTTTGCTCTTTCCTACTCACTTTTCTCTTTTTCTTTCTGTATGGCTTCTTTAATTCTTTTATATTTTAAATGTAATTCTATATAAATGAACTATGTACATATAGTTGGCTAGTATTGCAAAGATTATATTTTGGCATCCATGAATGCATCATGCAACTCAAGTTTATTCACATATAATTAACTAATGATTTTTTTCTGAAGTTGAAACTGTGGCTGACAATTAATTTAATGAACATCCTTATGATTACAAACATTTTCTACTCTTTGATACCCTGTAACTTATGTATAAAATAATGGGTGTATGAAATTATTTACCACAAAGTGAATGTTTATTAATAATTTAAACTTATTAAGGTCCAAAAATTGAAGGTAATACATTTATCTGAAAAATTCATCAGCCACTATGCCATTAATTGTTGGCCAATTGATTTCAAAATGTTAATGGGTAATTACACAAATAAAATATGTATTGAAAAAGTACTGATTGCATATTCAACTTGAAAGTCTTTCTATTTTTCTTCCTTTCTCTCTATTGTGTTTATTAAGATATGGGGGCTTGTTCTTCAGCTAAGGCTGGACTGTAATCTTCCTGCTTCAGTTTTCTTAGGGCAAGATTTATAGGTAGAAATAGTCTAATCAGAATATTCAGTCATAGGTTAAATAAAGTAGAAGGCTTTTTATAATTCTTCAAGTTAATCCTCAGCCATCTTCCTACTTATAAAATGTAAAAGCAAGAATTTCTTATTAATGTAAAACATTGTTATGAATCAAAGTAATTATTTCTTTTTAATATGTTACTTTTTGAGAACTTCTAAGTGATGAAATTCCATTAAGAAAATTGCTTATGTTCAATATAATTTAAGATTGAAGGCCAAAATTGCTATTTTATATTTAAGAGGAAGATACCTTGGAGTTAATGCATTTTCTTTACATTTCTCTAATGTCCTTCATCAGATAAATAAATGAAACAATGACAGGTGAACATCATGTTTGGTCTGAATCAAACGAGTTATATGAAGTCAATGAATCTCGTCCTTCCTGAATTACTATGTTCATTTTAGTCCTATTTGGAAATCCAGTCTCCTAAGAAGATTATCAGAGTCCAGTGATGAGTGGGTCACTTCACTTTAAGTCTCTTTTCCATATGAGAACATGCAGTTATTGGCATGTCCAGGGTGATACTTCTGTTTATACCACTATGTTAAACTCTGATTCTCTCAGGAATAGTTTTATTCTAAATAGCATATTTTGATGGAAAAGTATATATATATATAAATTAAAAATACTATAACATGGTTAGAGGCCAAGATTCTGAACTTCTGTGACATGAGCATTCATGGCCTCACAGTCTTTTGGATATATTTTTGCACTGGGAAAATAGTGTCATCATTTGGTTCTCTTAGAAAAAAAAAAACCACAACAGAACAAATGATTTGACTTCAATTAACTGACATTACAAACTATTGCTCTGTCACTTTTAAAATTAATTTGCTTTCTTGATAGTCACTACTTTAAATATGCATCTGTTCCTTTGGTGGTTCTGATGTATGCCTGCAATTCTAAAACATGGCTTCATATTTCATGTTTTGGACATCTCCAATGCTCTTTTCTCCTTCAATTTTGAGTATTCCCGCTTTTTAAATACCTCCCATAATTTTGTAATAATTAAATAATCTCTATCTTCTATATCACATCACTGTAATTTAAAATTATATGGAAGAATCTAAGCCATAAAGCCATTTTATTTGCTAATAGAGACAAATGGATCAATGTAGTTTTCAATGTGGAGTCAAAGTTATGCACTTAGTTATAATTAAGATTTTTGTCAATAGTCTGAATACATATACCCATGAATATTATGATTGAATTTGTTTCCAATTTTGTGTTGTTATTAAACAATATTAACACCCATTAAATATTTTGCATTTTATTGTCTTATTTAGATGGAGTCATTTTTGAAACATTATCTACCATATTGCATTTTCATCATTATTTTTACTTTTACTGCTTTCAAAGATAAATATAAAAATGGCATCCCTTTTCTCTTTATTTGCTTTCAGCATTAATAGTCAGTATAAAATACTCAAAATATGACAGACATCAGATTTACCAAAATGAATAAGTTATTCTTTGAAATGATTAAAAGCTATTTGGTTAAATTAAATATACAACAATATATTGATACTGCATGGAATTTTATAACAATAAATTAATCCTATACAGATGCTAAGCTTTTATGAACATATCAAAGTCGTTCATTTCAATAATTAAATATGAGAATTATACATTCTAGATAGTAATTATAGTCAATCTTTACCTCTTGAAAATATCATCCATATTCAACCTTATTCTCTAGTACACTGTAAGGTCATTAATTCAGGTACTTTTCCTGTTTTATTTGTGTGTGTGTGTGTGTATGCTCACTATGCTTAGTTCAAGTGTTTAAACCTGGAGGGTATTTGATCATAAGTAAATGAATGGAATATACTTTTTGAGAAATTCAAAATAAAGGCTTAACCAGAGATGGGGACATTAATTTATCATTTTTTGTGAGTTATTCATAAAATATTGCATACGAGTCATTTATTTAGGAAAATCTATATAAGAGATGTTGGTTCCTCATGGCTACACTTTAAAAGCATCACTTCAGTCACAGCAAGGTTGCCGGCAGTAGAACCTTTCTGAATGATGAGTTCCTCTTAATAAAAGAAAAAATAATCTCTCCTATAGCATTACCAACACTGACCTGGCAGAAAGTTGACCATTGTCTCTGCTTTGAAGTTTCCTGTTTATCAAGATATTAGCATTAAAGATAAGGAAGCTGATCTGTATATTTTAGAAAAGATTTTTCTGTGTCTTTTCAGCAATATGTTTATATATCACCTTTCATAGCTAACATTTTAAGTGACTTAACATTCATATATGTTTTGTCAGTTTTACAGTAATAATAGTTATAAACATGAAATTATTTATTGAGTTGAATTGGTCTTTCAAAGTATCATGTTGATCCTAAAGGAGTAGCTTTATGATTCAAGCAAAACATGTCAAAACAGGTGTTTAAAACACAATTTTCCATTATCCTAAAAACAATTGGAATGTCAGCAAATGAAATAGTTGAGACACTTGAAAGAGGAGTTTAAAGTTAGTCCTTTCAATTTGCATTTTAGATATTGTAGGTCAAAGTTGCTTGACCATAATGTTAATTCCACACACAGTTCTTGATTTTAGTTTCCTTTCAATATTTCCATTTACCAAGCTTTATATTTAATTGCTTTCTAATGGGGTTTTAAAATATGATTGTGCTGTGCAGAATAATAAAACTTTGGCCCTTATGCATATATAAGCAATGGTTTCTGTAGCCTACATGAAGAATGATAAAGGAACGGTTACCCTTCACTTCATTCATCTTGTTATTCAAGATTGCATTCCAGCTGCACCACAAGTGGAGACCACGGAAAACTGCTTAAGAATTTATATTGTACAAACATGCTCACAGATTTTTTTTTATTGCCTACATGCCCCTGTGCTGTGAGTAAGCAAATGACATCCAGCAGTACATCATAGGCTGTTATGCTAAACTGAAAGCATTTCTGTTTCCAGGTTCCAAGGAGTTTAAACATTTTGTTTAAAGAGACAGGATGAATCTGCTTTCCAGCATCTTGGTGGCACTGTGTTCAGGGCTATATGCAGTAATTAATTATATAAATACATGTGCTGATTCATATTTATTATTAGTTAAGACAAAACTTCCTGAGTCTTTCTGTTTCATGCATCATTTAAAATAGAAGACAACAAAATAAAAGAGCATAAATTATGGAGAGCACATTAAATTGGGCAGTATCCTAGCAAACATATTTATCTGTTTCAAAACAGAATTGTCATTGTTATAGATCATTATTCAGATATTTAACTTGTTGATAGGTAGTAACATTACCTGACTTTTCCTATATACAAATAAAAAACATACATTTGTTCCCAATAGAGAAGACAAAGGCAGACCAAACAGGATTTTATTCATCTCAACCTGTATGGGTGAACCAATGAAGTTTTGGGTTATTATTATTATTGCTGTTACTTAGCAGATTACCAGAAACTCACAGTTGCTACATCTTATTTAGACAACTACAGTACCCAGAAATCACTCCCTAGTCGACTGATTATTATTGTGGGAAAGAGCAGGGCATGTGATTATTTACCCAAAGTTTCATGTAGATTTCCTGAGTTTCAGGGACCCCCATGATTTCTATGAGTGACTGTCAGTTATCCTGGTTTTCTGAGAACCTCATCCAGGTCATCTGAGCTCCCATGTTTCAGGATGGTAATGATCATGCCCAATCTGAAAGCACAACTAACCAAAGATAATTATGTTTCATGAATGTTTTTGTGATTTTTTAAATAGATAACTGAAGAAAGTCAGTATAACAATCAATATGACTTTATATACATTACAGAAATATCTAAGACTGTCCCTTTGAAGCAGAGTCAGTGTTTTCCTGAGATCTACGGGGTTATGTTCATATATAGTGCCACTTGGTCATTCTCTAGTTTAAATGGCTTTGTGATCTTGTCAGAGCTGTCAGTCACTCTGCATAGGCATCTTTTGTCCCATTTATAAAGAAGAAAGTGTGGACTGACTACTCAAGTCTCTTTCCAGTTTAATTAGGTGAGGAAACACTGGGAGAGGGTAAGTAAGGCAAGAGAGAATGGAGACATGATAAAAAAAAACAAGATATACTAACATAGCAGAATGATATAATGAAAGGCATTTATTAGCATCTTTTTGTATGCTAATAATTTTATTTGTAAATTCATTGATAGAAACAAATTCGGCAATAGCATTTTATTCTAAAAACTACTATCATGAACTTTTTTACAGTTTTTATCATTTTTTACATTTTTTTATTATTTGTATATAAATTATTATCAATGCTACCAAGTGCTATTAAGGAAAAAATAGTTCACCTATAGCATTAAAAGTATTTTATGATAGATAAATTTGGTATCTAAGGTCTGGATTATGAAAAAAGAGAAAAAGTAGCTCTTTCCAGGAAAATACTCCATGGATTGATAGAAAGCATTCCTTTTATTAAGTCAAGTTGCATATGCATGAATTATCAGTGTCAGGGGAAACATTGGTTCCCCAAAATTATTGCAATGTCTTTTTAACATACATCTTCCTAAATGTGCCCAATATAATTTCTCACTGAGTTTCAATCCTTATTTAGCATGTAGTAGAGTAATGCAGCAGCTTTCTTGTTCCCAGAATCAAAGTTATAAAAGAAACATTGAGCAAATAATATGTTTGCATTAAAGGGAGTATGGAAAACAGTCTGAAGACATAAAAGCATCCTTTATCCAAAGACTATTATAGAACTAAAGAAACTATCCACATCAAGTGTTATAGGTATCTCATTTTATAAAGAAAGGAAAAGAAATATAAATTTATACCACGAGATACCTATGTTATTTTATTTGGCTGTCAATAGAATTGATAGCTGCTATTGTTATCCCTGTCCAGTGATCTGGCTAGTACTTCCTAGAGCCTCACATCTGATACAAATTGGTTCCAGTGGATTAATTTCCAAATGAATACTTGTCTTGTAGATGTCAGAAAGGGGCCAGGAATTCAGAGCAGGGTTAAGAAATGGTAAACAGAACAAGACTGCAATGTTGTTCCTATCAAAATAAATGAGCTGTTATCCTGGTTCCTCAGAACGAGATGCTGGATTAGTCTTTCTGTTCAATGAAACTGGAACACCTAATGAGTGAAGGAAAACTTATCAAGCACACACCACAGCTGTGAAGATTTGGACTCCATTTTATCTGGAGCATAGTAACCATCTGGAGTCAGATTAACAAACACATATTATGGCATAATTTGACCTATAAATATCAAATAAATTAAAATATATATAAGTCTACTTAGTGGAACACAGGAGAAAGTTGATTAATTGATCTTATCTATCAAAACGCTGAAAAACAATGTACATACAAAATACATACATACATAAATATATAAATACAAAAATGGTATTTAATATTAGATTTAGGTTTACTGTAGATGCTAGTAATTAATTTAGAATTTTGATTCAAAGTGAACAAAGAAGTCAATTAAAAATAAACTGAAAAAATGCAATACATGAAATAAGCATACAATGAATTCATAGATGAAATATAGAAAATACGTTCTAGTATAGATAATGATTTTTAGTGTATTTTCACAAAACTATTAGTTATTGAAATAACACTAATTAGAATTGGTATTATGTAGATTCTTTGCAATATTATGAGTTCATTCATGTGTCAGAAATCTTGCAATATATTGTTCATAAGTAAATTAATTATAAATAAATTTTTATCTTAAATTTTTGTAGTCACACAATTATTAAATTTTTTTAGAGAATAATACAGTGACAACATTATGAACTTTAGAATCAAGAAAATCTGGATTTAAATAATGCTAACTAAAAAGACTTTATTTTCTTGATGCCTAGGAAAATGATCTTATTTTTACATTTTTACATATTAAGAGTAATAGTATAAACATGTGGATGCATGATTTTTTTCAGTTTTCAAAATATCTTTTTGTTGCTATAAGTCTTACAAACTTTGGCAGAATCAAGGATCAAACTAAATTCCAGGATTCTAGTTTCTTAGCCAGATTTGTTTTCACATTTTTTCTGTATATATGTTTAAAATTAGCAATATAGATTGGTAGATGCCTTTAATCCCAAACTTCTGAAAGCAGAGGCAAATGGACCTCTAGGAATTCAAGACTAGACTAGTTCACATAGCAATGTCAAGATTAGCTAGAACTACATAGTGAAACCTTGTGCACACACACACACACACACACACACACACACACACACACACACTGTGATCAACTTTGTTTCTTTTTTTGCATATAATACACTAAGTATAATTCAGTTAGGAGAAAATGATCCTTTAAATATGATTATGCTTTTAGGCCTATTGGCACATACAATTTTATTCCTTTTACTATTGACACAGAAGGACTTCAAGTTCAAGAATAGCCTAAACAACTTAGGAAAAAACATGACAAAATTAAAAGCATCAAGAGAATTTAGATTATAGTTCAAAATAGAGCGATTTGTTGCTCTACAGAAGGTCCTGGGTATAATATCGAATACCTTGGAAGATGATGTGGGAGATATCATGCATCTTCTTTAAGCTAGAATGTGAATTTCAAAGGAACTTCAGTTTTCATTTGTGTGCAAATGTGTGTATAAATGCGTGCATATATGTATGTATAAATTTGTATGTGTTTATACATTTGTGAGTATCCCTATACATGTCTGTGAATAGACATGTGTGGGCATGTGTGGAGACCAGAGGTCAACCCTCTGGTATCCTATATCAGTACGACCTACATTGCTTTTGAGACAGGATTTTTCACTGGCCTTATACATTGTTCAGGTTTACTACATAGGTTTTCAACTGTGTCTACCCAGTGATGGATTTACCAGGTGACACAAGGCCAACATTTTAAATGAGTCCTGGAGAACAAACTCCTCACACTTATGCAGTATATAATTTACATTCCTGACAAAATACTCAGTAACAGCAATTTAAGGAAGGAAGAGTTTAGTTTGACTAACCATTTGAGTGATAAAGTCTACCATCGCTTGTAAGGCATGTTAGTGGGAGTGTATGGCATCTGGTAACATTGCATTTACCGTAAGGAAGCAGAGACAGATGAGTGCTTGCTCTCAGCTTATTTTTACGTTGTAGTAGTCTTGGCTCTTAGTTAATAGAATGGTGAGATACCTAAATATGGTGAGACTTTCCACTTCAACTATCCCAGTAGAAACTCACAGCATTTGCTAGAGTTACTCTCATATCAGCCCTAATTCCCAACTTGAAAACTAAGATTAACAATTATATGCTATTATATGCAGATAGTATTGATCCATATCTCTAGCCAATGAATCACTAACAGATTTTTTTCTTTTGCTGATTACCAGAATTACGGTTGTTCAAACATGATAACTAAGTTATATTATGTTCAAATTATTTAAAAGACCAACAAATACTGTTTCAGTAAAAAGTGGTATGCAAATCAATTTTCATATATGTTAGAAAGCATTCCCTGCTGCTTTTCAGGAGAAATAATAGTGCTGATTTTCAGTCCTCAAAGTGATCTTGCTGCCCATCTCCCTTAGAATATCTTATTTGTTTCTTATAATATGGTGGACACATTCAGAAATCCTATCACAGAAACTTCTACTGTGTGGGCTTATGAAAATTTACTATGTGAATGCATGAATAGAATTTGTTATATTTCTATTATACATACTAGTTGATATCTTTAAAGTGGCATTTCATTTAAATTATTACCTAACAATGTTATTCTAAAAATCTTTAAATCCATTTTGTATTTAAGAACACATTAGCAGTGGTCAAAAATTTAGATACTAATATGAAGTGTAATTTCGCAGGATTGCATCCTGTGAATTGGTTGATAGTGAAGCATTTATTTAGAAGAGTTTTGAAGTACTTATATGCAGTCCAAAGCACTCAATTTCCGAGTGAAATGCTTCACTAGTTCAGTCTCAGGCAAGTCTATATGACTTCAGCTTTAAATAGAGAGTTATGCATCTTTCCTTTCCAACTTGATATATCATATACATTCTGCACCCTTTTAAGTCAGACTCCATTACTTATTAATATAAAGCATTATCTTAACATGTGGCAGTTTCAATGTATTCCTCAAGCACTGATTTCTGTAAGTCTTAGAATAGTACAGATATTGTTGGTAAAATTTCAATGTCCACTAAGAAGATATTCCAAGACTGAGAGTATTTCAGGTTTCAACATGCTGGGTGAGTGGCAAAATGATGATTGGTACTTAAAACTTTCAATAACAAACCAAGTGTTTTGACATTTCATCTCATTCCCCTGAGATGATATCATAACAGCATCATTATAAGAGTAACACAACAAATGGACGTTTAAATATAAAGTAGAAAAGGCACAGCTTGTATTGAAGGGGGAAACTTTATGAAGGCCTCAAAGGGCTAAAGGATATTTTGATGTTCTTGGTTTATTTTTGTCTGTTTGTTTTAATGCATTGATTTGTCCTACATTATTTTCTTTAATTCACTGTTGCTGTTCAAGGTGGTTATAAACACAGAGAGTAATTGTTGTTCCAAACCATCAATGTGTTTGAAACAGCTTTTTAAAAATACTTATTATTTAAGGTTCCATAGTAATTTTCCCAAAGATCAATCTAAAAGTTGACTCTCAAATGGAAAAATCTACTTTGTTTCAATTTTGGTTACTTTTTAAAATGGTAGATGTGATTTTTCTGTACTTTTATTTTTTAAACAATAATCATTTAAGAAATTAATTAAGCATTTATGAAAAAAATTGTCTAAGACCAAGGATATTGAAAACCTGTACTTATTTTCCTGAAAATGAACTGTTATGGTATTGTGGTCAAATTTTAAGACATGCTGGTTTATAAACTCACAAGAAAGATGCTCAGATTTGTGTCAAAATAGTAATTTAGAACTAAAACTGAGTTAAAGTAATACTTAATATTTAAAAGTTACCTGTGGTTTCTCAGATTTTTAACAATGGCATTATTTTCAAAAGATCACTTAATTGACATTTAGCTATTGACCGTGGAATATTTGCTATATGAGTAAGTAGGTAAGTGAAAATAGATGATTATGCATCAGGAAAATATATAAGTGAATTTTATACAGTGCGATATGATTTTATTCACACTCCAATTCTTCCCAGATCTATCCACCCTTGCCTACCCACACAGCTTTGTATCTTTTATTTAGCACTTCAAGACCAAGTTGGGATACCAAAACACTCTTGTATATCTGATCTTCCACTGAAACATGTTCAACTTATCAGGTGATACCTCATGGAAGATTAGTCTTCCATTTCCCAACAGATAATAGTTGGGATTTTGTCTGGTATGGTCTTGCACAGTTTTCTTGCATGTTGTCACAATAATTGTGAGTTCAAACATGCAACTGCCTTGATGCATCCATAAGATGTCTCCTTGCAGTCATCTACCACATCTAGCTCTTAACTCTTCCCACCCTTCTCTAGTGTTCCCTAAGCCTAGGGAGGGGCAGTGACGTTTACATGTCTTCTTAGGGATGAACATTCTGTAGATTCTTATTCTCGGCACTTTGACACTTGTGGATCACCATTCCTGCAAATAGATGTATCTGGAAAAAAGTGCTTAAAAATACATTGACCTATAGGCAAAGCAATAAGTACTAGTTCTTTTAATAGAATGTTATCTTTTTGGCTCCATTAGACATAATTTCTACATAATAATATTTACTCTTGTGTTTTCTTCATAGTACCTAATTTCTTTTGAACTTAGTATAATATTGTTGTACATTATATATATATATATATATAGTTTCATATATTTTATATGCATTTTACAAACACATTTTTTCTTGATTACCATAATAATTTATAACATTGCATACCATGTAACTGTAGGGTCAGACTTTATTTTTGCATCAGTAAATAAGTTAATAGGTAAGGTTTTGACATTTTATTTCATCTTTTAAATGAGCAAATTTATTGTAAATTTATTCCAGAATACTTTAACTCAATATTTTCAGTTCAGCTTATTGAATCCTTGTGCTCAGGCATTGTTGGCAAATGATCAAATACCAAGCTGTGTCCTCTGTTCCAAACCAATTCTTTTGTATGTGATCTTAGCTTAAATGATAACAAAAGCATGCCAATATGTAGCTTAACATAATGTGTAATATTAAATGCTTTAATTCATATTTTGTGATCTGTGCACTAAGTAAACTTTGAGTGTGTAACTGTAAGTGGTGCTGGAAGTATAAAAAAAAAAAAACTTACTTGAAGATTATCAATTTGACCTCAAATGACAGTGATTCACTCTACTAATTTTGGTTATTGGTATTTTTCTACATTCACTATAATATTAGTCAGAAACAGTTATACAAATGAAAACTAAAATTTACTAATATTTAACAACTTAAAAGATGTCATAATATATAATATTAAGCATTTTAAAGAAGAAGAACAAAATGTTCATAGAAGTAACTACAAAAATAACACTAAACCTGATGGTTTTATTTGAAAAGTAAAAGACAGATAATTAATTCTTCCAGCAGTCAGACTTCTAAAAAGCAAACAGATAATACCATGAAAGAGTGACTGAATAGTTGAAGGGGCTCTTTTGAAAGCATGAAACAGCCACAGCTATCCTCACTCTGAGATCTGGAGGGCTATAATATTCTTAAATGAACTGCATGATTTATCATAAGAAGCAGACCTCAAATTAAAATGCCCAATCATGTAAGCATTTAGACATAAAATTAAACATTGTATTAACATTGTGTAGTTAAAATACTTCACCTACAAGCATAGCACAAATTGAGATATGAAAAGTTCTTTCTATGAAACATGCACATAAAGTCACAAACATGTATCAGTGCCCTGTGGACCTAGTTTGGATGTTAATGAATTGTGTAGGGCAGCCATTGTCTTTGCCCTTTGAGAGTTTCTGATGTAATGAACACACTCATCAGTAAGACAACATTACAAATACAAATAGCAAATCTACCTAACTACAGAATCACGAGTTAGAAATCACTCCAGTGCTGTGGCTGGTGTGCTCATGAGCCACCTCATGGCTCAGTGCCTGTCTATGATGGTTGCAGGACTAGCATGAGTTCCTTTCATATTACATGATACAGATTTCTAATCAAAACAATTTTTTTGCTTTGCATATAAACTATGCTCTGCCCAAATTACACCTTCCAAATACCTATAATCTTGATAATACTGATAATAATTCCACAAAATTGCAAAATCTTCCCCACTAGTATTTTTTAAAATATGAGGATAAGCTTCTGTGTTAAATTAGATTGGAAAAAGAAAAAGAAAAAAAAACACCTTAAAAATTAAAACCACAATAAAACATAAATGCAAAGTTTTAAAATTCCCTTTGAATTCATAAGTAAAGGGTATTTAGGGAAACACTGCTAAGTAACTCAGTACATGTTGCTAATTGCACTAATTATTATTTTGTCACATTTATTACCTTCATCTTTCATAGCAAGAGTAATTAAGTGACAAAAACAAGTTTTATATTGGCATCAAACAATATTATGTTACAACCACCCTACTGATGTCTTCAAAGAATGTGCTGTCACAATTTTTCCCAGTAAAGAATTTGTAAGTTGATAAGTAGAAAAATATCTCAGTTTAAAGAACATAAGCCCAAGGCCTGGATGGACTTGATAGCATGGGTAAAGATATGCAAAGAAAGACTTCCAACAGAAACTAATTTAACACAATTCATAGTGTCTGTGGCATATGGATGCTCTTTTATAGTCTGTCCATTGTAACTTTTACTTAATATCACAGGATCCTGTAGTTGCAACTGGAAGCTTCACAAAGGCTCCTCTCAGCAGAAGGGGATTCTATTAATGACTGAGTTCTCTTTTAAGTGCTGGACAAAAGCCAGCAGACACACAAAGCCCATAAGCCTCAAACAATTTCATGACGGCCACTGACAGGACCCAAAGTAGTGTGTGTGTGTGTGTGTGTGTGTGTGTGTGTGTGTGTGTGTGTGTGTGAGAGAGAGAGAGAGAGAGAGAGAGAGAGAGAGAGAGAGAAGAGAGAGAGAGACAGAGAGAGAGAGACAGAGAGAGACAAAGAGAGACAGAGACAGACAGAGACAGAGACAGACAGAGAGACAGAGACAGAGAGAGACAGAGACAGAGAGAAAGGAGACAGAGAGAGACAGAGACAGAGAGTGCATATGCATGCATCTAAAATATGCTAGCCAATCTCTAATGATGATATGTTTCATGATAGTTTCTGGTGACAAATCTACAATCTCTCTCATGGCTAATACCATTAAAGTGTGTTGAACAAAATATTATTATTGCACACAAACAAATCAGAAAGTGATACCAAATGACCCTGCTTCCATGTCCAATGGTGCAAAATTCTGCATCTTTAGTTTTCCCTCCTTAGAAAGATGGGGCATTGCTTTTAAAGGAATGATTTTGGATTTCCCTGACAGCATCTGAGCATGCCTCTGCTGATATTGGCTGACTGCAATTTTAAATGTCTTATAACAAAAAGCCAGTGTTGTCTACTATCAGCAGACACCATTTTGAACCTCCATTATCTCGACAGCTTCATTGAGACAATTGATATGTGAGATTGATAGTCTATTTGGCAGTCATTCCTAGACAATGTCTGAGCTCTAACCCATATACCCACTTAACTAAATAGAAAGCTAGATTTCTAGACCACACAGTATTATATCATATAACAATTAACTATTAAAAGTTTCATATGTAAGTAAAAAATAGCTATATAAAGAATATTCACACAAAAGACTAACGTGAAAGATATTCATAAATCTTTTGTAAATCTAATTAAGGCATTGTGAAAATCATCATCCAATAATCCTGGAATATCAATAAAAAGATGTGTGTTCAGGTGAATGATAGCTATGCTAAACCTTATGCCTTTTTTCCTTGTATTTTCAAGATATGCAGGAACAATTGTGTGCTAAATTAAGTATTTTGTCTTGGTTTCTTTTCTATTTCATTTATTTCTAATATCTTATAATTGGTATTGTTCTATTCTGAAGTTCTAAAACCCATTTAAAATTTCTAGAATATACATATCACAAGAATAGATCTGATATTTAAACATATCCTTATGACTAATAATAATAATAATAATAATAATAATAATAACGTTTATAACATTAAGCCTCTAATGAATGCTAACAGCAATGATTTTTAAATTTATATTTAATTGTTCTTTGTTATATTTTTAATTTGAAAATATTTTCAAGTAATCATCTTTTAAACGTTTAAATCAAAGAGATTTATTTGGTTACTTGTTATTTCTCAGACATGAATTCACTTTAATTTCTAATATCAATTCCTTCATAATGCTTTTTATGAACTTTAAAAATATTCTACTCGAGAGCCCACCTTCGCTTAGAGGCAGGGCAGAGATGGAGGAGGTAGATAAAGGAGTGAGAGGCGGACTGGGAGAGTCTAAGACTCAAAGAACACATTATACATGTATGAAATTGTGGTAGCGCAAACTCCATAAAAGTGAAGAAGCAAAAGAATAATTATTGAAGTTGTCTCATTATTGAAAGGCAAATGTCTTCATTGTCCAGAAAGCTCATAGAGAAGAATCAAATCAAAACAATCCCTGTTTGAAAAAAATCTCCAAATTATTCTTTGCTAAACACTATTGTAACCCACTGTTGATAGTCAGGCATGCTTTGAGCATTATTTCCAATTAGCTCTAGACATTTTATCCGAATTTTTAAAAATTTAAACAAAAAAAAAACTCTTCAATTCTAATATTTGAATCTAAGTAGGGATAAAAAATGTTACAATATCTTTTAGGATATCTTACTTTATCAAGTTTGATGTCTCTATACTAAGCAGCCAATTTAAGCATACACACAAGATGATTATGATCTTTAGAATTTTAAATATTTTATCGGAGCATACATCTTATTTCTCCATAATACAGTTGTGGATTCAGTTATATATACCATAAACAAGTAACCTGCTCTAGTCTACATGGTGTTCAAATTTGGCAGCAAATGCCTGAAATAAGGCTAGTGCCTAGTGCTAAATAAACTATATTTATAATAATACCCATTTTAGAGGTTGAAATACTATTAGATACAATATGAGATACAATACAATTTAACAATCTAAATAAGTTAAATACGTGTTTGAATTGATCAAAGCTTTAAATAATAAATTGTATGAACTGACTTTGTGAATACTTTGTGTATGTACCTAAATGTATAAGAAACCTATTTGATTCAAAGATTTCAACATATAATAACAAAATATGTTTCCATTCATTTCCCAAACTCCTTTACATTTCAATGGGTAAGAACTATTTCGAATTGCTCAAAATCAACTCTTTTTACTTAACATCACTCTTAAGATCCACTTCCCCCACACCTACCTCTGCTACCTCTGGTTCTTATTACATATTCAAACACATGTTTTGTTTTGAGTTTGAGCTTCAAATATATCTGTAAGTTCAAAATGTGTCCTATCTCTCTTTTGACACTGATTTTCTGCTCTCTGTGGCCATGCGAAATTCTCCATGTCTCCTACTGAACGATTTTCATCCATGCTAGGGACCAGATCTAATATATTCTTTGTTCACTGGAAATGTCTGCCTCCATGCCTTGTGCGGCATAGATACACTAAGAATATGATTTTATTATTCTGTATCACATAACTCCTCTGCCTGTCGGTAGAGATTTTGCCATAAAAGAAAATACCGGTGAAAAACAAATAGTAAGAGTAACTCAATCCATAACACAGTGTTGTAAAGTTTGTCCTTTTATCCCAGAGATATAGATTGATCTACTGTGGTTCTCTGTATACTATCTGAGCCACAAAGTAGGGACTTAGAAAAGGTCATATTGACCTGAATTTTACTATTCTGTTCCCGAATACAGAGAGAAGTTCAATCTTATTTTCCCTCTCCTTGCCTTTTTCTAGGACAACAGGAGGTTTTAGAGTACTTTCCACGGTGTTCTGTTTATTTGTTATCTGTGGTTTTTTTTGTTTGTTTGTTTTTGTTTGTTTATTTGAGGTAAGGTTTGCTATGTATCTCTGGTTAACTTGGATTTATACCTTGTAGAAACAGTGTATCTTGAACTTAGAGAAAACCCTACCCAACTTATATCTGAGTGCTGGGTTACAGGCGTGGTCAGCCTCAGTGGCTTCTTTTCTAGTATTCCTAGGAGGTTTAGAATCTATTGAACTAAAGAGGGATGTGAACCAACAGGCAGATGGGTTTTTGTCTTTTCAGAAAAAAAAAAAAAAAAATGGCTATATAGGTTCCAAGTCTCCTGTGTCCCATGACATTTTCCTGAAACAAAACAGAAAATTTACCCTCTCCTTCTCTTGACAGGGTTTTCCCACTCAATTATATTGTTCAGCTGTTGGTATTTGCCCTTCTTTTCGGCATACACTCCAGAGTAGCAGTTGGAATGCACAGTGTTTTCAGTCTCTATGCCCCATTAGCAAGAGGGAGGGAAAAACGACTGCTCTATGTCACACTGACTGAAGAAAGATATCTAGGAAGAATGCTTTTTACAAATCCTGGTTCTTAGCCATATTAAATTAGTGTGAATATAACCAAATGCTGAAAGAATCTCTACTTAAGGCAGTTATTTTGAATAAAAGTACATTACTTCCAATTTACATGTTACTTCTTGTTTTGTGTAAAATTGCAAATGGTTAATTGTATATCACTTGTTTTATTGCCAGTTCATTTTCAGTTTATTCATATTTGATTGTCATTCAGCACTTGTCTTTTGAAGAGAGATTAAAAAGCAAGTCCGTTTGAACTCTGCATGCAGTTTTGAGTGTTGATGCCACTTACGCGTAGTGTGAATTAAGATTTGTCTGTGTAGTTCTCTTCTTTGATGCCAGTTTTTATGACTACCAAACACGGCCCTTTGTTGGTTTCATGCCTTTATTTCTATCATATATGCAAGAAATAAAAGACTAGTTTACTTAACCAAAAATAGATCATTTTTAGATTTTGTATGAAACATCTTAGATACAGTGGAAAATATTTTCTGTTTGGCCTCAACTATTCTCTGTCATGTATTAACATTTAAGCTCTAGTAAACCAACTGGTATAATTTCTACCTGGTAAGCTAATATATATCTAGGTTTTACAACTAATTTTGAGATTCTTTACATAGTGATCATATCTCAACATAGAAAAATATTAGAAGTAGTTAAGAAAGAAATGCATTATCCTCTTAATATGTTATCCAAATTCATGGATCACTCTGAAAGCAGAAACCAACTTTATAAAATATACCAATTTTTCAGCTTACATAAATTAATAATTGATTTTGCACTCAGACATACTTATTGATCTATAATTAAAAGACCTCCAAAAGCTATTTTTCATGCTGCCTTGCATTTCAGAATGTAGCTAGGATTTTAGAAGGAAAAAAATTAAAGCATATGGGCATTCCTGTCATTTTTTTTTTAGTTTTTATACAAATGAATTTAAATTTCCATTGTAAAATGATATCTTTATTTTACCACTATGACTGTTTTAATATAAAAAAATAAAATCTTAGCAGCAGGTCAGAAGAAATTGGGCATGGTAAGACTTGAATCTTAACTACTGCATTTTACTTTGCTATTCACTGTGGTAGTGTGCATGTGTGCAATTATCAATCCCACAAACAATTATTCCCATTCCCCTGTTATGAATCGGATATCCTTTTTAAGACTGCTATGTTCACAAAAGTGCTTCATTCACATTTACTATATTTATGTTAAGTTAAAACAAACAAACAAACAAAATACCTGTGAGGTCATATTTGTACAGCCAAAGTTCAAAAGTTCCCCTCTTAAAAAAATATGAAAGCATAGGACAAATTCTCCTTTTTGAGCTGAGTTGGAGCTCTATACTCCTTGACAGAAAATAAAGGTCTGGGTCTGGGAGCAAAAGATTGTTTTCCTTCTATTCCTTGCATTCACTTTCAAATTGCGTTTGACTTTGGAATTTAACAAACTTTTGGGGAGCAGTTTTAGGTTCACAGCAAAATTGAACAGGAGGCGTAAAGAGTTCATCAGCCCCCCAGTGACTTTCAATTTAGATCAAAGGAGCATTTTCTCCTGTTTCAGCAGGACCCACACCCACACGTCTAGGAAGAGATAGTGTACAACAGTTTAACAGATAAAAAAGCTTTTCTCCCTTTCCCTGTCAACCCCGAAACTGTAATATTACACTTTGCTGGATAATCTTTATGAGATTTCAGACGCAAGTCAGCAAGACCAGCTAAAGACAAGCAGGTATCATATTAAGACAAAATAGAGCGAGAAGGCCCTGAAAACCATCTGTAATTGTTTTTCTTCATAACTTTCTTTCTTCCCTATGACTACACATTATCCACTTTTGTTGAAAATTTTAATCAGTTTTTCATATGGTTGTCCATTTAGCTAGAAATTTTAGGTCTAATGAAAATGTATCAGAATAGTTATCAAGGGATATCCTAGGATGAAAGAATTTAATTTTCTCGGCACCAAATTGTTTTGGACCCTGCTTTAGCTCCCATCCCTAATTGTGATAACACCACCAATACAAATTCTTAGTTCCTTTTGTCAGAGCTTTACAGGAACATTATGTTCTCCATTTGTGACATACATTAGTTCATCTTAATTAATAATATAGACATACCTTCATGTAACAGAACATTTATACTATCAACTAGTTCACAAAATCTTCTGTTTCTTCTTTTCTTGCTCTAATCAATGTTATGCTTTGTTTTCTAAAATATTAAACTCAACTGAATATCCGTAGAGAGAACATGCGATCCTGGAATTAGGAGGAACTGAGTTGAGGCAAGTTCTATGACTCCATAGCACCTTGGCCCAGTTATTTGGCTAGAAATATCAACAGAGCAGTAAGGAAGGGCAATTAATCAGGTTACCATTGTCTGATAAAATGATCCCTTAAGACCATTAACTCCCTTTTTTCTAATTCTGTGATCTCAAGAGAAACATCTAATCTATAATTTTGTCTCCTCAGAGAAACTACCTACCCAGCAGGGTATGCCCTTGCCAAAATCTTGTCCCAGTTGTAAAGCCCTAGACTATCCCTACAGTATAATTTGAAATATTGAGAAATCTGTTTATGAACTAGCCTCATGTGAATTCAACTGTAATGACTTTCTCCCCCAGGATCAAGACACCTTTAGTAATCTGACAAAACCACATTTCTAACTCTACACCAATATCATGACAATTTCATTAAAAATATTTCTTGAGGCATGTCCTGATAAAGTAGCCTAACTACCCAACAGAATTTATTGAAAATGGGGTTTGAAAGGCACCTGCTAAGTATTCACCTAATTTACTCCATGATGGTTTTTAGTTGGAATTTTTGTAGGAACTTGCGTCCTGCTAACTTCAACTTGTTCTTCTGGTACCAAAATTTACTTTTAACTTTATTCTTTATTCGATACCTGGATGCTAAATGGATGAGAGAAAGAAACAGGAGAGACAGACAGACAGACAGACAGAGAGGGGGGAGAGAGATAGACAGACAGAGACAGAGAGACAGAATAACTCATAAATTGAAAACAGAAAGCTCTAGTAGCTACATGCATTTGGGAGTTTTTGTGGGATATTTCTTTCTGATTTGGGACAAATTTTGCCTTTCTGTCCTGTTTTCTCTGTACAGTCAATTTATAAAGGATCACCATCCTGATCCACTGATACTCTTGCTTCCACCACATTAATCTTGATATTATGGACATGCATCATAACCCATTTATGAAAAAATAGACTTTTCATATGATAGTTCATATCCATAGAAACACATGGCATTTTGTTCCATATCATTGTTATTTTCTTGAAGATTACTGACTTCTTTCCATCCAATATACCTTGTTAGTTTGAAAAAAAAAGTTCTTTATGTTGTGTAGCTTATGTATTTACTCCTTGTTCCTTCACAGGTTTTCATTGCATATTCTCTTATACTTGGCCTTTCAAAATTTCAAAATGCTCTAACTGTATAGTGTAAGCGATTGTATATATATATATATATATTTGCTATCACTGACATTGGTTTATACAGAAAACTAACTCTCTCATGGGCTATATTGCCAATGTTCTTGGTTACATTTGTTCAAGAATTCTCTGCTTAGTTACAGTCTCATGAGAATGAGCCATCCATAAAAAGCTGAGAGCCATTGTTAGTAGAATCAGTGGATTCACTATTTTAGTGCCTTGATTTCATTTTTCATATAGAATTTATGCTTGTTTGCATTATATCCAAGTGAATATAAATAAAATGCACTAGTAAATGATATAAAAATATTCCTACCATGGCTGTTTGTGTGTGTGTGCGTGTCTGTGTAGTTATACTAAATAGAAAAAAATGGCCTTTAAAAATGATACAAGATGTATTTGTACTAGGCCAATTAGTTGATTTAAGATTTTATAATTTCAAATTTATTCCATACATTTTAATTTTTATAAAATAGCTAATAGGCTACTAAACTGTCAACTTGTAATTTTGCTAAATGCTGTAAAATTCATAAAACATAACAAAATTTTTTGTTTATCCTGTTTTCAAAATTTTGAACATGACATATTTATAACTCATAGGGTCATTTGGCACACAGTATCTAACACAAGTTTAAATTTCTCTATGACATTTGTAGAATTACCTTTTTTTCCTTTCTTTAACAATATGTATTTTTTTTCCAAGATGCAACATGAAAACCTATGTTAACAATTTCAGTTTCCACTAATAAAAAGCTTGTTCAGGATACAAAGCTCTGAGAAGTTTGGCAAGGAATGAGATGCAGTTACTTAAGCTTTTTATTTATAAATAAATGATTATGCTAAGTTAACTATCTTTTTCTCTTATTTATGCAAAGAGCACATTAGAAGTGGTTATATTTTCATTTCCAAACACTATTATTTTCTTTGCTATTCAGATCCAAAACAGATCCCTTCAGATCAAGCTCCTAAAGCTTTTTTCTTTCTTTTATTTCTATCCATCTTGAACTTTTGCTTGGAGGCATATAATGAAAAGGACAAAAAAAATCTATGTGTCTCTTTGGAAATTCAAGCTTCTTGAAGATCAGGGATAGTGCTCAATAGATTCTCAGCGTTTAAACTTTCTGAATATGACATGATTTATAATACAGAAGTAAAGACACTTCAAAGCCAACCATTCAAAAATGTGACCTGTCTATTGTACTTAGCTTTCAGGTGAGTTCATGAGCGTCTCCCTGCTGTGTCTCTTCCTGTCCCATTTTAGGAGGTTGGAAGAATAATAGAAATGATACGATCTCTCCTATGTTTAAGCAGCACAGTTTATACAAGCATGTTATTAACTCTATCATCTT
The DNA here is from genome assembly GCF_004664715.2 of Peromyscus leucopus. Classification (NCBI taxonomy): domain Eukaryota; kingdom Metazoa; phylum Chordata; class Mammalia; order Rodentia; family Cricetidae; genus Peromyscus; species Peromyscus leucopus. Next base: position 30,633,822 of record NC_051073.1, read on the forward strand.
ATAGTCCTTGCTATTTCAATATATATATATATATATATATATATATATATATATATATATGGTTTAATTAAAAGATTTAACAGAAAAAATTACATTTACATCCTAAATGCATTACTTTAGTTTGGTGATAAATTGTTACACAGAAATATTTTGTTTCCTTCATTTATCTGTATTTCATATAAATGATCAAAAGCCTAGACTTTCTGGCTCTTGGTGTATATTCATGAACTGATATTAACATGCAAATCATTCTTTTTCACATAAGAGATGAAGTGCATCTTTACTTAATTCTGAACTTGAAAAAAAATTGATTGAAATAATTAACAAGCAATTGAGCAGTCAAATAAAACATATATAACTACATAACTGTTAGTTTTGTAGCACTTTACCCAAACAAAATTTAAAATCTTAAATCATTTCTCTTTTATATGTTTCATATTCACCTTGAAAGAAAAAAACAGTATTTGGATACTTTATATTTAGCATTGTGACAAGTTATAATACCTTTATACAAATTTTAGTTTTCCACTAATGTATAGCTATAAAGGTTACAAGTACAATAGCTTTATTTTTCAAACATTCTCAATTGTATAAGAACTAGCAAAATGCTTATTGTTACTAGTTATAATGAGACTTACATACAGTAATAAAAAAGTGAACTTATTGAATCAAATAGACACACCACTCCAGTGTAATACATATACATAGGTCATGACTTTGCTGATTACTTGAAGGTTGTCTAGACACATAACACTTATTTAATAGTCACTGCACATGAATTGAACAATGGGAATATTTTTGTAAGTGAAGAATTGCTCAGAGCTGATGTGGCTGTGTTCATCTGTTAAATCAAGTGATGCCATATTCCCTAAAGTAGAGTACTTTTGATCTTCCCTCAACTATCTTACATCCTTCTCGGTAAATCATTTTCTGTATGAATAGATATAATTCTAAATACCGTGTGCTTGTCAGATCCACGAAGTGACTTGGAGAAGGCCTTATTTTCAAAATTATCTTGTCAATTTCATTGTGACAGCGGCAGAGGCAGGTAGCAGCAGTTTTCTTCTGATTATGTTAAAATCTCATCTATTATTTAGTTCAAAGCTGACAGCATATATTAAGGCTTAATGAAGGCTTTCCGTAATTTCAGACTAAATTTATCTTGCCCGATTTTATATGTTTTTTTTTTTTGTCATTTGAGGGTTACAATTTCATCAAAGGTTATTCCCAGAAGGAGTTTTTCCGAATTATTCCAATATTAAATAAGCAGAGTATGATTTGGGGTTGAAAATATACCTTGTGAAACTACTGTTAGCATAAGGGGAAATATAGCACAGGTATTACAAAACACTTTGGAGAGGTTGCTAGTACACGTATGGGTTAGTTCTCATTTTGGTCAACAATCCATATCCAGTAGTCATCCAATGTGACTTGTCTGCTACAGACCTTGATTCGTAGAATATAATTAGCTTTCATCATACCCCTTTGCCCTCACTTACACAGACAAATGAGAGAAATCAAATATTTAGGTAATGAAACATGTAGGAGATAAAACACATTTTCTAATCAAATGTAAAGAATATTTATTATTATTATTATTATTATTATACGGAACATTTGTAACTTTTTTAGAAATCCTTTTCAAACAATTTTTCTTCTTTGGATTTTAAACTTTGATAGAGAATGTTTTCAGACACTTGTGTAAAATGTGAAATTCAAGAGCTCAGGGGGAAAACCCAGAGAAATTGCTTTTACTTTCCTCTCACTTTCTCTCTTGGAACTAACTTAACTTTGATCCAGCAGAGAATTGGCCTCCCATAGCCAGCACTGTGAACAACTGCCAGTTTTAGTGCTTTTCTAGAATTCACTAAATGTTATGTGGAAAACAATGTCACAGTACATATGTTGAGGTGAAAGTTTCTCCCGGACTGGTGAGCCACAGAAGTCCTTACTAACACCCTCTGTTGGCAGGAAGATATGGAGTCTCATTTGTATGGATCATTGTGCAACCTAAAATTAGTGAGATTCAAAATCCCTGAACTCCATGACAAATGATGGAGGATTTGAATATTTATAACTGACTGGCTAGTGATGCAATTTATCATGTAGTATGGCATGTCTATAAAATTATTAGCAAAACAAGCTTAAGAGTTTCCCACGCTAATATTTTGTATTCATTAAAAATTTTACATCAAATCATCAACTAGTTGAAATATTTGAAAATATTTTAGAAATGTTGCTGAGTGATTGCTGGAAATATGTCACAATAAATGATCCCCCAACATGGAAAGTTTAAGCTGATATTTGATAACTTAAGAAAAAGCTAATTTGTATATTATAATTTTATTTTAGACTCACAATGCATAGAAAATGTGACCCACATCAAAGAAAAATGATAGATACATTAGGAAAGTCAAACAGGTAATAGTATCACACAACATGAGAAATATAGCTGTATTTGTTTTGGAACAGTGTATGAAAACTTCAAGAAGTATTGATTGTTTTAGGAAAATCATAGTTATTAGTGCAAGAATATTTATCTCAAATAATATTTATACTAAAAAGAATAAAAAATAATAACTTCATGTGCATGTACTTTTTATTTTGAACAGTAACTTAGTTCGGGTTTTGAAAGAACTAACCCTATATATAAATATGTATCAACGTTTAAATGAGTAAGTAGCAGTCACAGAGTAAAACATAAACCAGGTGAAGTTGACACAAGGCAGATGCATGAGCAGATTGTTGCCATTTATGATGGCTAGTGCTCATGCAGTGACCTGTTGCCAAGATCTGGAGATATACAGATTCTACCTCATATGTATTCCACTCATGAGTGAAGGAGATGGTGTTGGTTTATGTGTATACCAACACATCAAGCTGTCATATAGAAACAACTTCTAAGCATACCTACAATTTAAAGTCAAATAATATAGGTGAATAAAGCTAAATTTATTTAAGCATACACACACACACACACACACACACACACACACACACACACACACACATGTTGTTTGAATCCTAGATGGCCTTTTAATAAAAAAACACAGAATCAGATATCGGGGTGAAAGCTGAAAGTTCTGAGAAGCAGAAAAGCCAGCCACTAGTTCTTACCTCTACAAAATCCTCAGCCTAAAGAAAGTGAGTTCCTGTTTCCTCACACCTTATATAACTTTATCTGCCAGACATCATCTCCTGGGATTAAAATAATGTGTGCTTGAAAGTACTGGGATTAAAGACATGTGCCACCACTGCCTGGCTCTGTTTTCAGTGTGGCTTTAACTCACAGAAATCCAGATGAATCTCTGCCTCCAGAGTGATAGGATTAAGGGTTTGTACACCACTGCCTGGCCTATTAGCCACTACGTCTAATCTAGTGGCTGGCTATGTCCTCTGATCCTCAGGCAAGTTTGTTAGAGTATATAATATAACACACACACACACACACACACACACACACACACACACACACCACACGCTATATTTATGTATGTATATCTCTAGCTGTAAGTTTACTCAGGTCTTACACACTCAGAAGTCAGTGGTCACTTATAAAATAATCATTCATGTCTGAATATTAATTATCACCTGTGTGGCCTATGGGTCAGGCTTCTTACTAGCTATCGCTTATAACTTAACTAATTTCTATTCATCTATAAATTGCCATGTGGCTGTGGCTTACTGATACTTTCACATCTTGCTTCTCCTGGTGGTACTGGCATCTCCCCTGACTCTGCCTTCCTCATTCCTTTCTCTCTCCTTGGATTTCTTGCCTGCCTCTAAGCTGCCATGTCATAGGACAAAGCAGCTTATTTATTATCCAATGGGAACAACACATAATCAGAAAAAACATCCCCCAGCATTTGCCCTTTTCTATCTAATCAAAAAGGAAGGTTTTAGCTTTAATATAGTAAACTTATATATAACAAACAGTTATCAAGCAAGAATTACAGATCCAATATCTAGTCTATTTGTATTTGGTAATATTAAAGAAAATATTCTATCTATCCTGTATTTGTGAGTCTAAGGTTTAATATCTAATTTATCTTTTATCATGACTAAGCAAAACTATTATTATAACTATCTAGTCTTCAACTACATCAAAGACCCCAGAAGGATATATTACCTAAGTAAACAGGAAGTGCATTGTATGTAACTTCCAAAAATCTAGCATGACAGAGACAGTTGGCTGCCTGCACAGTCACCCAAAGTTCCTCTGTAATAGTAGAACATCCATTTTTAAACTATAGGTCTAATCTCTCAGTCATTTTTCCCTGTGTCCTGTAGAATGTCTGGCAGTCTCCTCTGTGAAGCAGGAATCTGAAGAATCATCTTGTCTTGTAAATTTCAGTGGTCACCTTCCTATGGGTCCTACATGGCCAGTCAATACAACATACTGTCAATCAGTAGACACAAGGGCAACTTTTTGCCCAGTGGCTAACTTGCCACAAAGAAAGCAAACTTCATAATGAGTTTCTTCAATGACCATCATCCTTCTTGAAGTAATTGGTGCTGCCAGGAGCAGACGTATCTCATTGTCTAGAAAAGCCTAAGTTTTTAAAACATACTAAATGCCATATTCTGTAATCTTTGCAGTGTTTAAAGACTAACTACCTAATTGAAATATATCTATGTATACATAGAAAACTTAACTAGCATGACTATAAGTTTGATTATCATGGATGACTAATTATTAATCTATATTTCTTAATTATACATTACATTTTCAAATGAGCTGCAGAAACATACCTTAAACAACAGTAGAAATATACATACAGTAAAACAAAATTAACTTTAAATTTGTATCAATAAACTAAAATCCAAAGCAATGTAAACATTTTAAACAAGTTGTGGCTCTTTAAAAGTAGATTCAATAATCTACCCTTTTATCCTATCATATCTATACTATCCCCTTTTCTTCTTTATAAAGATATTGCATTTATAATCAACCCCCTTTAAATAAAAATAAACATTTATAAACAATATTTTGGGAATTTGGGCATAGCTTCTCATACCACTTCCTGCTGATTGTGGGTGCTGGTAATCTTATGGGAATCCTGAGAAAATTAAGAATTATAGTTAAATCTTGGCTGTAGTCGTCTGTGAGGATGGGTTGTTTCAGCCAGTTGCTTTGAAACTGATTTTGGATGTTGGGTCATCGAAGCCATGGTGTCATCGAAGACCTTACAGGTGGTCTTGGCTGATCAAACCATATTAGCCAGGAAGTAATCTGCGGGTTCTCATCTTCTGTGGAAACAAAAGCAGAACCTCTTTTCTAAAGCAATGTATCCTTAGACACAAATTCTGAAGTCAAGATACCTTAAAATATACATATTGATTTAACTGAGTAGCCTTTACAATCAAATGTCTCTTTCCAGATACAATTTCCCAAAGACAATATAATAACATGTAATATCCATATTCTTTCTATAATTTTCATCTTTACGTGGCTTACCTTTATATTATTCTTATTGTCTCTTTAAGGACAATAAGAATAGTAATTTGCCTACATATATCCATATCCCAATATGTTACTAGTTAAAAATCCATTGTGGATGTATCAGTTCACTCAATTTCTAAATCCTGAAACATGGCACCTTAGTCATACCCCCATAGAAGAGGATAAAAATATATTAAAAAAATACCTACTAAAACGGAATTTAATAGATTGGTTAACACAATATGATTGGAATAGTCAACAATGACTATTTTGACACTGTGGGTACTAAGAACTACTTCATCCACAAGTTTGGATGACTCAGCAGTCCTGCTATGTTGCAGACTGGATGAAGGATTGCTTAGGGTTATGGTTCTCCTTTATGATGCTGGGTTGTAATGTCTGTAAAACTTAGCAGCAGCAGCAGTAGAGATGAGAGAGGCAGCAACAATTGAGATGCATTTACCAGTCAAAGGTAGAGGCAGACAGACAGAAAGCAAAACCTTCCCTTGAGACCTCCTAACATCTGTTCCTCTGTTGAAGGCATGTCTATGGAGGGTGTCTTTTGCTTCTGTTTATCTTTCAGGGGAAAACATTTCAGACCCACCAAGAGGTATGTCTCTTTGCCAATCAAGTTTAGCCACCATCCATAGCATACCTAAGTCATATTAAAGTCAGAGATAACTTTTGTCTTAAAGTTGTCAGAATTGCCAGAAACAAACAAAACAAAAATAAAAATAACAACATCCAAAAAGTTTCAAGGGACAGTGATTGTCATGAACAGGATATCAAGGTGTAAGCTAAGCATGGAATATGGAAGTATCTGGTGAATTCATGGGTAGAGTGAGAGTAGTATATAAAGCTAACTATTTAGCAGGAATTCAGTAAGACAGTGAATCGCAATGATTAGTATAAGTGGATGTAACCATATATTTCAAAATCAGATTCTATAACGACATCTCCAATACATGTCTACTCAAAGTGGGAAGGAGTTGAGGTAATGAGGAAGTTGCTTAACAGTATAAACACACGAAGAGAGAAGCAGAAAAATAAGTCCTTTGAGGTTAGCCTGTCATGCAAAAACAACTTTATGCATACCTACAATTTAAAGTCAAAATATATAGGTGAATAAAGCTAGATTTATTTAAGCATTACCAAATATGATGCATGGGTAATCTCTTGGGTTGTGCGTCAGTCTAGGGGTTTTATAATGAAGAACAAGGGTAACGAATATAGCTCCAGGTATATAACCACCCAAAATCTCAGATGAGCTCTGATTCAGAGAAAGGTTGAAGCTCTCAATGAGATAGAAATCATGATTCTTTACAACATTAGAAATTAGAAATTAAAGAGAAACATCTAGACCCACCAGAGAAGCTGCACATCTGAATTTACAGGAATTGCAACAGCACAAAACCTATGTAAGCCTAATCTAGATGGAATCCCAGGATGGAGAGGAAAATTGGACATACAATCCTGTTCCCAATGGCTGTGGATCTAATGGCAACTGTTAGCTGCTAGAAAGGGGGAGACAGTTTTCTCCAAGAGTGTAGTCCTTGTGGATGGTCCAATGGATGGTCACACATTGAAGAATATTTGGACAAAACAAGTTTTTCTTAAAATGTTAAAATATAAAGGAACAACATTATATGAAGAGGGGTGGGTGGGTGGGTGCGGGTATGGGGAAACAGAGTGGGAAGTTGAAAATGATCAAAACATATTTTATAAAACTCAAAATTCTCAAAGAACTAAAACAAAACCCACTAAATCCTATACAGTCACACAATGTATAATACAGCAACATAATATATACTTTACTATATATTATTATAACTGCAAGAGCTTATGTGGTTTACATATTTATGTAATTTAAGTATGCAGACCTGTATCTTGCATGTAAAATGGTGTTTATCAAGTATTATGAAGATAGACAGTGATAATTAGGGATGTTGAACAATTCCTTAAATGTCTTTCAGCCATTTGATGTTTCCTCTGTTTGAAGAATTCTCTGTTTAGTTCTATAGACCCATTTTGGTTAATTGGACTGTTGCTTTGTTCTAATTTCTTGAAGCCTATTATATGTCGTAACATGTCTCTGCTAGTTCCTTAGACCATAGTGTGATTGGAAATCCTCTGCTCTGTCACGACATTCTGCTAGGTGTCTGTGACTGTTTGAACCTTTGTCCCATTCTGTAGCATGTCAATTTGCGATGCTTTAGAGCATATCATTGATGCTCTACAATGCGTTGCAGTTTTCAAGATTACCATATGATTGATTGAATCATTCTCTCGTGTCAGTCTGGCATTAGCTGGTGTTTGATTTAGGATCAGTGTCTTTATGCTTCAACTTCCAGTATTTTGCTTCATGTTTGTTGGAGTACGCATAGTCTAGTTAGCGTAAAGCACAGTAAGGGACAATTTATATATGCCATAACAATGGAATACACATTTGCAACTTTCATGATTTATTCTTCAGTCGAATGAGCTATGGTTATGAGGAGTATCTGCTCCTAATAGCTGGAATCAGTTCAGATGATATGGTGTGAGCAATATAGAAAGGCATACAGGAAAAAAGCACATCTGAATCTGGCTTGAAGAAACATGAACTATTGGATTGAGCTGTAATACTAGTATGTGCTTTTTTGAGGTATTGCCAGCCCAAACTGGACCGGTCTCCTCTTGAATGGTGCATTTGGCATGAGATTGGCTGTATGAAACTCATGGCATGTTATGCAGAGGTATCCAGTTTGGCATCGGGCCTGGTAGAGGAGCGGGACCTGTCCGCACCTTAGCACTGGAGCTGAGCTAGTATGAATACCTAGGTTGATGCAGGGTTCAGTCCATTGTTTGTGGGACTTTTTCGACCTGGGAGGAAGTTGGGAAATGCGCTGGGTCCTGATCGTTGGGGGGAAGTGGGAGTGAGGCCAGGGAGTGCGGATGTCAAGGAGATCTGTGGCTGTAAGTGGAAGGGGGGGTGGGGAGAACAATGCGGAGAACAAGGGAATCTGTGGCTGATATGTAGAACTGAATTGTATTGTAAAATTAAATTAAATTAAATTAAAAAAAAGATAGACAGAATAGAGGTTCTACAATGTATATCTTTGTGTGTTGGGTATATGCTTTGAAGTATGTGATAATCCAGGCAAAGAAAAATTTTGGAAGATCAGGCAATATTTGGGGAACACATTAGGAATTCAACTGGACCAATCATTTCTTTATATTAAAAAGCAACTCTATTGAAATAAAGGATAGATGTAATAACATCTACTTATATTTAAACTGTCTTTGTGCTTTATTTTCAGAGAACTAATAGAAACTCTTAATACGTTTGAATTCCCACACCCAGAAAAATGTATATCATTATCTAACAGTGTCTTAAAATTACTCTCAAACTTGCAAGGGATACAAAACATGTATTTTAACACTCAAACAATGCGAGAAATATGTTAAATGAGAATGTGGTAAAGTAAAAAGTACATGATGATTTATCAAGGACCACTAGTCTGGAGTCAGTACTTTAAGAACAGAAATTAAACAGTAAGATGATTGGGCAAGTCCTACAACTATAAAACTTATGCCTGTTTGTGGGATATGAGTAAACTTAATTCAATTGTAAAGGAAAACAGGAGGGTTAAGAGAAAGCATTTTGAGGGTCATTATTACAAATCAGTTCTCTATAAGATTTGAAAAGATTCATAGTCCAAAAAGTAAAACAATATGACTATGTGGTAATTTTCACATTATAGAAATATTCAAAATAGTTTTCTAATTACTTTCCAAAAAGACAATAATATTGTAGAAATTATTTTAAAAAATTATATTTTTAATGAGTATTTGTAAGTTATAAGGCAGTTCTCAGTCATGTAATGAATGTGTTATTCAACTTGTGATGATCAAACTTATAGAAAGGACATACATGTAAGATTCAAGAAAGGGGGAGAGATAGAGGGAGAACTAAAGACACATTTCTTCATGCCATTGCATACTGCTTGTTCAAAGTTAAACTCCATATCCTTTCTCCTGGGAAAATTAGAATGCTTTTCCATCTTCATTACCTTTTAAAATTACCTTTAATAATATGTCTTATTATGATACTTAAATATATATGAGCTCTTATACATTTTGTTTAAATCATCCACCTCTTGTTCTTCCATATACCTACAGGTCCCACCTGAATAGTTTTCTAACCGTCCTTCAAATGGTTGTTTATTTTTGGATGAATTAAAAAGCAAGTATAAAACTACATGAAAACATTACAGCTACATACTGTAGAAGTCGTTTTTCATCCCACAGATTCTAACCCTTTGGGGAGTCAAATGACCCTTTCACAGGGTTGCCTAAGAAATCAGAAAAAAATAGATATATACATTATTATTTATAACAGTTGAAACATTACAAGTAGCAAAAAAAAATGATTTTATGGTTTGGGGTCACCACAGCATGAGGAACTGTATTAAAGGGTCATAACATTAGGAAGATTGAGAACCACTGTAGTAGAGTCTTATTCCGAGTGTTTATTTTATTGGATAAAATGGTTACATAATTTAGGAGACAAACAAAAGCTCCTTAGAAAAGAACATCTCAAAATATAGCAGCTTAAATAATGGATTACTTCTGTCTCATACAGCGCACATAAGTAAGAGGACATCGTAGGCTATTTTATTGTTGGCCCAAATTTCTATGACTATTCAGGAATACAAGTTCATCTGTCTTGCCCCAATGCCACATTCCATTTTTACCACTTTGTTCTGCATCGTCTTATCTTGATTCATCAATTATTTCATCTTAGGAAGTGAAAACATATCGTAAAGACAAAACATTTAAGGGCCAAATTACAAACTAAGAAGCAATATATGTTAGCTCGATTTTATTAACACAAACTTAATAAGGAACCAACTATGACTGAAGCTGGAAGCTCACGTTGCTGCTGAGACTTACTAAAATGAGGAAGATAATACTTAGATGAAAGAAAGCAATGGAATCCAATACCCCTAAAGAAAGGCAAAGCATGATTTCCCACTCTTCAAGTCACCGGAGTGGTTGTATTTTTAATGACACATTTGCAAAGAATGTTTGTCTTCCTATTGAGTGATCTAAGTAAATCTGAGGTTAAAGGCAGCGTTTTTGATATCTAGTTTAATGCAGATAAATTCGTGGGAAACAGACATACTCTTAGTCAAGGATGCATTGAAAAGACACAATGAAGGAAGTATGTAGCAGAGCTGGGATATTCCAGATATTTGCCGTTTTCTCTGGTGACATCTTCAAACTGAAGAACTTATTTTCAATCCTACACCACAGACTTCAATTTTTACTAAGTAATTATTTTTAAAAAATGGTATCTAGTATTGATTCTCTTTTTAATTATATAATTTATTATTGTTTAATTCTTTATTAAAATATTCTCTTTTCAAATTATGACAAGGCTTTTTCTTAACTATTTTTTTTTTGTTTGGGGGAAATGCATGAAATAATTATCATACAGACAAATAGATGTAGTCATGTATATTCATTATCATAAATGCAGAAAATATGTAATTCTATGCCTTTTTTCATACTTTATTAAATTATTACCAGTCACTTATATAGGCCCTATAGCCTATTATGAATGGAGTAGTATTTGATTGTATCTAAGTTATATTATATCAATCTAAGTGAAAAACATTGTAAGTAAAGTTCAAAGCATATTTAAAATGTTAATTTTTTTCTTGTTTGTATAATTGGAATTGATAACATGTTATCTATTCTGAGATACATAAACTATGTTTATTGGTATTTACTGTGCTCCATTTACTCAGAAATATCTTCTTTATGCTCACTAAACCATGAAATTGAAGATGCTGTTGCTTTTCTCTCTATCTTCCTTCTCTCTCTTCTTTGCATCACTCCCTTTACCCCCCTCTTTCTAATATATGAGAAAAATCAATCTTAAAGGAGACCAAGCATCTTGACAATATTATTGTATTAGCAAGGGCAGAATAAGTGAATGGGAGATCGAAGCCTTCTATCATAGTGTGTGGAAGCCATTTGTACAGTGATGCTAAATTTCCTTACACAAAATGATAACTATTAGATCAATTCTGTCTCTTGCTCATATATATGTAATTAATGCTGTGTATATTTCATATATTCAGAGCAGAATCATACCAATAAACAGAACAGTTAACTTGATTAACTATACATTTATTTCATTGGATTTCTAAATTGTCAGTTACTACAATGAGTGTTACATTTTCACTGAAAATGAATATTATTCTTTAAAGCATCTGCTCTTTAAAATGGGACTTTGATGAGTGACTGTATTCATTATTTTACTAGGCACACTGAAGATAATGAAGGAGGCAACAATCATGGCAGGAATGCATTAATATTAAATATTTACTGCATAACTCACCCTTATTGGACACAGCTGTCGATAAAATATGCCCTCACTGCTGACAAGTTGCTCCTGTGTTTGGGTTGTAGATTAGCTTGCAGGCCTGCTCTGTATTCTTTATCTTCATCACTGCACCAGTACTTTAATTAGGCAGTGCAATCTTCTGCATAGTGATTAGGAAATCACAGTTAAGAAGGTGTTACAAAGAGATTTTCTCTGCAAGCTACACAAAATGGCTCACAGGTTTGGAAATTTCTCCATGTCAAGCAGCAAGGAGGCATATTAGGATTTCCAAAGCAAGCGACAACTGACCTGGTATCCTTCAGCTTCAATTGTCTTTACACTTTTGTGAGACACTAGATGAAACTATAAAGTCTTGAGCACTGGTTGACAAATACAGCTTCTTGATTATTTAGTCTGTAAGAAAGAAGAGGAAAGAATTTCTTTTGTTAGAGTCTCAAATGATGTTAGAGCCCATAGTACACTGAAGTAAACACTTTCATTACTATTATAATGTAACACATTGAAAATATGATTCAGAAAATGATAAATTGATCCATTTTTGCAATTATCTTATTATGAGCATTTCAGTATTATTTTTGAAGAACAGATTATCCATGTTTTTACACTGAAAATTTTAACACACCAAAGTAAATATAATTTGATAATACTTCCAGGACTAGAGAGCTCAAGACACAGGTCACTTCTACATATAGTTTTGTCACTATAGAGATACTATTTTTATTAATACAAGAAATGTAACATTCAAAATTATTACATCTACAAAAGCTGAAGTATAACAAGTATTGATTTCATGAAAGAAGAGGTTCAAGACAGGAAGCATTAATAATATTGGCAAGGAAAATTAAGACACCCTTGGCACACTTATTAGTGTATTTGATATTTTTCAACATCTCTTTTGTGCAATTTGTATTAGAGATGACTTTTTTCAAAGTTCACTTTCAATATTTCAAATGAAATTTCTATAGTTATTAAAAAGTGCTTTTTATATGGTGGTAAGGTATCAATGTGATCATTTCCCATTAATGAGATAATTTTATTGATATCAACACATGAAAATGCAACTTTTTGAAGTAACAATATATATATATGTGTGTGTGTGTGTGTGTGTGTGTATGAAATTTATAAACTTTAAACATATGTGTGTGTTAGCTAAAACACTAAATAACAAACTTTACACAGAAAATGTCAAATAAGTGTATCTACATGAACATACAAGGAATTATTACAATTTAAATGCAGATTTATTTTTATTTGTTTTCAATGTCTTCCAAGCAGACCTGTGTTGTTGGTTGATATTGCTTTTTATTAGACCATCAGGTGTTTTGGACAGGCTCAGTAACACAGCATTACATAATTAAACAAATGCAACACAAACAAAAATAACACATCTTAAAATAATACTACCCAACATTCCCCCCCTTTTTTAAACAAAACTAAAAAGTTTTACCTTTAACATAGTAAGATTATACAGTATGAATAATTATCAAGTAAAGATTACATCCACTATATACTGAATTCCAATTAATTCGTGTCTCATAAATTTAAAGAAAATACTCCATAATCTATCCTATCTTAGTAAATCCAATATTTTACACTTAATTTGCTTTCTATCATATCTAAGGAAAACTGCAACATAACTATCTAGTCTACAAATCCATCAAATGCCCCAGAAGGATATAATATCATTTAAATAAACAGAAAGTGCATTGCAATTTCCAAAAACTCTAGAAATGACAGAGACATCTGTCTACCTGGACAGTCACACAAAGTACCTCTGCAATTTGGGGGCATCCATCTTTAGCTTATAGACCTACAGTATTTGGCAGACTTTTCAATGGAGCAGGGAATTTGAAAGATTGTCCCACCTACATTGGCAAAGTTTATCAGTCTATGTCCTGCAGAATGTCTGCCAGTTTCTTCTGTGAAATAGGAACCATGAAGAACCAGCCTGCCTTATTTTGGCAAAGTTCAGTGGTCACTTTCTTGTAGGTCTTGCATGTCCAGTTTATACAACATATTGTCAATCAGTTCAGGCAAAGGCAGTTTCTTGCCCAAAAGGCTAGCCTTGCCACACTAAAAGCAAATTCCAAGAGGAGTTTCTTTGATGCCCATCTTCTCTGAAGTAAATTATTGCTGCCAGGAGCAGATGTGTCTTATTGTCATGAAAAGTCCTAATTTCACAAAACATTTTAAATGTCATATTCTGTATGTCTTTTGAAAGTTATAAAGACCACCTATCTATAATATATCTATATATGATCTGGAAAGCATATCTAATTTATCTACAATTTGATTGTTATAAATTACTAACTACTAACCTATGTTTCCTGAATATCCTATTTAGTTTACAATATTAGCTTTCAAAAACCAGAACTTCAACCTACATTTCCAAATGAACTCCATAGGCACAATACCTCAACCAAAAATAAAAACATACATATAATTTTTTTAACAGAAATAACCTTAAATTTTTATCAATATACAAAAATCCTTTAAACAAGAGTAGAAATGTATATATGTATATATATATCATAAATATTTCATAAATATATACTTCATATATATAAATGAAATTAACTTTAAATTTGTATCAATGTACTATATTTCCCTAAATTATAACAAAAAATCATAACCCATCAAATAACCAAAAACCAACCACACCGACCAACTCTTGAGAATGTGGAAATAGTTTTCTCTAGACTGCTTCACGCTGGCTGTGGGTGAAGGCATCATTTCTTACGAGGTCCCTGTGAATGTTTTTAGATAATGGCCAAATTCTGGAAAGACCTGCAATAACCTTTGCTGACAGATATCACCTGTCAGGTTTCAGGAGGCCTAGATGATCACAACTAATTCATATTATTCCTGAAGGAACCCATATCATCTCATCTTCTGTGGGAACAAAACTCCAAAGCCTTTTTGATTTCCATTTGAAAATATGCTTTTGTAAACTTTTTAAAATTAAGGCATTCCTAAAATATATAGGTTGCTTTATTTAAACAGCCAATCTTTCAATCCCATGTTTCTTAGTAGTTGTTTGCTTACTAACAATCAAAAATTGAAAATCAACACAATAACATAGATGATCCAGACTCCCTGTGTATTTCCCATCTCTATGTGCCTTATTTCTTTTATATTATTTTAATCTCTTTACAGACCTTACTTTATTATTTTTAAACTATTTGTTTCTTTCTCTGACTGTCAATACCCCTTTCCTTTCTTTCTTAAGCCTATACACATCGAAAAACACACTGGTACCTGTTTGAAGAGTTTTTTTTTCCCTGTCTGGACCTCTTTTATTGTCTATCTTTTAGAATGTGAGCAAACCTTTAAACTGTTAAGCAGTGTGGACTTCTGCCAGAGACTTTGGAGGCTGGCTCTACCAACTTCTCCAGTTGTGAAACTAAAGCCTAAAGCTTACAGCCCAGTCAGAGTTTTGTTTGACAGGAATTGCATTCAACCTTCCTACAGGTCTAGAATGACAATGCTTGCACTGTGGCAGGTGTTGTTAGTTAGCTTTTTTTATTCCTACTTAACATACTAGTTGCTCAAAGGCTCACTGTCTTGGGAAATTCTTAAAGGGGCAATATCCTCCTTTTTTATTTGTTTGTTTTTCCCAGGCTTTCACAGGCCTTGTGGAAATATGTCCATATTGGGTGCCAAAATGGTTTTTTGTTGTTTTACTTTTTATTAGATCATCAGATGTTTTAGACAGGCACAGTAACACAGCTTCACCAAGTTAAACAAGTGCAACATAAACAAAAGTAACACACCTTAAAATAAGATTCCCTAACAGACCAGGTTAGTGTAAAATTTACAATTATGTCACAGACTGTGGAATGCATGCATAACCTACCACATGAAACTCTAACTGCAGTTTTACTCTACTAATAACTTTAATAGTAATAATTTATTGATGAATGACATTGTGTTTTGCAATTAATTATCCAGCTACTACTTTCAAAAGTACTTTTAGTCATAAAATGAAGTCAGTTCATTCTTGGTCTTTGTTTCTTTTCAAGTTTTGTGTTTGATATGATTCTAGGGCACATATTGTGTGCCAGAACAGATGGATAAGTTTGCAGCATAAAGGCTATGCATCTAATTGTCCTAGTTAAAAAAATATAGACCATTCCTATTTGGGGAAACTGTATTTTCTCTCTGGTCTGTATTTTTTGATGGGAACATAAATACTAGTTAATGCTTCATTGCACTAGTGATGACAAAAGGATTAGTATAGACTAATTTCTTGAAACAGCTTATTCTATTTGCATTATTATTTCTAAACACAAAGATCTAATTGATGGTTTGCTTATATGTCCTTTTCTTATTTTTTCCTCATCAGAAATATTCATCTCCCAAGAATGAATATATATATTGTGAAAGAAAGTAAAACCATATTGGATGGTCAGCTAAACCTTTTAACTCCAAATTTGAAACTTGATGATGTGTATATATTAACAGTCCTCCTCCCTGCCCTTTCACAACTCTCTCAAACTGTCTACCTCAAATTTTCTAGGAAATTAACTTTTAGCTATTTGTTGTTGTGTTGGTTGGTTTTTTCTGTTTTGTGTGTGCGTGTGTGTGGTGTGGTGTGTGTGCGTGTGTGTGTGTGTGTGTGTGTGTGTGTGTGTTGATGGTGGCAGTGGTGGTGGTGGTGATGGTGATAGTAGTGATGTGTTAGTGATGATGTGGTGGTGGTGATGGTATGGTGATGGTGGTGATGATGTGTTGGTGATTCCGTGGTGGTGGTGATGTATTGATGATGGTATGGTGGTGGTAGTGGTGATGGTGAACTGGTGGTGGTGATGTGGTAATCATTGTAGTAGTGGTGATGGTGATGTGGTGATGATGGTGTGGCTGTGGTAGTGGTGGTGATGGTGTGGTTGTGGTGATTGTGGTGATGTGTTAGCAATGGTGTGGTGTTAGTGGTGGTAATGGTGGTGGTGGTGATGTGGTGTGATATGGTGGTGATGGTATTGTGGTGGAGATTGGTTTTGTTTTTGGTAAAACAGAAGCATGTAGTATGAGGGCATTCTGGATAGATAACATGTATCTGTCATACTATTTACAAAGCCAATAATTTCTCTTGTGCCCAAGCTTCAGAGACATTTTGCTTTGAAATCCTGTTTGGTTTCTGACTTTCCCAGTTCTAGAGTCAACTGTTTTGATGGGTCCCATAACTACCAATGTGACTTTCAGTTCCCGAGATTGTAAACAGTCCTCCTTCTCCCTTCTGTACTCTCCCCCTTACTAAAGATCTGTGTCTGCTTGAATTATCATTTACCTTTTATCATAAGGCTCTAGGAGTTCTGGAGTATGTACATGTCGTCAACCACTGTGACTGCAAATCCTAAACTAAGACTGTGTTTCAATAACACAGAGGTGGAAGTAACATGAAACATTCAAATACACCTTAAGATTGAGAAAATAACTGTGGTGAATGAAAGAAGGAGAGAGGTGGACACTGAGAATTTGCAACCTGGGGTTTGGGGGGTTTTGCAAAAATCTCTATGATGTTATATATTTAATTGCCTTAAGTAAATGTTCAAGGTACAATATCTAAGCACTTAGCTGAGTAATTTCAACTCTCTAGGAAATGTAAATGTGTGCTACCCTCTTCTGTAAAGTGTAGGATTAACTAAAAATATGACCTGAAATCTATTTCATTTTTGCAACACCACATAAATATAATAAATAAAGAAAGACAGACATTTCTATCACTGTTCTATTTCTTATTTCCAATATTGGAATAATTTATTCTGCAAGAATATCTTGGGTGACAAAATTTAATGTGAAGGAAGCTAGTGAAGATTACTTGTCACTATTCCCTAAGAATCATTGGGGACTCATAAAAGAGCTGCCTTTTAGGTTGGACAGTGGTGGCACACGCCTTTAATCCCTTTAAGCAAGGTGAATCTCTGTGAGTTCAAGGTCAGCCTGCTCTACAGAGCAAGATCCAGGACAGGCACCAAAACTACACTGAGAGACCCTGTCTCTGGAAAAAAAAAAAAAAAAGGAGCTGTACTTTATACTGGTTTTGGATACATCCTTAGAAAGTAGTCATTGCTTATCATGTATATGGAATTAATTTGATACTTTGTTAAGATGCCAATTTTTTTTTATATTGTATTTCAAGGGATACTGAAGAAAAAGATACTTTGTAAATTAGGGAAATACCTACAAGTTATTTATAAATATTTTAGTAACAATACAATAAATTTATATAATGGCCAAAAATGAATGGAAATTTATGACTATGAAGGAAATTTTAATAGCCAGACAGTATTTCTAGGTGTGTAAGGTTTCTAGTAAATTACTATTACTTTATTTTAATTAAAACCAAGTGAGAGAGTTTGTTTGCATGATAATTAGTAGCACTAAAAATATTCAAATTATAATTTAGTGTATTAATTGCATCCATGTACTTAAAAATAAAATAAGTAGTAAAATACATAATTTCAGCCAATTATCTAAATAAGACAAAAGAATAAGACATTAAATAACATTGTCTGTGAGTTGTCTATATTTCAATCAAATTACACATTATTTTAAATGATTCACCATTCTATTGAGATATCTGTTCTTTTCCCAAAATTGATTTGTTTCACCAGACCTGACAAACTTATAAGTAATTAGCATCTATCTATCAGGTAAAGTTGTACATGTATGCTGACATCCAAATTTTGAAGACTGTTGTTAGGAGACCCTCTTTGTACTTATTTGAAAAACTTTGGGAGATATACCTTAGCACAATTTAGACCATTAATTAAGTCATACAGATACAGGTAAACATTATCCAAGAATTAACTTCTATATGTTAGATTTAATCCTCCTACCTCATCTATTTTTTTTTATCACAATACACACATTAAAGTAAACATTTTCTGCTTAAAATGATATTTTATAAGAAAATAAACAAGAGAGCAGCAAAGAAGAATAGAAAAATATTGGAGAGAGCAGGTGAATGAGCTCTGCCTCTATTAATCTCTTATTCATGTCCTTTTATGAGTTTTTCTTATACATGCACACTGTCTATCTCAGCCCAAGGTCAGGTCTTTGTCAATGTTCTGTAAAGACAGGAGAGGGAAGCTAATTCTGCAAGCCACTTCAGCCTGCTGAAAGCTATCCTTTCATTGTTAATAATCAGTTTATGTATACAGCATGTCTTGTAAAATAATATAGTTCTATAGAAGCAGAATGTGCTTTTAATTTCTCCATCCTAGAGAAATAGACTATGCTAGTTTGGTCCACAAAGTTATCACTGTGCTTATTTATTATCTATTTAAATACATCAAAATATATCTTAGGAGTTTGGATATATTTTTGTAATAGCCAATATTTATAAATGCACACACATTTGTTTTCTGGGAAGAATTCTCTTTATTTTAATTATCATTTTCTCTATTGAAAATAAGCACATAGAAAACCTCTTGAATAAACTTTGATTTTGGCTGTTGTGTTATGAAGTATTTGACACTGGACAGCAGATTAGTAACCTGATTAGTTAAGACTTTTGCCCTTAAGCATATCCACTAGTGTGTGCTTCTAAAGTCTCAAGAAGAAAGACTACTCCATTGTCAAACAAAACAAAACAAAACAAAACAAAAACAATCAAGTCTTTTCTGTTAAGGATTATAAGCTTCAAACATTTTGCCATCAATGGCTAACTGGCCTCTTCATTTTCTTCTTTTCTTATATAACAATATTAGTTATTTATATAAATTTATTCTAATGTCAACAGCCATAAGGTTTTAATCCAGAGGAACTTTCCATAGCAATATCTATCTATAATGATTTTTAGCAGTTCTTGTAAGGACTTATTAACTAGGTATTGTTAAATTTAACTACTAAACCAGGTATTGTTAATACCCGGGTTGACTAGGTATTGTACTTTATTTTCTTCATGCCCTAGATGGGACTGATGAGAGAGCCCTGGACTATGTATTCAATTCAGAGCGTAGATGTTATGACTCTAACAAATCTAATGGGAATTCTCTTGTTGAGTTGTCTGTACTTCAGAAGACACTTCAGTGCTGCTTCTGATTAAAATGTTGAAATGTGGATTTTTTTCAAAACAACATAGTGCTGTAAAATGATCAGCAGACCATCTCATTTCCATATAAGAGGTTTATTTATTTATTTATTTATTTATTTATTTATTTATTTATTTTTGTGTGTGTGTATGACTGCAAATGTTATGGTGTTGAAAACCAATATGAGATTCAAAATAAAACATTTGAGTCATTTTAATTATATATAATATCAAAAGAAAGTTCAATTTTGTATATCACAATCATTTCAGGACCATGTGAATCATATAGATGTGTTGTAAATATAAGTGTTATTTTACATTCTTACCCTGTTGCTGTGATAAAAATGTACAATCAAAAACACTTAAGAGAGAGCATATTTATTTTATCTCAAGGTATACTCCATCATGTTAAAAGTAAAAGCAGCAAGACCTTTCAACGACTAATCTAATGAGGTCCACAGTCAGAAAAGAGCAGTGGATGTGTGATACTAATGCTCACCTTGCTTTCTCTATTCGTAAATAGCCCATGAGTCAATTTCTTTATTTTTTATTTATTTATTTTCCATCTGGACCTCAGTTTTACCTTTCTCCTCTCCTCTCAGTCCCTCCACCCCACCTCCACACTAGCTACCTTCCCATCTCCTCTCCCTTTCTATTCATAAGATGACAGGCCACACATGGATATTGACAAAACATGGCATGTCAAGTTGTAGTTAAGACTAACCATCTTGCCTTTTAAGGCTGGGCAAGGCAACCTAGTATGAGGAATAGAGTTCCATAAGCCAGTAAAGGAGTCAGAGACAGCCCCTGCTCCACTGTTAGAAGTTCCACAAATAGACCAAGCTATACAACTGCCACGTATGTGCTAGGGCCTAGGTCAGTCCCATGCGGGCATTCTCATTGTCTCTGTGAGCTCCCATGTGCCCAGGTTAGTTGACATTGTGGGTTCTCTTGTGATGCCCTTAACCCCTCTGGCTCCTACAATCCTTTCTCCCCCTCTTCTGCAGGATTCCCCAAACTCTGCCTAATGTTTGGTTGTAGGTTTCTGCATCTGTGTCCATCTGCTACTGGATGAAGGCTCTCTGATAACAATTGTGGTAGTCACCAATTTATGAGTATCAAGGCTTCCAGTGGAGGGACTGGAACACCAACCAGCCACACAACCTTTGGCCTACAGTCTGTTCTGCCGTTGGGAAGTGCTGGGGTAAGGGTGGCACAGAGACTGTGGGAGTGACCAACCAATGACTGATCCAACATGAGACCCATGCCAGGAGAGTGAGCCCACCCCTGACACTGTCTGGAGCACCAGGACCCAGAGCCTGGACGGCCCAGAAACCTAGGATAGAACCAAACATGACTAGAGATTAAAAAAGAAAAAATCGATGTAATGATGACTAACAATATTCCGTATACTCATAGACTGGTGCCTAGCCCAATAGTCATCAGAGGGATTTCATCCAGCAACTGGTGGAAACACATTCAGATACCAACAGTCAAACATAATCCTCTCCTTAATGGTTGGTACCACAATCGGAGGGTAAGCCTTCACATCTCAATTAATGTAGCCATGATAATCCCTTAGAAAGGCAATCTCAGAGGTTTATATCCCAGGTGATTTTAGATTCTATTAAATCGGAGCACTAACACTCACAACTTTGTCTCAATACTTTCAAACCTCCTTTTCTCTGAATAGTATGGGGCATTTGAAAGACAAAAAAAAAATTATGATCTGAGGTTCCCTATTTTGATATCTATTGACAGAATGCAGAAAACTAAAAAATGTTGAAAATGTCAAAATTTCAGCCAAAAAAAAAAAAAAAAGCAACAATCCTAGTAGCATAGCAACATGAACAGCATTCCTTCCTGCCATGTTCAGAGCCCATGGATCCTTGCCACTTGTACTTTTTTTTAAAGCTCTGAGTTGTCTCCAACTTGTCTCTGCAAATATGAGCATGCTATTTTCATCACTGAAAACTCATACTCTTTTTGTGATAATGAAGTTATGTTGCATTAAGTCACAGTTGTTCGAAGGGGTCAATCAAATGTGAACTAAACTTCTCCATTGATGGGAACTTACACATTTTCTAGGCTACAGAGCAAACTAGAGAATGAAATTGTTGCAGAAACAGCTTTAATAAAGGAAGAGCTCTGTAAGGGTCTATTGAAAACTCTAGCTTTCCAACTGCTTGAAACTCATATTGGACTATGATGCATCAAGCTGGAGAGAAAGATTGATAAAATGTCAGGAAAGGAATGGGAAGACAATCTGGATATTACTGAGAGGAAGAGATTGTAGAAATAGGCATATTGTTATGGTACATCTGATGAGCCATTCCCCAGGTTGGGATATTCAACCATTTTTCCTTCCTCGGGCTTCTTCATTATTAAGGATTTTTATCACCACTGCACAAAGGAAAAGGTAATTATTTATTTTAAAAAAACACCTAACATGAAAATAAGCATCAGAAAAATGTTCACATAAGGTGTGTGTTTCAAAAAAAGCTCACCATCTTGATTACGTATAGGTTCATCTGTACTTTCACTCTATCCTTTTGTTATAAAATCCTGATAACAGCCTGTGTTTGCACAATTGGGTATTAAGTGCAGGGTCACAGGAGTAAATTCTGTACCACCCAGCCATAGGCCAGCATATTTCATTCCATTCTTTTTCATTAATTTATTATTTTACTTTTATTTGAGACAAGATCTTCTAAATTGCCCACTCTGGCTTTGTAGCCCAGGCAGACAAGAGCTGCTATCTCCCTGCTTCAGTCTTCTGAGTAATTGATAGCACAGGTCACTGGGCCTGTCTAACCTTCCAAAGGCAGTATTTTCTCTTTCTGATATGTATTTTCAACACTGAATATTGAACCCAAGGTCTCATATGCTAAGCAATCTCTTTGTCACTGAGCTATGACCAAGGCCCCGATCTTTCTAGTAAAAGAATATAGAAATAATAGATTCAAAGAACTTAAATGACATTTATTAAGCCATATACCAAGAATCTACTGAGCAAGGATTCAAATCCAGATTTTCCTCCTATAAAAAGTGATGCAATTTCATGACAGGCAAATGTATTTCCATCAGGCCTCCTTCCTTGAATTGATTTTCTGATACCATATATTTGAAATGTCACATTTTTGGCTTGGAATTCACATTGAGGCAAAGACTTGTTAGAGCTCTTTCTCTATAAAATTGTCCTAATTGCTCAGAGAAATGGGTTATATTGGCCCATAACTAACATCAATTGTTCTCAGGATCTTAGCTTCTAGCCATTGAGAAGATATATTTTTTATTTTACTTCAAGTTCCCAAATTTCAGACTAAGTCCATCTGCAAGTAAAGGCAAATAAAATTAAGCAACCATTTTATTTTATGGTCTGGAGTCTTTATATATTAGTGCATCATGTGACTATTTCTGTAGAGGATGTGTAATCTTAAAGAACACTTGAATATTTTATGATAGTTAAAAATATTTTACATTGATTTTGTCATTAAAAAATTATAATACAATTTTACATAAATTCCTTCTTTCCATGTATGTAGATATTAGATTACTGTCTGCAGAGCTGTTATATGCCAGCTAATTACTAAGAAGGTTTAATTAGATATAATTTTCTTACTCCTTTATACATTTTCCTTACACTCCATAAGTAATTTTTTCCCTCAGCCTCAGTGTAGCTATTACCAATACCATATTTAAATTATATGGAGAATAATAATATAATGTGTGGTCAGAACATTATAGTGTAGTGGTCTTATCCATATTCTGCCATTTTTGAATTGTTTGTACGACATTCAATTTGCCCATCATATTTGCATGCCTCCATTGATTTTGCAGCAAAATGGCAGAATAGTGCTAACTTGGTGGAGTAACCAGACATTAAAGATGCAAATGCCTGTGGAAGATGTACAAATATTCTTTCCCATATGAAGTGCTTATAGGTTAGACCTTGGACATTAAACTCCCCTGGAGACTGTAAAGCCATATCTGTATTCTGTAATGTATGTCACTTTGTCTGCAGATCTTCTGCACCAATGTGTTTTTGTGTTGCAGAGAGGAATAATGTCCCAGGCCATTTCCTAAGCATTATTCACTGAATACTATAAAATGCATGCTGAGCAGACCGAGAGCAACAATTGTTTAGGGAAAATAGCATAAGATCAATTAAAAACAAAAAGTTAAGAGCTGTAAGTCACTTATGAGAATTTGTACCATTTTGAGTTGCTTTTATTTCCTTAATTATATCTTAATATATGTAAATTTACATGTAGATGCATGTGTGTGTCTGTTTACATATGCATATCCAACAAAGCTCATCTTTATTTTTGGTAAGAATAATTTTCTTTTTATAAGGCAAAAGTGCTGAATGTTTTCTCTCAGCACCATTGGTTTTTCAATGTGAATCAACTTTCACCTTAATCCCAAAACCTGTATTTGCATAGAGAAGAGTTACCAGAACAGAAATGCAATTCTCTGCTCAATGGTCAGTTTAGTATTCACTATTTTGTGGATTTTATATATATATATTGTACACATTAGGATCTATAAGGCCCATGCCTATTTCATGTACACAGCATAAGTCATATATAATAGATACATCTGTGTGTTTTGCAACTAACCAAGACTCTTTTTTTCACAGATTATATAATATAAATTAGTCCAACTTCTCATATAATTCATCAAGCTTCCTGGAATATGCTCCTCTATTAGCCAGAAAGTTGTCCTTTGTTTCATATTTGTTAAGCCTTTTATGTGAATGCCACTAGAATGAATAGATTCTTATTCAAATGAATAACTTCCATGGGTAGATGCAATCTACCAACAAGCATGTCTATAAAAGGAAGGAACAAAAAGACCAGAATTATTTTATTAATAACCCTAAAAGGACATTTCAATTTGTTTGCAACTAAGTAAAGCTTTTGTGCTTCTTACTCATGAAAAAGTGCATGGGTGGGAGAGTCAGAAGACATGTCACTATCATAACAACAAAACAGACTGATGATTCAGGGCCAAATGTTTAATGTCTCCCAACAAAAATTCCAATTTCTTTCAGGCATATTTAAAATACATGAGAAATCCTTTCAGCATAAGATCAGCAGTCAACTAAAACATTTTTTTCACTTTCCCCTCCCCTATTTTCTGCACTTAAAGTATAAATAGGCACAAAACACTCTGCTATCATTAGTAGAGTTTTGTGAATTGTGGAGAAATAGGGTTCTACAAAGAAGCCAGAAAGAATTGAAAACAACAAACTAATAAATAGGCATCAGTGAGCATCATGTTGTTTTTTGACTTCACTGCCCAGCAAAATGACTCTAGGTTTCTCCACATGGTAGGATATTAAGGGGGAAAGCAAAGTTTAGTTTTAAATGTGTTTACAGAAATTCAATTTATTACATTTTTTGTACTGTCTATTTAGTCTTCACCAATTTCTGAACCTGTAGCTTCTCAGTGAATATGGGGAAATTTTTTTTTACAGACCTCCTACTAAGAAATCCCACAGCACAAACTCCCTTCTAGACTGACAGATGAAAATCAGTTACTTTGAAGTTCCCAGTTAATGTTTAATTAAACACCTTGGGCTTATGTTACAATCTAGATCTAGGCTCTGAATATTCTACTAAAATTCAGTAGAGTTTATTGGGTCTTATAGGAAAAAAATGATTGACATCTTTTCACTCTTTTATAAATTGATTTTTAAAAACCATGATCTATCAGACTATATTCTAGAATTATAACTCTTGGTGAGGAGGACTGATTCTATTCATGGTTAGCCTATTACTGAACTGGGTTTATAACTAGAATAAGAAAACAGCAATCGAAATGATTTTATGTGAATATCTGTGTAAATATTCTGGGTGCCATGTTGAGACTGGTGTTTTCAAATAGAAATTTTGTAACATGGTGATGTTTTGTGCTAATAAAATCTTCTCATGAAAATTAACATTGCTGATTATAAATTTATAAACACAAGACATTTTATTATAAGTCATAAAGAATGCTTCTTTTTATATTGTTGTTTTTGTGTGTTATATGTTTTTGTAATATATGTAGATGTGCATAAGCTATGATTTCTCCAACTAAGTTTTTTAAAAAGGGAGGGGTGGAGAAGTTTCACTGACCTTGGTACTTACTGATTTGCCTACTCTAGCTGGCCAGTGAGCTCCTAGAATCTCCCTATCTCCACTTCCTTAGTAAATGGGTTCAATGCCAGTGATTAAGGTTTCTTTTAAGTTGCTTCTAGGCATCCAAACTCAGGTCTGTATGCTTGCATAACCAAAACTTTACAAAATAGAGCCAATTTGCTACACTTATAGAGTATGTTTCTGATTCATTCACTCTATATCTTTACATATAGAAAAGACATAATTTGAATTAAACTGGATTAAAAAAATTAATGGTAAGTTTTGATATTTAGGTGGAGCTTTTTGTAACTTTGACTTTTTTCTTTTCTTTTCTTTATTTATTTTTTTGAAAGGGTCTACTTTTGTATAATACTAATCTTGAACACACAATCTATTCTGTTATAGTTCAGGTTAGCCTTGAATTCATGACTTACATTTGTGAAGATTAAGATTATAAGTATATAAAACCACACTTGAGTACAATTTTAATATATAAATGGTGTATTTATATTTGAAAATAGTAGCCAAGTGCTATTAAGAGTGCTTACTATGCTATGGATATATAGAAATTTTTATGATATTTATGGAAGCTTAAAGATTTGAGGCGATCAAATGAATGTTTATTCATCGGCCTGGGAGGAGGGGACTGGACCTGCCTGGACTGAGTCTACCAGGTTGATCTCAGTCCTTGGGGGAGGCTTTGCCCTGGAGGAGGTCGGAATGGGGGGTGAGCAAGACGGGGGAGAACAAGGGAATCTGTGGCTGATATGTAGAACTGAATTGTATTGTAAAATAAAATTAAATTAAATTAAAAAAAAGAATAAAAAAGAATAATGTTTTAGATGTAAAAAGTGTATATTTATGCATGTTTTTCCTGCATGTATGACCTCAATAGCCACAGTTCTTTGGCCTCAAATTTGTGCCTATCCAGAGTTTTGTGTAGTGTACCCTAAATCTAACCAGAAAGTAATTGGTTATTACCTTATGTTGGTGCCTTTTATTGCACCAGTGAGCATACCCTGTTTATCGTCTTTATTATAGCTCAAAGGGCTTTCATTTTGAGACAGGATATTTAATTGAAACTATTGCTCCCAAATTGGTTAAGCTGGCTAACTAATGAGGCACTGAATCCTTTTTTTTTTTTTTTTTTTTTTTTTTTAAATCTCCTATGCCTAATGCTGAAGTTGAAAGAGCATGATGCCATATCTGGCTATGAGTGAATGTTGGAAAACAACACTCAATACTCCATGTCTGAATATCAAGAATTTAGCTCATTGAACCATCTTCCCAGCTCTAGTGTATGTAGTCTTATGTATCAAACATACTTATACATATTAAAATACTCATAATTCTATGATCCTGAAGAATATGTCAATAAAATAGCCATGATTATTAAAAACATCAATAACTGTGGTTACCGAAAATGTAATACATTCACATATATATATGCATTGAATATATATATGATTATATATATATATATATAATTATATACAAATACATTCATATATGTGCATTGAATATATATTATATTGCATTGAATATATATATATCTCTCACAAAAGAAATTATGTCACATTGGAAATTAAGAACATTCTTATTTTTACATAAATAGCTTTCTTCTCAAATGACTCACAAAATTACTATTTTTAAGTCATTAATAGAAGTTAGCATTATCTTCTTTAATTTTATGGCATATACTTTTGTAGGAAACTAAATTACTAAGTATATCTACAAGTTATTATCAAGTTCCATGCATTTTGTGTTTTACTATACAGGGTTCTGGGATTTTTTTTCTTTTCCATTCATTAAAATAACTATTTTGAAAATAACTATTTTGTACCCAGTGTTATAGAGTAGCTTGGATATCATTCAATCCATATATGTTGGTATGATGTGCAGAATTCTCATTGCCTTAAAACGTTGATTTTTAAGAAAGTGTCAGGCAAAAAAATTCCATTCTCCTGGCCACTGTTACTATTTGCAAATAGTATGATTTTAAAAAGTAAACATACACATACAAGTTATAGAAACTTTCATTAACAATGTAACACTCCAAAACAACACTTAAATTTTAAAATATTATCAAAAAACCCAAAATTATTGTTAACCATTTCTATCTATAATATTTTAATTAACAATAAAGATATGTGTCAGAGAAAATCACTGTTCCCAATGTTAGGAGTTACACAAAAGGACCAAGTTACAAAACTGTAACAGTGGCCATCTCTGTCTCTTTCCTGGCTTATGGGACCGTACTCCTCATATTGAGGCATCTTGCCCTGTCTTACTACATGGGGAGATACTTAGTCTTACTGTAGCTGTGTATGCCATGTTCTGTTCATACTCATGGGAAAACTAACCTTTCCTGAACATAATGGAGGGGGAGTGGATTGGGGAGTCAGAAGAGAGGAAAGGTTGGAAGGAGGGGAAACTGTGGACAGAATGTAAAATAAATAATTTAATAAATTTATTAAAATATGAGTCACTATGATGTACATATTTAGAGAGCATTAGTATTTATCGCAGACTGCAACCCAGTGAGGGATGGACTCCTCAAACCCAGTACCTTATCCATCCTTAAATACCAGATATTATAAAATTCAGAATTATTGTCCTTTATTTTGAAAAGAAATTGCTATGCACCATGAAAGAAAGACAACCTGACTTTATAACCATTTGGATTTGCCTATTTATATTAACTTACCTCTGAAAATCAGCCCAAAGCATTGTTAACTTCCATTCCTTCATGGTTCACTAACATATTCAGACACAGGCTTCAGATATTGCCTTATGGAACAGCAACAAATGATTGATAACTGGTTAAAAAAATCCATATTCATAGGAGCACACCAAAAACTTCAATATGCTGCATCTACATACTGCCATCTACAATGGCTACAGATATTTGGGTAACTGCATTACCTTATATTGTATGTTTTTTTCCATTGAGGTTCAAATTGACACACGCATGATTAATTCTTTTTTTTTTTTTGGTTTTTCGAGACAGGGTTTTTCTGTGTAGCTTTGCGCCTTTCCTGGAACTCAATTGGTAGCCCAGGCTGGCCTCGAACTCACAGAGATTCGCCTGCCTCTGCCTCCTGAGTGCTGGGATTAAAGGCGTGCGCCACCACCGCCCGGCTATGATTAATTCTTTATATACAATCATTGTAAACATAACTATGTTTTTCTAACGTGAGAAGTAAATATTTATTTGCATTCAATAAAAGCTTTGGATTATCATTCTTTCTGAATTATTTTTCCCTCTTGTAAGAGTCATTCTATGAAAAAGAAAAGTAAAGTTTCACTGCAGGAGGCATGTGTAACTCTGTCTCTATGGGTAATTCATGGGAAATACTGTAATGTGTATGGAAAAAAGATTATGACAATGTGTCAATACAAAACCTCATAATGCAACTGTTTCAGAGTTCAATGGCTTGGCTATAGTCAAGAAAAACATTTTCCATTCATTATTTTTGATACCTAAAGTTAACAATGACCTTCAAAACTTGCTTTTAGTTATTGCTGCTCAGTTATGAACAGAATTAAGAAAAGAGTAACAGAGCGGAAAAGGGTGACATCAGGGTCACAACAGGCAACTTAAAACCATCGGAAGCGAAACTCGTTTGCTATTCAGTGAAATGTAACAATTA
The DNA here is from genome assembly GCF_004664715.2 of Peromyscus leucopus. Classification (NCBI taxonomy): domain Eukaryota; kingdom Metazoa; phylum Chordata; class Mammalia; order Rodentia; family Cricetidae; genus Peromyscus; species Peromyscus leucopus. The sequence goes on from NC_051073.1 coordinate 30,663,478, forward strand.
TAATTTTTACATGTTAGTGCATTTGAATGATGGAGACATTAACGAGCCACTTCTAGAAAATAACTTCCTAAAAACGTACTTTTATCTCTGAAACTATTCATGAAATGAATGATAATTTAACTTTTATGCTGTATGTAATTCATATTACAAAGAAATACACTTGAAGGCAATTATTGTAGAAAATAATAAACGGGTGGGAAACATGTGAAGATAGAAGCAATATCTTGAAAAAGATATTATATTAACATATAATATCTCCAATTAAATTAATAATTATTAATTTGTAAATGTGTTGTCAGACTGGAGGCAGAAGCATATAAATACTTAAGTGTATGCAACTTACCCTTTCCCATCGTTTTTCTAAACAGTTAGAAAAATGTAACTGTTATAAGTGAAATCATATTTTCTTATTTCCCACTTTTTGGTATCAGAATTTACTATAAAGCATATAAGCATTTTCTAACAGTTTATTTTAAAAATAGGATATATATATATATATATATATATATATTTATCCATGATGGGTACCTCTTAGTAAATTTAAATATATATATATTTAAATATATATAATATATATATATATATTACTTAGTCTAGGGACCACTTTAAAATAACAGAAATTTGCACCACTCTAAAATAACAGAAATTTGTAGATGCTTGAATCTCAAATCAGAATTTATATGACATATATTAAAAGCAAAGCAATATAATTTCCGAATATCTCCTACTAACAATGTAAATTTAAACATTTATTTGTTTAAATTTACTTTGTTTACTTAAATGACTGGCCGTTTCCCCCTGATCTCCAGGCAAGTTTTATTTATCAAAGCACAACTAAAATATCACCACAAAAAACAAAGATGTTGAATAATGTCTCTCTAACAACTTGTTTTTCCAAGTTAAGATATAACAGAAATAAGGAGAGAAGGAATCACAAATCCAACCTGATTCAGATATTTTACTTGAAAGGATAATGCCATTGCTTTGAGTAAGGACATAAAAATCCACACAGTTTGTATTAACTAGTGACATACATAGTATGAGTCACTACTCTCACTTATAATTTTAAAGTAGATGGCATATACCTGAAACAATCTAAATAGATCAGTTAAATATTTATATCCTACTTTCCATATGTAATTTACTTTAAATATAATTTCATATTTCCTCATTAATTTATACAATCATCTGCATCATTATTCTTCTTACACAAAAGTCAAAACTAAACTGAAATAGTCTCTATCGCTTGTTGTTTAGAAGCAGAAAACCAGTATCATCTCTATCGTTATAGACTGAAAAATCAAATCATTCGTGTTCAAAAATAAAAGTTATTTTCCTCTTGGAAACACATGTTCAAGTATATAAAAAATAATAAAAATGTGTTTCATTCAAGACGAATTTAAGAAATCAACGACTAAAGTACTTCTTTAACTCAGTAAGCTGAGTAACAAAAAGTCACCTATATTTGAATGCTACCATCTTGGTTCTGCCCAATGTCTCAAGGGGCTTTCCAAATGAATAGCTTGCATGGATAATTGCTTTTCAGAGGTTTACAATATGAACATGGGGCTTACTTTTTCTAGGAAGAGGAAAAACAAAACAAAGCAATTTGTAGTTTTGAGAAGGAAAACAGAATAATACTCAGTCAATTTAAATATCTACACACAAAACATAATATCGATCCATTTTCAGGCCCTGTACAAACTTGCACAGGCTTATTTTCATCATTCCCATCACTAAACAGACAATTTTAGACAGTGAAATTGAAATTTTTTTCATTGAAATTTCCCCAAATCTACATAATATTGTGTAAGTACTATGTGTTGAGAGATGTTTATTCTCTAAGTGAGAAAGTTCTAGAAACAAAGCACTTTATCCGAGTCCCTGAAGTTTGCTGAGTGCCCTTCGCAAAGGACCAGGGGACTTTGGATTGTAATATTTTGTTCTGTTTACAATGATCATGGAAGATGGAAGGCCCCTGTCTACTATCAAGCAAACAAACGAAAGTGTAGAATTAGCCCGTTCTTACAGCCTGGGGGGCAGGGGTGAGATAAGGCTAAGCCAATCTGTATGGAATGGGTACATGGGTACTGTTTGGAGTAATTAGAAACAAAACTTAATTTTCTTAATTTAAATTTGTGTTCACAAACTAGAACTCCTGACTTATAAGAAATTAATATGCCACACAGATTATCTTTCCATAAAAATAAAATATAAAATCAGCAAGAAATGCAAGATCACATAGTGAGAGAGTACACGGCATAAATAACTTGTGAAGTTACACTGGAAAACATTTCAGGAAGTTTATTTAAATTGTGTGAAATTCTTAATTATGTCTCCTCCTTTGCTTCATCTGTTATTGGCACTATCCCAACTGCGGTCGCTGATCTAGTCTCTCAAACTTGCAGGATGCTTATGCCAAATTCTACTATAGTCCTTTACAAAGGCACCAAGCTACACAGGCAAGGGCAGCGGAAGAGTACACTTTCAGTCAGAGTTCACTGTCTAATCCTTAATCATTGCACTTTGATTTTTAAGGAAATGATTTTAAAAGAAAAACAACAACAACAAAAAAGAAAACAAAAAATACTTTCTTACATTTTCAAACAATGAGTTCCCTTATTTCACAAACATAATTAAAAAATAATTAATAAAAATTAATCCAAGAGAATGCACCTCGTTAAAAACTGTATTTGGGCAGAGCTTTCACTTTCAACTCTTCTTTCGAAACTTCATTTTATTTACAAGACTTTGTCTGCCCTTTAATCAAATATTGGCATGTAAATGTCAATTCCATCAACAATAAGAAAAGTCTGAATATTATTTTATAAACATTCAAATATATTAAGATAATGTCTCCCAGGGATGATTGCAAAGTGTTACTATATAGTGTCAATATGAAGCTATAGGGAGAACTTTGAGTTAGCATGCCAAAAAGGAATGCTTAAATATCCATAAAATGAAGTAATCAACTGGATACGATAGAGCAGAAATGGAAGAAAAAGGAGGAAAATCTCAGAATAGCAGCATTAGGTCTTTAGGTATTTGGGTAATGGTTTTCTATATTTATATGCCAAATAAATTATTGTACATGACCTAGCCCTACTTCCAACAGCTGAAACAACTGTAGCCAATAAAATATTAGACTCCTAATGTTTTCATATTGTAACATGCCTTTCTTGCAAATGTTTTGAACACCTTCATAAATATAAATGATTTTTGTATCATTCAAGATGTATTTGCACCCAATAAAGATGAGACAGAGTGATTAGGTTTATATAAAAAGGCTTTTTGAATTTTTAGGGTTTTTTTCGAATAAAATCTTAGTTATTTGCAGTGCTTTTTCATTATGTATGCAATTTCATAATATGTTCCAGTGCCCTCAGGACTTGTAAGCTGTCCTGAGTTCAGTAATACCTATATCCTATAGAAAGTGACTATTGACATCATATGAATAAATTGTAAGGTACTTTCGGCACTTACTAAAACATGTATGCATTTCCGGAGTTGCACATTCCCATGCAGTTTTCTTGGTATTATTTATGGAAGAGCACTGTCTCGTGTTGAAAGCACAACGTATTTTTTTTTCCCAGCGAGCCAAGCACAGGTGTGAAGTTGCCCATCAAAGTGAAGCAAACTGTCAGACGAAACATTTTAATTGTACTTTCACTTCTGACTTTCCGTCTTTTTAGTCTGTGCAGTTCCAACAACAACAACATCAATTTAGGCAAACTGTTGTGAAAGATTCATCTTTAGAGTTCCCCAAGGAGATTGAGTTACTCACCTGTCCTCAGGAATGTGGTCACTGAAAGCAGGTTTATTGGTTTGCCGGTGAGACAAAATTAAACATTTAGATGGCTTGTCAACTGTACGTTTGTGTTTCTGGCACGAATGAAATATCATCTGAGAATGCTTCTGGGTGAGATGTGGTTTCTCCAAACTAATAAAAATTGTTGAACTTTCATTTCAATGGAAAGTGATATTTAAATAGTTATGATGAATTTTATCTCATGGAGAAGTTTATCTCCCATATAGTAACAAATAATTTGTAAAATGAAATGTTTACCACTCATAAATGCCATGAGTTTAGGCTGAATATATTTAAAATACCTGTGAAACACAATGCAAATCAAGTTTCTTTATTGAAAATAATTTATTATAAAATAAAGTGTTGACTCAGTCAGGTAGTAATCTCTTCCATAAAAAGTTAAAAGATAGTACACACCTTTAAACCCAGGACAGGGAATCTTGTGAATTTGAGGTCAGCCTGGAAACCAGACTAGCCAGGGTGACAGTAAGGCACAAACTCAAAAAAAAAAAAAAAAAAAAAAAAAAAGACTTTCATTTGAAAAGGGAAATTTAATTTGTGCTTCTTCTTTTTTTTTTTTTTTTTTTTTTTTTTTTTTTTTTTTCAAGACAGGCTTTCTCTGTGTAGCTTTGCGCCTTTCCTGGAACTTGCTTTGGAGACCAGGTTATCCTTGAACTCACAGAGATCCACCTACCTCTGCCTCCCGAGTGCTGGGATTAAAGGCATACGCCCCCACCACCCGGCTTTGTGCTTCTTAATTTTAAATTAAAGGGAAAAATGTAGCATCATTTTGAATGGCCTTATCCACATATATTTGTTTTATTATATGCTTGGCAATTATTTGCTTTATTTTCTACTATATTAAGTTCATACAAGATGACTCTTAATTTTATCAGCAAAATAATGGGTTGCCAAAAATATGAACACATTTTAAATCTATTTTAGAAAATACAGTTGTACTATTTACTCCGTAGTTGTTTATGTACACCAATGTCTCCAGAATAAAGTCAATCTCAAGGTGACCTTGTATTTTTTACACAGGAAAGGTTAGAAACCAAAAGCAAGCAGAAGACATAGCTGTTTTACACAGACATAAAAATGAGATGACACATTAAGTCATCACTCCCATTGAGGGCTGTATTGACATACTGAATTATTTTAATCTTAATTAAAAATGATTGTGCTGTGTTTGTGATTTCTTAGCCCTTAATTAACATAAGCACTTCAAAAACCAAAGTGGCAGCATAATAATACATTCATAATTTATAGTGTAAATGGTAGCCCTAGGGAATATGCATTGCCATAATTCCCTTGTAGGTCAGGTGATGTCACATTGCTTATGAGTATGCCAATCAATTAGAGATGAACAAGGAGAAGGAGAACATTAAGTACACTATATGCTTTTTGAAGTACTGTATTTTCTTGTTTGAGGGCATAGTTATAAATTACTGAATAATGGTACATTTTTTTCACATGCTTTTGTAAACTTTCCTTTTTTTCATCATGTCTTGTAGTGGCATGTTTCCTAATCAGGAAATCTAAGGGTGACCGACAAGTGACAGTGAGTTAGTTTAAGCGCAGAGACATAATTTCCCTAAATTTTCTTCCTTCCTTCCTTCCTTCCTTCCTTCCTTCCTTCCTTCCTTCCTTCCTTCCTTCCTTCCTTCCTTCCTTCCTTCCTTTCTTTCTTTCTTTCTTTTTGTTGGTTTTTGAATACTTGGAATTATATATATATATAATTTTATAATTTAATTTTACATATCAGCCACGGATTCCCATGTTCTCCCTGACCTGCGCCTTCCCCCAGCCCACATTTAGCACAACAATTAGGGTGTTTGGCCATTCTCTCACCAGAGTAGGTCAGTTCGGGCTGTCTCTCAACCATTGCCAGTAGTCTATTGTGGAGGTATCTTTGTGGATTTCTGTGGGCCTCTCTAGCACTTTGCTTCTTCCTATTCTTATGTGGTCTTCATTTATCATGGTCTCCTATTCCTTGTTCTCCCTCTCTGTTCTTGATCCAGCTGTGATCTCCTGCTCCCTAAGCTCTCTTTCGCTAGACCCTTGCCCTTCATTACCCGCCTCACGTCCAGGTTGTTCACGTAGATCTTATCCATTTCTCCGTCATTGGGCGATCCCTGTGTCTTTCTTGGGTCTTGTTTTCTAGGTTCCCCTAAATTTTCTAATGTGAATTTCCTCCCCCTGAGACGATCCTCATATATTCCTTGATTGATGATCTACATTGTTGTTCAAGATCAGTGAGGCAGATAATGTATAAAAATAGACAACATGTAAACAATATATATCCAACTTTGCTGAGATTTATGAGTCTTGATAAGGAACGATTCGCATTCCTGATTCATTTGGTTGAAAGTACAACAGAAAGTAGTGCAAAGGAATCCAAGGAAAAAAGGGATGTGCTAAAATTGAAGATTTGTGTTATTCTGCTTATTTCTCTAACTGAAAAAAAAAATGCATCTGACTCGTGGTGGCACATGATTTTAATCCCAGCACTGAGGAGGGAGAAGCAGGCAGATCTCTATGAGTTTGAGGTCAGCCTGGTCTACAGAGCAAGTTCCAGGACAGACTCCAAAGCTATACAGAGAAACACTGTCTTAAAAGGAAACAAAGAGAAAAATAATAATAATGCATTCTTGGTCTCTAATTTTTTTTTTTCCATTTTTATCCTGTATACATGATTCTAATCCAGGAACTTAACGGTCATCAATAAGCAAATTGTTGATAAATTTTATGTGAAATATTGCATAACAAACATAATTTCTTTAAAATAAGAAAACAAATCTCACTTGTTTGTCTAATAAAATCATGACACCATATTTCTCTTCAATGTGTTAATAGTGCTAGATTATTTTGAAAGTTATTCCATATGCTAATATATTAACATTTAGAAACTAGGCACTTGTACTGACTGATTTTGTGTGTCAACTTGACACCAGCTTGAGTCATCAGAGAGGATGGAGCCTCAGTTGAGGAAATGCCTCCATGAGATTCAATTGTAAGGTGTTTTCCCAACTAGAGATCAATGGGGAAGGGCTCAACACATGGTGTGTGGTATCATCCCTGGGCTGCAGGCTGAGCAAGCCTTCAGAAGTAAGCCATTAAACAGCACCCCTCCATGGCCTCTGCATCAGCTCTTGTCTCTGGGATCCTGCTCTGCTTGAGTTCCTGTTCTGAATTCCTTTGGCAATGAAAAGCAATGTGGACATTTAAGCCAAATAAACATTTTCCTCCCCCAATTTGCTTTTTGTTCATGGTGTTTCATTGCTATGATAGAAACCTTCACTAAGACAGCCTGTTTTAATTCTTTTTTTTTTTTTTTTTTTTTTTTTTTTTTGGTTTTTAGAGACAGGGTTTCTCTGTGTAGCTTTGTGCCTTTCCTGGAGCTCACTTGGTAGCCCAAGCTGGCCTTGAACTCACAGAGATCTGCCTGGCTCTGCCTCCCGAGTGCTGGGATTAAAGGCGTGCGCCACCACCGCCTGGCTTGCCTGTTTCAATTCTTATTTTATCATAAATAATAAAAGTAGATAATGTCAACTCATCTAAGGGATAGCTTCATTTTGTCATTAATGATTTCTAAGAAAAAATTATTCATAATTGATAATGAATTTTTTTGGATTTACTTTATACTTGATGCTCATTTTAATATCTCAACTTCCACTGGAGATTATAAATATTATTTGCCTTAAAGATAGTTTTACAGAAAAATGTAGAGAATTTTCCCCATGTGTTTATGAAATACTAATATATAAGTTCTGAAAAAAATTCAATATTCTAGTCATTTTTTTCCAAGTTAGAAAATTCATCTGAACATATTTCCTTTAGACTCTTAATTGGAGAATCAATGCAGAAAAAATGCCGTAACAATTCTGTTTGTAGCAGACCAGTCACCAAAAATCATTTCAATATTATTAATATAATTGGTAATATAAGAAAAAATCATTATGGAAACATTAATTATTATTCAATTTACTTATAAAAGTAATTTATGGTCTAACATACTGAGTCATAATAAAATTACATTTATTAAACAGTAAAATGGCCATATATATCTTGAAGTGACATTTGGTTATTAGAACATACAGCCAGAAGATAGCACAGTAAGCTGCCAAAAATGTTGTATTCAGTTCTGAAGCTCATGTCTATGTCCAGAATTATCTTACACAGGGTTGAACAGTTTGCAGAGGAGAAAGTACCTTATCAACATGTAAACAGGAGATGAATTCAACAGCCCAGTGGTTCAGTATGAGTTCCCGCCATGCACAAGCTGCCTACTGAACCTTTTTCCAATTTTTTTTTTCTCAAATTTGTTAGTTCTTTGAGAGTTTCATACAATGTGTTTTATAACATTTGTTTTGTATTCATTTTTTGGTGTTCAAAATATTTGAGAATAAATACTTAACGGTGTTTGCCAAATGCATTTATTTACCCTTAAGTCTCTTCTTGGGAAATGATGAGTTTAACTTTTCTGTATCATAAAAGGACAAGTTGTCTTAAGAATTATATCTTATTTTTGGAGCCTTCTGTATTACTTACATTAAGGCCTTTTTAATTTTTTTTTTTGTAATTTTATCTTTCTTGTGATTAAGAAAAAGTGTGTCTATGCAAAACTTTTATTATTCCAGTCAAAATACAGTTTGTATACAGATCTCTTATTTTGGCTAATGTGAGAAACAATATTACCACATAACTAATCATTTATAAGTTGTGTGGGGAAATACAAATATAATTCGGCTCATCAGAGTATCAATTGTTCACAGTCACATGAGTGTGAATCACTCATAGGTGTATAGTAAAAGTCAAAGCATCTTGATTTTGAGCAGATTTTGAAAATCAAATGACAGAAAACTAAATTATCTTTTCTTTTCTCATCTGGTATATGGAAATTACAATAGGTGCACCATATTACATCTTTATGGCTATCTATTGAAAATATAATGTTTTATTTAGTGAAAATATGAATCCAAATAATATATTTCATATTTATTCAGTTGTAGAAGATATTAAGCATGTAAAACCAGCTTTAAAAACGCACTTATAATCTTTAAAAGCCTCCAAAATAATTGTTCATTGTTGCTCATTGAATTAGAATATTCTGTCATTAAAAAACACTGATGCACTTGATGGGGAACAGGGAGGAGTTACTAAAGCTGTATTTTTTTTTTTTTTTTTTTACTTAAATGCTTTACTTGGCTTAGAGACAAGACAGATAGAATATCTGATAAATGAAAAATAAGTAGAAGAGCAAAAAAGCAAACAAAAAGAGGGTAGACAGGTGAGAGACTGAACTGCTTGTTGTGTACAAATTAAGGCCTGAGTTTGCATCCCTCAGAACCACATAGATTTGGTCAGATTAGTGCGCATCTGTAATATCTGAATGAGGGTGGGCTGGACAGATATGAGTGCATCCCTGTAGCTTTCTGGCCAGTTAGTCTAGCTGAGTTGATGGGCCTCAGGCTCCGTAGTGGTATCCACACACAATTTTCTATAAGGACATGCACAACACAACACACACACACACACACACACACACACACACCAGCATACACAGGAAAAAATACACCCCATTCAGGTAAATGGAATAAAGCTAAAAGAAAAATTGTTCTTCACATATTATTTCTCATGTAGAAATATATTTATGGTACTGAGGATTGAACCCAAAACCTTTCATACACACTAGTACAAGTTTTACAACTGTTTTACCCAGCTAAGTATTATGTTATTAATATTTTGTTTAGCTACTAGGAAAACTCAACTACCTTGTATTATTCTCCCTATAATATTTTCTATTTTTCACCAATTATCTACCATTCTTTATTTTTAAGTAGACATGCTTTTATATACAATCTATCCTCATTGTGTGCTGATTGCATATTTGTGAAGTAATCTAATACTTAAAATTTGTCACACAAAATTCACAGATATTTTGGGTCCCTTAAAAGATCAACAGTGAGCTAGAACAGTGAATCATTTGGGAAGGCCTTTGCTTCCCAAGCCAGAGAACCAGAATTCTGATTCCTGGTACCTCCATAAAAGTCATATAGACATGGCAAGCCCTGTTATCCTCGAGCTTGGGTGTCAGTGACAAGGGAAAGGTTAGGAAACTTGGATAGCTAGAGGAGAAAAGTGAGTGCCAGGTTCAGTGGGTCTCAGCCTCAGTAAATATAATAGAGGACAATTGAGGAAGACCTCTCTCTCTCTCTCTCTCTCTCTCTCTCTCTCTCTCACACACACACACACACACACACACACACGCACACGCACACGCACACGCACACGCACACGCACACGCGCACACACACACATGCGATAAAAAAGTGCTCATATTTATGCAGACCACACACTTACACATACAAAAACAATTAATCAAAACAGACAAAACACCCACATGGGCAATGTGAAACAATTTGACAGTCTGACTTTGAGTTCTCAACTGCTAATGTCTTTTTTCTCTTAAAAATTTATGCATTTTAATTAAAATAAAATTACATTACTTTCACCCTTCCCTTTATGTCCTCCAACCTTTCCCAAGTCTCCTCCTCCAGGCCCTCTCTTGTTACCTAACACTCAATTGACAGCCTCTTTTCCTTTGATTAATACATACATGTATGTGTATGCACATAAATATAAACATAACCTCACAATTCTTTTCTGTTGCTTGTATATATGGTCAGTAATGTAAGATATGTCCTTCTTTATAATCAATTGAGTGAGCAACCATCTCTATCTCTGAGGTTTTATTGTTGCTAACTTCTTGGCTAAAAAATGTCTCCCAGCATTATGTTAAACAGGTATCTAGAACTTCTGCCTTTCACAAAGTTGTGACTTCTCTTGTGGTTGAAAAGCACGTTAGACACATTATTTCAGATATAACTGATATTGGCATTAGCTTTGAGTTCTACCATAATTAGATAGTGATGTGGTCAGGGGACCATCCTGTGAGGACATGTAAAATGAGCTATAGTAGAATATGGGGTAAAGATGAAAATTCTATAGTGGAATGTAGGGTAAAGAAGAGGTTGTATTTCTGAATTAATGAGGCTGCAAAGACGGAACAAAGTCTAGCAATCGGGCCAGCTGTGAGTCTGAAAGCCATAGGAAAGTTTAGGCAAGTGACTTAGAATCAGGAAAACATTATTTCTCCCACAGCTAGAGATTTATTATAAATAAATACTGAATATAAATATTTGAAAGACATAGATGTTATATAAGATGGATTTTAACAGAAGCACATAAAACAAGGTCACACACCTCTAGACTGACAAAACAATTTGTGCCCTATGTTTCAAAGAACTCTTACCTTGTGTTTTGTCAAGGAGCAATGACTTAGTAAGCCTTAAATCAATGTTCATGGTGACTTACATAACCACAGTGAATATAAATTGATTATATATACTTTTCATCTACAGATTTAGTGTTTTTAATTTACTAAAATTTCAACATGCCATCTAATAGGAAGTTATAATAATACCTGATAGTCATATTAACGTTCACCATGTTAAAGTCTTAAAACTTTTTTCATGTATTAAGAATATCTGAGTTTGCCGCGTGTGCGCACGCTTTAATCCAGCACTCGGAGGCAGAGCAGCGATCTCTGTGAGTTCGGCCAGCCTGGCTACCAAGTGAGCTCCAGAAAAGCAAAGCTACACAGAGAAACCTGTCTCAAAAAACAAAAAAAAAAAAAAAAAAAAAAAAAGAATATCTGAGTTTTTCCATGTTTCTGAAAATAGATTTCCATTGATTTAAAAATATCCCCACAGTGCAGATGTTGGGCCAATATTGACACATATTTGTATTGAGCTTCATTTCAGGATTCATAATTCTGCAATAGGACATACTTATCAAATAAAGTATGTTAAAGCTTATATTAAACATCTTTGATATCTTGTGTTATTTTTTCTCCCAAGTAAACTTAAAGTTATTTGTCCCTTGCCCATCCTTTGTTTTTGACTATCCCCCCTTACCTCAGGTGAAGTCCCCTCCATGTTAGTCTGTTTCCCACTTCATATCACCCCCATTCTGCTATTTCCTTCTCAAGATCCTCCCATGCCCCCTATCCCCTCCCTACACATCTACGGTCTCATACTTTCCTGATTTTTTTGTTAATTTCCATTGTATCTTAATGTTTGGAGCTAGGAATTGTAAATGTAAAAGAACACAAGGCAATTTCCTTTTTCTGGGTCTAGGTCATCTCACTCACTCCAACAAGTCCATTCATTTACATTCAAATTTAATTATTTCCTTTTTATTTATAGCTGAATAGTATCTAATTATGTATATGTAGCAGATGTCCATAAAATGATCAAATTACATGTAGGGGTTGTGGGTATATTTGTAAATCATAGCACATGGGAGAATGGGACACCATGAGTATTTGAAAATGCAAGGCCAAGGCAAGTTATACAGAGAATACTGGGGCTTCCTGGGCTATAGAGTGAGACCCAACGTCATAAAATTAATCAAAAGGCATAATTTAAAGTTTGTAACATACAGGAAATATTAGGAAAAACAGAATGAGAGAATGGTACCTAGGCTTTCGAATGTAGTAAAGTGTAGGTAAGAATAAATGTTACAGGTGGTTTCAAGTAAAGGATACAGGAGGAATAACTGGCTGAGTAGACAAACTGAATGGCATGCCACATGACTGACATGGAAATACTGGAGACACGGAGCTTATACACTTGTTTTTCAGAACTCCTTTCTCAAAGTTGTTTCATTGTTAGGACCCTATCTTGCCATACTAGTCAATAAAGGACAGAATGTTGTGGAGTTCTGAGCTTTAGAAGGAAAAAAAAAAATGCTCACTTAGACCTTTGATAAAGGCTTAATTTGTCCTTCTGAGTTACTTTGGAGACTAGCTACGTGTAGGTAGAAAAGAGGAAAGGAACAAGGGATTATGTTCTGTGAGCAAGTCACACTCCAGTATCCAGATGGGTTCATGATGTCATATATATCATAGAAAAATAAATGTAAGAAAGAAAAAGCAAAAAGCTTCACTAACTGATAACTTAATTATCTGTCATGATCAGTTTCGAAGGGCTTTTAAACATGTCCAAAATGTCTACCAAATTTTCAGCAGGAGTGACAGCAGAGTTTTTCAGTGAGGCTAAGGAAAAGCAGCATTCTTCCCAGAGTAGAACTTGACAGACTATGATGAATCACCTTATTATCGTGGCTCACATGACAAATGTACTTGATCAGTCTTTCTTCCTAGGAATAGTTGAGCATATCCAGAGGCAAAAGTTGAAAGGAAATGAAAACTACTAATCCTAAGTGTAATACATCAGCATTTATTTAAAAGTGTTCAAGAGAACCTTATCAATTACTGTGTATGTCAACAGAAAATACTTCGCCTATTCCTTCAATATATAACCTTTTTTGAAGATTTATTTTAGTGACATTTTGAAGAAATGGAATATAGACCAAAGAGAAGATATTTTAGCATTTCTTTTTAAGTCTCATCCATTATGTATCTCACAAAAGATTCACAGATATAGCGCCAACACATTTTCAATAATGTAGTTTCTACACACATGTAATTCTATTCCTAGTATGAGTAGGTTTTTGAATTCACATGTATTTACATAAAAATAACATTGGAAATAAGTAGAATTAAGACAACCTAGAGGATTGCTTATATTCTTATACCACAAAATAATACATTCCTTAAGCTTATTTAAATAATAATTATTAGAGTTCAGAGTTTTATATTATAGTATTTCTTCATTTGGGTAATATTACTTGGGTTGAAAAAATATACTTAAAATCAAAGCAACTGACAAAATTATTGTATTAATTTTAATGTCACTGCTCAGGAAAGGTTATAAATATGCCTTCTGTGTTTCAAACTTTTAAATCATGCAACTTAAGTGCTAAGATTTTGATATATATATATATATATATATATATATATATATATATATATATACATATATGTGTGTGTGAATGAACATAAAATTATCAATATATAATTAAGCAGCAAAATATAATTCATAACACAACAGATGTAACCATAGGTTTAACCCAAAATATTTTACACAGTAATTTATCAAAATAATGTAAGTTTAAATATATTAATTATAGTTGAAAGAGAAATGTATAAAAGTAAACTAGAAACATTTATGTCTAAATTTTTATTTGAGTCATGCTGTACAGGTATATTTGTAACTTATTTTTAATTTTTTAAAAAAATCTGCATCTACTTTTTAAACAGAACAAGGTGAATACTATGTCTGTTTTGAAGAATTCTTTAGATACAAACATTATTTAAAACCACTATGATGTGTCAATTTCCAAGTCTATTCTTTCCATTATTCAATAATCTTGAACCATAAAATCTTGATCAATATTTTGATTTTTATATTTCTTACTTCTCCTATATTGATTGGAAGAGTGACAGAAGGATTTTGTTCTTTTTATTCTTCAGCAAGATTCCATGTACAGATTTGCATAGTCCAATGCTGCTTATAATCACAACATAGTAAGGAAGTTAACAAATACTATTAACTCAGAAATAAAAGGCAATTTTAATAATAAGATACCAAACATGCCAATTACTAATAAAATTTTATAGTATATATTTTAAGTTGAGTTACTGCTTACCAGAGTTTTTAAGGGTTACAGATATTAGCTGAAATTTAACTTAAAGATGATTCTCACATTGCCTACTATGCTCATTATGAAACTATTTTGTGATTAATTATATCACCTTCAATATATAACAAGAAAGAGATATAGTACAGTGAGTGAAATCTCAGAGCTATATTCAGTGAACTTCAGAAGTGGGCTTCCATGAGCATGTACTGTTTCCTGATTTGACCTTTTGAGATATACCATATCATGACTGTGAAATTGCATATTATTAAAACTTTTGGGTTTTTCCTTGTACATAAGCAGTTGCAGAGGTCAGTGTTTACAGGGACATCAGAGTTCCTATGACCTGATTGCTCCTTTCTGAGGGACATCTTATCATATAGTGATCTGTCCTTTAGGCTTTGCTGTTTTGGGATCAAGGTGATTGCAGGTTTAGAACAATTACTATAGACTTTAAGGCATCTTTGTGATATTTGGAGCAGGAGATTGGTAGGAAATGTTAACAGTACTAAACCATAGTTACTTTAACATTAGTGCTTTCAGGTCTGGGAGAATGTAGGCTAGGTATCATGCATTTTAAGCAGATACTATTTGCATAATTATCATGCCTACTTGCATAGTAGCAGATATCTCCCACAAAGTGAAGGAGAAAGATACAAAAGACAATTCAATCCTGGGCTTCTTTCTTCATTATGTTACCTTGTGGGTGAAAGTGATTGGTCATTGCTGTTCTACAAAATCAGTTTCTAAGTACCCACTGTAATTGGACTGAGAAGCATGAGGGTGACCTTACCAGCCTTAATTAGAGTTAAAAAGAAGATTTCAGGGGAAAAAGAATTCAAAAGAGAAAATAAAACAATAGGGTTTGATTGAGGCTGGGATACTGCTGGCATATCCTTAACAGAGACTGCAAGTCCCATAGAAAGAGACACAATATAAATGTCATTGGGCTTGTTGTAAAGTTAAGAAGTGACTTTAGGTTAGTGGTTTAAATGTTAGAGATTCTAACATATAAGTTCAAAGCAGAAAAGGAGTCACATAGGTGAGAAGACTAATTCTCAAGGGAAATAAATCCTTTGACCCTAGCATTTGTGTGTGTGTGTGTGTGTGTGTGTGTGTGTGTGTGTGTGTGCACATGCATGTGTCTGTGCTTGTGTCTGTTTGTCTATGTCTACACCTACAGGTTTAGCAGGGAAAAAAAGCCTGAAATCAGTATCTAAAATCAAGCCAAACCACTGCGAGTTAAATTTCAAATATGGAGATTTGCTTATACCTTAAGGATCTTATGTATTGAATCTCATTTTAGTTTCTGTTATCATAAAGGATGTACTTCTCTTTTAAGAAATAAGGAAGAATAAGTAAAAGGAACATTAGGTAGAACTCAAGAACTACTTGACCCTAAGGAAATAATTTTAAGTTCTACCTATTGACATTCAAATATAAACTGAAGACACCTTAAACTTTCTCATTTTTCATCCATCCACCCAAAACACACATCTTAATCTTATACATGGAGAACTTTGGAGGATTAATGTGTAGGGTTGAGGGATTTATGTAGACAACCACTAATGATGGACACTAGGAATCACCACACAGGGCTGATCTAAACTTTCCATTGTTGCTGGAGGGCTTCTCTCCAGGTTCCCCAAGCCCCGCAGTCCCACAATCCACTTATAAAATAATCACTCAGACGCTTATATCACTTATAAACTGTATGGCCGTGGCAGGCTTCTTGCTAACTGCTCTTTTATCTTAAATTAACCCATTTCTATAAATCTATACCTTGCCACGTGGCTGGTGGCTTACCAGAGTCTCTACATGCTGCTTGTCCTGGCGGTGGCTGCAGTCTCTCTCCTCCTTCTTCCTGTTTCCCCAATTCTCCTCTCTCTTTGTCCCGCCTATACTTCCTGCCTGGTCATTGGCCATCAGTGTTTTATTTATATAGAGTGATATCCACAGCACTTCCCCTTTCTTCTTTTTTTTAAAAAGGAAGGTTTTAACTTTAACATGGTAAAATTACATATAACAAAACAATTACCTGAGCAAGAATTATAGTTACAATATTAAAGAAGATGTCCTATCTATCTTATATTTGTGAGTTTAAGGTTTTATAGCTAACTTATCTTTTATCATAACTGAGGTAATTACGACTATCTAGTCTTCAACCACATCAAAGACCCGAGAAGGAACATAATGGTACCTGAGAAATGGTAGACGGATGCAAGCAACTTTCGGGAATCTTGCAAGAGTAGACCAAGACAACTGGCAGCCTGGACAGTCACCTAATAATGTTTCTCAGCATTGTTGGTGCATTCAAATTGGCTACAGGCCTAGAGTATCTGACAGACCATTTTTAGAAGCAGGAATTTTAAGAGACCATCTTACCCTGTCTTGGCAGAGTACAGTGGTCGCTTTCCTTGTGTCCCGCTTGTCCAGAAAGGACAGCATTGCATTTGTACTGTCAGCCATCAAGGCAAGGGCAGTTCTTTGCCCAGTAGGCCATTTTGTGCCAAGAAGACAAACTTCCAAATGGAAATGTCTTAGAAGCCCAACATTCTCTCGGGATCAAATTGGTGCAGCCAGGAGCAATTGTGTCTCACGTCAACAGAATTCTAAGTTATTTAAATGCCATATTCTCCAGGTCTATGAAGTGTTTGAAGATTACCTATCTATCTGAAATATATCTATGTATACCTAGAAGACTTAACTAACATGGCTACAGATATGATTATCATAGATGACTAATTATTAATCTATTTTTTAATTATCCATTACAATTTTAAATCAGTTATATAAACACAATACCTCAAACAAGAATAGAAATATATATATATATATATATATATATATATATATATATATATACAGTATAACAAAATTAACTTCAAGTTTGTATCAATGAACTAAAATTTATACCAATGTAAAACATTTTAAACATAAACTAAATCTATACCAATGTAAAACATTTTAAACAAGTTGTTCTTTAAAAGTAGGTTCATTAATCTACCCTTTTATCTTATCATCTCCATATCCTCCTATATATCATATCCCCTTTTGTTTTTTAGAAAGAGATCACATTTATAATCAACCTGTTTTAAATAAAAATATTGGTTTTTCTCTGTCCCACACCAGAGGGCTCTTCTGATTTGGGACACAAGAATCACTTAACCATTTTTTTTTTAAAAGCAATATGTCTGGGTTTAGAGGGGGAGTGAGCCAATTCCACCTTTAAAGCCAGCTTGGTATATTTGGGAATTTGGGCGTAGCATCTCTTACTACTTCCTGCTGGAGGGGGGCGCTGTATCTTATGGGGACGCAAAGAAAATTTTAGACCTATGGGGTAGTCCGTGAGGCTGTATTGTGTGAACCAGTTGCCTTGAAACCGATCTGGATGTTGGATCATCTGGGCCATGGTGTCATCGGAGTCCTTTCAGGGGGTCTTGGCTGGTGAAACCTGATGTATCTTAATCTGGAACAAGTCCACAGCCTCTGGCTTTCTGTGGAAACAAAAGCAGAACCTCTTTTCCAAAGTAACATATCCTTATATCCAAATTTTGAAGTCAAGGTACCTTTAAAATATACATTTTGGCATAACTCAACAGGTTTTGTAATCAAATGTTTTTCTTTAGTTATGAATATCAAAGAGAACATAATCCAGATTCTCTGTGTGGTAGCCATCTTTATGTGGCTTATGTTTTATATTACCTTGAGCCTTGAGCCTATTGCTTTAAACTGTACCATTGTAAGCCTGAAACGGCACTGTGGCTGCTGGCTCCGCCCACTTCAGCTTCCCAACATGGCAGTGGTACGTTTTCCGCCAGCTCTGGGAGTCATCAAGTTTCAGAAATAGTGGGTCTAAGCTTTTATCAAAGCAGCGTGTAGCCCAGAAACCTCTTTTTTTTTTTTTAAATACTAGTAAAGACTAAATCTACCACACAGCTTAATTTGCCGCTGGCAGATGCCTCATTTCCGCCATACTGCCGGTCAAATGCACCCGCCAGGAACCCGCCAGTGTCCAAACTTGCGTTTTGCCGCATCTAGCTGACCATATGAGCCAAGAAGCAGGAACCTGGTTTTGGCTCTGTTTAGAATTGGTTATTAAATATTCTCAGGTTTAAGGTGGAAACTTGAGCCGTTGGGCGCCATTTGTTGCTGGAGGGCTTCTCTCCAGGTTCCCCAAGCCCCGCAGTCCCACAATCCACTTATAAAATAATCACTCAGACGCTTATATCACTTATAAACTGTATGGCCGTGGCAGGCTTCTTGCTAACTGCTCTTTTATCTTAAATTAACCCATTTCTATAAATCTATACCTTGCCACGTGGCTGGTGGCTTACCAGAGTCTCTACATGCTGCTTGTCCTGGTGGTGGCTGCAGTCTCTCTCCTCCTTCTTCCTGTTTCCCCAATTCTCCTCTCTCTTTGTCCCGCCTATACTTCCTGCCTGGTCATTGGCCATCAGTGTTTTATTTATATAGAGTGATATCCACAGCATTCCATTAAGAGTTTTAGGTAAACACTCAACAGATGACATCTTTAATAAATTCAAGTTGCAATCGTCACTAAATACTGGAGCTCGTGTCTATAATTTTAATTTAATTGTGGTTTTCTTCAACCAGGGTTCTGAAAGTGTGTCCTGCATTAAAACTGATGGCTTGTTACCAACATTCTATTTTATACAATCACATCAAGGGATGTGTGGCATTAATAAATAAATTGCTAATGAGCCAACACCTATCTTTAAATAGACTTCTGATTTGAAGCATAGACTAAAACAATTTAAAATGATACTATGCCCTGAACATAGTCTAGAAATTCTGGCAGTGCTGAAATTAAAATACTTTATCCTTATAATGAAGTACTCTAAATACATGGTAATCAGTTTCTTATAAAATAATGGTAGAATTTTCTTATATTAAAGTCACAGAATGCCAATCTCCCTATAATTATGGTAATAAATTACAATGTGCCCTCTCACGAGAATCTAGGACAGTCTACAAATAAACAACAACAAAAAATGAAGCAATCTGGGCTCACTGCCCAGATTATCTCAAATATATATAATGGAGCACAAAATGAGAATAAATACTCATACACACATTTGATTCCATGGAGGGTGATGGAATAGTTATGGGTCAAAATCAATGTAGCAAATAACAGACTGCTCCTAAATCTCCTTTATATAAGCAGTGAATATCTGAGATGTTCCCCCTTCTCCTGAAGAAACTTACATAGGTTACAAAGGAAAATAATCTGTTTTTCGATTTGTGTGCCTGTAAGAGACGTACAACTGAAGAAAACTGAAATTTACCTAAATTGTGCAGATCTGCCTTAACCATGTTAATTAGAAAATCAGCATATTCCAATTAGAAATTCTACCTCTCAAAAGAGACATTATGTAAAATGAATTACAGTTTTATTGGTAAATAGCAGTGTAGAATTGTTGTGTTACATGCCCAAAATTGCCAAAAATTGCTCCTTAATGTCCTATTGATGTAGCGTTCCAGTTTATTGAACTACAAAACACTGTTGCTTTCTTCCAGTTTTAATTTTAAAAACTTTAGTGAATTTTTTTTTGAGCTTTGCAAACTAAAAGCATAGCAGCCAATCATTCAAACAAAACAATCTATCCTGTACTTTCAACACATAGCTCTTCTGGATTTTATTGGACATCAGTTATACTAATAGTTTTTTCATTCTTCTATGAGGTTATCACGATTATCTATTTATTTATTTATGGAAATATTTATTTATTATTTAACTTTCTACTACATGTATACACTTTTCTCCAGGCACAGTAGGGGTGATGCGCATATGAACTGAGAATGTGACAGGCATGCACAAGGCCTGCAAATATTCAAGCCAAATGGGGTCACCGTGAGAGGAGGAATAGACACCAGCTTCCACCCTAACTACGAAGCTATCTGTAGTTGTTACCTGCTACCAATGGAAAAGTAATTTCTCCAATGGAGTCTCACTGAGCATAGAAACTACACTTCTGTGTAAACCCCATGCCCAAGAGTAGTTGTCCAACACAAAAGGAACTGAATAGTATTTTTGTAGACTTGTTGTTGTTGACACTTACAGCTTTGTTTGCGCTTTTCTTTTTTTATTAGCCTTTTGCTCGTGTGTGTGTGTGTATGTGTGTGTGTGTGTGTGTGTGTGTGTGTGTGTGAGAGAGAGAGAGAGAGAGAGAGAGAGAGAGAGAGAGAGAGAGAGATTCTAAGTTTCTTGGTTTTTTGTTGTTGTATGTTTTTTTGTTTGGATTCATAAAGGGAAAAGGATATGGAGTTGGGTGAATAGGGAAATTGAGAGGATCTCTAAGGAGTTGGGGGTGGGAAATAAATTTAGGTGTTTTGTTCATCTCAATGGACTCAGACACTAGCAAACAATACATAGAATGTAAAGGATGCTTGCTCATGATCTGTAGTATGAAGTATTCAGTATAACACACATACTGCTAAATAATACTTAATAATATATATTAAAGATTTTCAAAAAATGAATTTTAACAGACTTTACCTGTATAATTTACCAATAATAACACTTGTAAGGCATTATACTGATACTTCCTTTCAAATTTGGAATGTCTAATTTCATCCATTGGGTACTATAGACATGTGTATCCATCTACACCTTGGTTTTACACTAACTCAGGGATACTTTCCCAACATGTGTGACCCCTGAGCTCAAACTCACAAACCAGAAAACAGTTAATAATACCAACCAAAATTACACATCACCCATAGGTTTATGTTATCATAAATATTTCAGCTGCTTTCTCCAATTTGGATGTGGATGGGAAAAGAAAAGAAACTTTCCATTTTTAAGTACAATGAATGTTCTCTAATAAGATGCTATAATGTAGTTACTCAACTGTACATTTTACTACTCTAATATGAAGTAGAAATAGTAATATTTACAGACCTACTCTACATCTAGGGATGCTCAGATGATTCCTAATGTAATTCTTCAGACACATCCTTCAGTACTTATCCTGTTTCTAAACAGACCTGCATTGCCCAGTCTCCAGGTTCATGTATTTACAACGCTTCATTGATTCTGGAGGAGAAGAAAGTATGATGCGTTTGTAGTGGGATGCTTAGATCTTTGGAGAAATAATACAATTGCTCCAACATTTTGCTGATAGTTTATATTTGATTAATTGTATGCTGGTGGTAGGAGAGAACTGACTAGATTAATCATCTTCAACTCAATAAAAATATACATGGAAATACTGTTCTGCCTGTGCAATTTTGGTTAGAACTTCCCTTATCTGATTTGGTCACATCCATGAAGACCCCTGGGGAGCATAGGAAGATAGAGTTGGAAGGACAACTGTGGTTAGTGTCTACCCTGTCTTATTTCTCCCAGTTCGAGATTTGAAATAGTATCTCTTTGAAACTAACATATTATTTTCTCTGTCTTGTTTCTTTTTTTAGGTAAGCACATTAGTTATTCCTGCATAATCAGACTTCATCAAGGTAAAACAAGAAAAAATGATATAATATGTATGTTGCATATATCACAAATATTATACAGAATCAATGTTTAATATGTAAGTGCATATAAACTGTAAGAAAATTATTAAAAAATTAGAATTGTTTTGGCAAAACTGAGACCTGAATATATTGATAGAAAATTGTCTTTTAAGTCTGTTGTTCTGTGGATCTGATGAGACTGAAAACTCATAATACTTGCAACTCTTTTGTCACATACAACTTTACAAATCTTTAAACCCAAGTACTTTCTTAGGATCCTGCACATTCTAAACATGATTTTTATGTTGTAGAATATTATTTTAAGATGTGTTATATTTTTGTGTTACGGAACATTTGTGTTACTGATGCAAAGATGTGTTCTTTTATGTTACATGTGTTTAACTCTGTGAATCTCTGTTACTTTGCCTGTCTAAAACACCTGATTGGTCTAATTAAGAGCTCAATGGCCAATAGCAAGACACGAGAAAGGAGAGGACAGAGAGAATAAGTAGAAGAAGAAAAAGAGATTGAGTAAAAAGAGAAAAAAAGAGGAAAGGAAGAGTCCAAAGGGCCAGCTACCCAGCCACCCCGCTACCCAGATTACACACCGAGCCACAGAGAAAGAAGTAAAGAAAGGCATACAGAAATAGAGAAAGATAAATTCCCTGAGGCAAAAGATAGATGCTCTAATTTAAGTTAAGAAAAGCTGGCTAGAAATAAGCTAAGCTAAGGCCAGGCATTCATAGGAAAGAACGAGATTCTGTGTGTGTGTATTTATTTGAGAGCTGGATGGTGGCCCCCCAAAAGAAACAAAGAGCCAAAGCATTAAAAAAAAAACCACAATTTTATCAGTGTATGTTTTAAATATAATTTTTATGCAAATTAACATTTTTATAGCACAAATTGGATGTAAATACAAAGTGAAATATAACTAAGAAGGTGTTTTGCATATAATTGTATGTACATTATATGCAAAGGATTGAGTCTGTAAAGGGCACACATTGGGCATGAAGAACATATTTGATTAATATTAATTGGAATTATTTATCATCTTGAAGATCACTTATCAGCATATATAAAATAAGCCTCTCAGCAAAAGAATTCATCATATTCTTAGGAGAAATATGACAGGTCTTTAAGCTCTTTAATATTGCTTCCCCTATAATAAATCAAATTCAAAATTAAATATATTGTTGATGAGTCCACAACTAAGAGAAAGGACAAACAGAGTCATGCTGCTGGTAGAGCACATGTTCTCAGACCTGTAAGAGACATTTGTAATATTTAATATGTTCAGGGAATTTTTGAACTTCACAATAAAGGAACTCTTTCTTTACACTTATATTGAACCTTTCAGGTGGAATAAGTTATTAGGAGAATGCTCAAGTTTACAAGGGGCCTATTCTCTCACATTTTATGCACTATAGGCAAAGTCTTCACCAAAGGCAACATGGTGCTGGTTAAAGAACCCATGCAGCTTCAGTGTAGTGCACTTGAGCCCTTGCCTTGGTTGAAGGGGAGGTGGAAACTCATTATCTCAAAAAGGTACAAAGCACTTTTAATTAGAAGAAGAGCCTTCGTCATCATTTATAATGCTATGAAGGTTAATAATGTTCTAATTGATGTGGCAAAAGCATTCTCTACCCTCCCAGCACTTGATCCTTGTCATTAGTGGGTAGAGTAGTCAAATTTTGAGTTCACTGTATAATAATTATGGTTAAAAAAGGATGGCTTACCTTTTTAGTTTGATAGTTTGATAATGATTTAAAATTCTGTGTAAATATGGCATGCCTAAGTATTTCCAGCATGTCAGCAAGATAGGAGAAGAGTGTTTACCTAGTTGATGTTGTATTGGCTCTGTGTGTTTGGATTTCCTTCACTGAGAGACACTAGGACTCTGTTAAAGCAAGTGTTTTGTTGTTAGTGTTTTGTTTTAAATTGAGAATGAAGACTCAATATACTGAACACAGTGTACTTCTGTGAGCATAGGTAGATGTCAATTATTTAAGCAAGAATGATCAAAGGCCTTAATATCTTAAGTCATGACTCTATGATAAGACTTAACAACATCTATCTGGGCTGACTAAGAAAGACAAAAGCCACACGGGCTTACTTATTTGTGGACCCAGGCTTCAGATATTTAGATGTGAATATTTTTAAAGGACTACAACTTAAAGTTAGTTTCTCATACCTTAGCAGTCTATCAGATGGAAGACACAAAGATTCAAAGGTGAATCATGCATTTGTAATATGCATATTTTGTTATTTCACAATTTCATAAATGCCCACAGTGTATTCTGGAACCCCCCACCCCAATTCTATCAAAAACTCCTCCTCCCTACAAATATCTTTCTCTATTTATTAGTTTTGGTGTTGCTAAGTGTCCCATGGACTTTAGTGAGAGTTGATGTTTGAAAATATCACAACCTGATGTACTCACCTGTGGGAGCCATGCCACCCACTTTTCCATAATCTGTCAATTATCAAAAGATCATCAGTATGTGGTCCTGTGATTCCTTTACCTCCAGTACAGCTGACAGGTAGTATGGCCAGACTTCTATGTACTCAGTGATATTATTCACAGTTGCAGCCCTTCCCCTCACCCTCTGGCTCTTATTCTTTTCTGCAATGTTCATGAAATCTTAAAAGGATGGTAATTTTTTTTTTTTTTTTTTTTTTTTTTTGGTGGGAAGCTGGGTTTGAGGCAAGGTTTCTCTGTGTAGCCTTGGCTGCACGGAAACTCACTTACCAGAGTAGGTTACTTTCAAACTCGGAGAACTGTGAGGGTATTCTAATTGTACTGAAATGTGATTTTGATTGTATGTTAATAAATAAAGTTGCCTGGGGGTCAGAGCTATTAGAGCCATAGACAGAGTGTGGTGGTGGTGTTGCACGCTTTTAACCCCATAGATCTCTGTGTGTTCAGGGATACAGCCAGCATTGGAGACATATTCCTTTAAGACCTGGGGGGCTGTACATGCAGACAGTGACGAGGCAGTCACGTGTTTGGGTTTACAACCAATGAGAAGGCAGAATGACTATGAAAAGACTGAGACACAGAAAAATAGCTCTCTTTCGGGAAGCTAGGACCACCGCAGGAGGAAGGGTGAGATTTTAGCTCTGAGCTCTGATCTCTTGGCTTTCTCTTTTACATTGGTTCTGTGTTTCTTATTTAATAAGATGGTTGGTTACATCTACATGCCTCTCAAGTGCTGGGATTAAAGTTGTGTGCTACCTATATACTCTACAATACATTTTTAAAAAGAAACAGAAAAAAGGTTTATACTAGAATATCACCATCTATCAATTTTTCCACTTATTGGAAATAAAATAATAGAGAACATAGGATGGTAAACTTCACACTTATTTAATATATGGATCCTTTCCCAGAGCTTCAGTTTTGTATGTCCTACTTGAAGCATTTGGAACAAAGAAAAGTAGAAAGGGGGTCTTTCAGGGAGAGTTAGGGAGTGGGTGCTTTAACTCAGGGGGATCAATAACTCTAAGTTAAATGCAGGTGGGAAGGGACTTTGTTGGGGTTGTAAAGGGTAGAATAGGAAGATCTATTAAAATATCTTAAAATTGAAAAAAGGTTTTTAGCTCTCTTCCCTCCAAAAAAAGAACTAACAACTAACAAAGGAAAAGTAAATAAAATGCCAATAACAAAAAGTATACTTTACCTCCTTATGCATCAGCTTCTGTAATTGCTACATGACGTTTTCTCCTAAATATTACAACTTGGTTTTAAGTGTTATTTGGGTTCTTATTCACTGATACTTTATTTACTTCAAGTGCCAAAGAATAAGAATGGATCTGCTTTGTCCGTTTCAGGCAAACTTTGAATGTGAACACCAACAATGATATTATGAGTCTAAGATTGATAGCTACTTGGTTTAGCAGCATCTGTTGTTGTTTGATGTACTCCAAGCAGATGTTCATTCTTGCAATTCAACATGCAATTTGATTTACTCTCTTGACATGTAACCTTAGCAGATGAATACTATTATTGCTCTTTAGCTAGAGGAATTAGAATTTAGAGTTTTATATGTCTTTGTTCAAACAAATGTCTGCAGACAGGGTCAAACATCATTAACTTTTATAAGGATGACAATGAGTGAACTCTTTGAATCACTTGGTCTGTAAACTTACATAGAGTTCTTTCATTTTTGCAGGCCATCTAGAGTCAGATTTTTCAATTAGCAGTTCTTTCTTTTAATGCTCTTGGAGAATGAATGAAAACACAACAGTGTACATTCTCATTCTGTTCTTTCCTAAGCCTGGCATTGTGTTTCAAACCTGTCACATTATACAAAGAGTTGTAAGGAGAAAATACAGAGGCAGACTCTACTGTTTATCTTAGTCTCTATTCACATTTGGTAATGTGCTGAAAGACACACAGAAACACAAATACACACAAACAATATGATTGTAATTGTTCACAGTATTGCATGATTTATTAGGGGACACAGTGAGATTTAGGGCAAATTTGAGGGAACAAACTCCTCAGTGTATGAGTATTCTGAACAAAGATTTTCTTAGTAGAAATAATCAATAAATGTTAATTAAACATGTGTTTGTCTTTAAAAGGTTATAAAATTGTATAATTTCCTACAAGGTCATATATATCTACATACATATATACTGTAATTCTAAGAAGACCAGCATGTCCAGTAATGGCTTATACTTCTTCAAGGGATTCTCCTTTTCTATGTTAGCATTACAGTGATGTCTAGTGACCTTTTTTATGCAAATATGAACAACTTGAGGTTATCACAATCTTTCATGCATTGCTTCTTAAAGGGGCAACCTTAATTGCTTTTATAGTTTCAATTTTATTTTAACCTCATTACCTACAATATCATCTTTGAAGCTTGAAATTAACTTTTTTTTCCTTCTCAATTTTACCCCATTATTTTGGTCAGCAATGATACTTTTTTCCTATGTCACCAAAATTCTGGGGGTTTCATGAAGCATAGACATGACTAATCGATATGATAAAGTACATCTTTATTATATTAGTCCATTTATCACTCTCACTGAAAGAGAATTATCTTCATTTTCTACAGCAATCATCCAAAGACAAACTATTCTTTGCATATAGCAGCAAAACTAATATTATTAGAATGATACAGTGTACACTCTTTTAGACATACTTGGTAATGAGGCCTTTCCTGTACCATTGCTCCTAGTTTCCTAGTTCTTTTGTGATTACATGATAGTCATCTATGAAAGTGTGAACAATACCTGTATCCAACAAACTTTAGGTAATAGGGACACTAGTTAATAACACCTCCATTAACTTTGGAACTTCTTTCTCTATCAAGCTCTATCAGCAGGCTGACGTGAATAAACCATGCTGTCTTTAGAATCAACTGGTTTGTTCTGTGACAAACTCAAAATCTCTGAGTTATGAGGTAGTGCAAATGCCCATTTCTTTACTCTAAAATAACACAATAAACACTTCAGCCTCTGTGTTCCTGTAATTAAGAATGGCTGCAGAATTAATGTTTTGACAACACACACTTGTCATCCTCATTATGGAGGGGAAATCAAATGTAATTGTCATAATAGGAGATTAAGTGTGTTAAGCTAACAGAAAGATAATGGTGTTCATTCAGAACAAATCTTGAGAAGAACTCATAAGCATTTCCCTGACATGGACATTATGTGAATAAGCAGTCCAGCATCCACTATAGACTATAGCATTGAAGGATCCATGAGTGCAGGTGTGTTCCACTTCTGTGAAGTCCCTTTACTGTATGTAGTACTTGGTATATTTTAAGGAAATTATGAACAGTGTTATTGCCTCTGACATAATCACTCAGTTGAATATATTTTTAGTGTGTTTGATATTTTTCTTTTATTATTATAATTATTATTAAGAAATTTTCTTTTGATTTTACATTCCATCCACAGATTTCCCTCTCCTCCCTCTTCCTGCCCTCTAGCCTCCCCCCCCATACCCATCCCCCATTCTCACCTCCTCCAAGGCAAGGTCTCCCATGGGGAGTCAACAGAGCCTGGTACATTCAGTTGAGGCAGGTCCACGGCCCTCCTCCCTGCACCAAGGCTATGCAAACTATCCCATCATAGGCACTGGGCAACAAAAAGCTGGCTCATGCACCAAGGACAGGTCCCAATCCCACTGTCTGGGGGCACCCTAAACAGTTCAAGCTAAACAACTGTCTCAACTATCCAGAGGGCCTAGTCAAGACCCATGGGGGCTCCTCAGCTATTGGTTCACAGTTCATTCATGTCCACCAGCTAGGCTGTCTGTCTGTACATGTTCACATCATGATATGAATATTCCTTGCTCATAGAATCCCTTTTCTCTCTCATTAATTGGACTCCTAGAGCTTGGCCTGGAACCTGTCCATGGATCTCTGCATGTGTTTCCATCAGTCACTGGATGAGGGCTCTATGATGACAGTTAGGGTATTCAGCCATCTGATCATCACCTTAGTAAACCAGTTCAGGCACCCTCTCGACTATTGCCAGTAGTCTAAGGTGGAGTCATCCTTGTAGATTCCTGGGAATGTCCCTAGCACTCTGTTTCTCCCTTTTCCCATGATGACTACATTTATCATCGTATCTCTTTTCTTGCTCTCCCACTCTGTCCCTGTTTCCAGCTTGAACCTCCTGTTCCCCTGTGTTCTCATCCCCCATTCCTTGCCCTCCATTACCCCCAGTTGGCTCATGTAGATCTAATCATCCTTCATTGGGTAATCCATTCATCCTTCCTAGGGTCTTCCTTGCTAGCTAGCCTCCCTGGAGCTGTGGGTTGCAGTCTGGTTATTCTTTTCTTTACATCTAATATCTACTTATGAGTGAGTATATACCATGTTTGTCCTCCTGAGTCTGGGTTACCTCACTCAGGATGATATTTTCTAGTTCCATCCATTTTCCTGCAAATTTCATGATGTCATTTTTTTCCCCAACTGAGTAGTACTCCATTGTGTATATGTACCACATTTTCTTAATGAGGGGCATCTAGGTGCTAGCTATTATGAATAATGCTGCTATGAACAGAGTTGAACATGTGTCCTTGTGCTTTGATTGAGCATTCCTTGGGTATAGGCCCAGGAGTGGCATAGCTGGGTCTTGAGGAAGGTTGATTCCCAATTTTCTGAGACATCACCATACTGATTTCCAAAGTGGCTATATAAGTTTGCATCCCCACCAACAGTGGAGGAGTGTTCCCCTTGCTCCACATCCGCTCCAACATAAACTGTCTTTAGTGTTTTTGATCTTAGCCATTCTGACATTTGTAAGATAGTCAAATCTTAGATATCTCAGAGTCATTTTGATTTGCATTTCCCTGATGACCAAGGATGTTGAGCAGTTCCTTTAATGACTTTTGGCCATTTGAGATTCTTCTGTTGAGAACCTTCTCTGTTGAGCTCTGTAGCCCAGTTGTTAATTGGATTATTGGATACTTTGATGTCTAGTATTCCTGATCTCTCTAGGACCTTTATCATGAAGAGGTGTTAGATTTTGTCAAAGGCTTTTTCAGCATCTAATGAGATGATTGTGGGGATTTTTTCTTTCAGTTTGTATTACACTGACAGATTTTCATACGGTGTATTACATTAACAGATTTTTGTGTGTTGAGCCATCATTGCATCTCTGGGATGAAGCCTACTTGGTCATGGTGGGTAATTTTTTTGATGTGTTCTTGGATTCAGTTTGCCAATATTTTATTGAGTGTTTTTGCATCAATGTTCATGAGGGAGACTGGTCTGTAATTCTCTTTCTTTGTTTCATCTTTGTGTAGTTTGGATATCATGGTAACTGTAGCCTCATAAAAAAAGTTTGGTAATGTTCCTTCAGTTTCTATTGTGTGGAACAGTTTGAAGAGTATTGGAATTATATCTTCTTTCAAAATCTGGTAGATTTCTGCTCTGAAACCATCTAGTCCTGGGATTTTTTTTGGTTTTTTTTTTTTTTTTTTTTTTTTTTTTTTTTTGGTTGGGGGACTTTTAATGACTCTCTGTTTCCTTAGGAACTGTTGGTCTATTTAAATTGTTTATCTGGTCTTGATTTAATTTTGGTATGTGGTACCTATCCAGAAAATTGTCCATTTCTTTCAGATTTTCCAATTTTGTGGAGTACAGGCTTTTGAAGTATGACCTGATGATTCTCTGGATTTCCTCATTGCCTGTTGCTATAGCTCCACCTTCATTTCTGATTTGTTGATTTCGATGCTCTCTCTCTGGTTAATTTGGATAAGGGCTTGTCTATCTTCTTGATTTTTTTTTTTCAAAGAACCAACTCTTTGTTTCATTGATTCTTTGTATTGCTCTCTTTGTTTCTATTATATTACATTGATTTCAGCTCTCAATTTGATTATTTCCTGGCATCTATTCTTATTGGGTGAGCTTGCTTCTTTTTGTTCTAGAGCTTTCAGGTGTGTTGTTAAGTCACTAGTGTGAGATTTCTCCATCTTCTTTATGTGGGCATTTAGTGCTATGAATTTTCCTCTTAGTACTGCTTCCATAGTGTCCTATAAGTTTGGGTATGCTATACTTAATTTTCATTGAATTCTAAGAAATATTTAATTTCTTTCTTTATTTCTTCCTTGACTCATTGGTGACTCATTTGGACATTATACAGCTTCCATGAGATTGTAGACTATCTTTAATTTTTGTTGTTGCTGAAATCTAACTTTAAGCCATGGTGGTCCAATAAAATATACGACATTATTCCATTTTTTTTTTTTTGGTATCTGTTGAGATTTGCTTTGTGGCCAAGCATGTGGTCAATTTTAGAAAAGGCTCCATGGGGTGCTGAGAAGAAGATATATTCTTTTGTGTTAGGGTGGACTGTTCTGTAGATATCTATTAAGTCTATTTGAGTTATAAGTGCTGTTGGGTCCCTTATTTCTCTATTAAGTTTCAGACTGGCAGATCTATACTGTGGTGAGAGTGGGGTGTTGAAATTTGCCACTACTAGTGTGTGAGATTTGATGTGTAATTTAAGCTTTAGTAATGATTCTTTTACAAATGTGTGTGTCCTTGTATTTTGGCTATAAATGTTCAGAAATGAGTCTTCATCTTGGTGGATTGTCCCTGTAATAAATATGTAATGTCCTGACTGATTTTAGTTTGATGTCTATTTTATTAGATATTAGGATAGCTACACCAGTTTGCTTCTTAATTCCATTTGATTGGAAGTTAGTTTCCCATCCTTTACTCAGAGGTAGTGTCTGTCTTTGAAGTTTAGGTGTTCTTGTATGCAACAGAAGGATGGATCCTGTTTTTGTATGCATTCTGTTACCCTGTGTCTTTTTATAGGTGAATTGAGTCCATTGATATTAATGGATATTAATGACCAGTGATTGTTAATTCCTGTTATTTATTGGTGGTAGTGTTGAGTGTTTCTCTTCTTTGGTATTTGTTGGTGTGGAATTATCTACTACCTGTGTTTTCATGAGTGTATCTAACTTCCTTAGGTTGGAATTTTCCTTCTAGTGCTTTCTGTAGGGCTAGATTTGTGATGGGTATTGTTTAATCTGGTTTTCTGATGGAATATTTTTTTACTCCATCTATGGCAATTGAAATTTTGCTGGATGTAATAGTCTGGGTTAGCATCCATGGTCTCTTAGTGTCTGCATAACATCTGTCCAGGACCTTCTGGCTTTCAGAGTCTCTATTAAGAAGTCAGGTGTTACTTTCATAGGTCTGCCTTTATATGTTACTTGTCCTTTTTCCTTTGCAGCTCTTAATATTTTTTTCTTTATTCTGTATGTTTAGTGTTTTGATTATTATGTGGTGAGGTGACTTCTATTTTGGATCAGTCTATTTGGTCTTATGTAAGCTTCATCTTCATAGACATTTCTTTCTTTAGGTTGGGAAAGTTTTCTTCTATGGTTTTGTTGAATATATTTTCTGTTCCTTTGAGTTGGTATTCTTCTCTTTCTTCTATCCCTGTTGTTCTTAGGCTTGGTCTTTTCATAGTGTTCCAAATTTCCTGGACATTTTTTGTTACAAGTTTTGGCTTTAGTGTTTTCTTTGACTGACAAATCTATTTCCTTTATTGTATCTTCAATGCCAGAGATTCTCTTCCATTTCTTGCATTCTGTTTGTTATGTTTGCGTCTGTAGTTCCTCTTTGTTTACTTAGATTTTCCTTTTCTAGCATTCCCTCAGTTTGTGTCTTCTTTATTCCCTCTATTTCAGTTTTCAATTCTTGAACTGTTTCCTTCACCTTTTTAAGAGCTTTTTCTTGGCTTTCTTTAAGGGATTTATTGATTTTTTTCCAATATTTGTCTTTTCTTCGATTTCAAGGGAATTTTTCATTTCCTCTTTAAAGACCTCTATCATCTTCTTAAAGTCATTTTAAGGTCGATTTCTTCTGTTTCTTCTGCATTGGGATGTTCAGGTATTGCTGATGTAGAACCACTAGGTTCTGATGGTGCCATATTGGTCTTTATGTTATTGACTGTATTTTTGCACTGGTGTCTACCCATTTGTTTTTCCACTCCATGCAAGTGGTGTCTGTGTCTGAGGGAGCCTCTGTTGGTCCAATTGATAATCTTGGTCCAATGCGATCTCTTGGTCTAATTAGGGGTCTTGGTCCAATCAGTGCTGATGGACTCTGTGTCTCAAGGAGCAGCTCTTAGTCCAATCAGCACTGGCAGGCTCTGTCTCAGGGAGCAGTTGAAGTCTCCGAGGGAGGGTTGGGCTTAAGGTAGGTGGGGCTTGAGGGTTACAGGATCTGGTGGGGGCTGGTGGTAGTCTGACCTATCTGCAGGAGACTGTCCTGAAACTAGGACTGCAATGGGTGGTGTGTGGGCACAGCATTGAGCCCCTGGGCCCAAAGACTAGAGGCTGGGTGTTCGGCTATGAGGACAAAGACTCACTTCTTACTGCAATTGGAACTGGTGAGCTCTGTCTCTCAGTTGAATATCTTGCAGAGAATAGTTGTATATTAGCTACATATCAAATGTTGTACAATAAAAGTTGATATGATTTGACTATGAATTAGAAATTTCATGCTTGGTCCCCTTCTATGATACAAGGCACTGTGAATAGTTTAGTAAACAGGTACAAGGAGAAATAGAAAACACCATGACTTTTTAAAAATAATTATTAAGTATTGTAGTTCATTATAGTCACTAGAGATTTAAAAATACAATCATTACTATCTTATATTAATCATCATTTAAAAAAGCATATTTTCTCTTCCAGAATTCCTGGATAATATATAGATATAAAACAAGATAATATAATATGAAAACTTTTCTCTAAACAGTGTAAATTAGAACCTTTATTTATATGAGTTATGAGAAACATAAGCCAACTAAAAATACATTTAAATGAGCAAATATATGTCAAAAACAGGAGTCTTTAATTGTGTCTTTAATATCATTCTCTAGAAATGGATTTGGTTACTGAGATTGAGAATCAAATTTCATTTTATTTTTGTTCACATGATTTCTATTTTTTCCATTCTTCTTTTTATTTAAAATATATTTTTTATTCATTTTACATACTAACTACAGATTCCCGTCATCCTTTCTCCTGCACCCTCCCCACATAAAAGGCCTTATACTTTTTTCCACTTTTACTATGATTTTGTTGAAAGTCACATTTACTTGAACAATTCTCACAGGAAATATATATGTTATACCATTAATAGATTCTGAAAAAAAATGTTAATTATAGATGTAAATTTTCTACATTTAAAAAATATATTTCTTTATTTTAAAAATGATTTTAATAAAATAGAATTATATCACTATTCCAAGTCCCTTTCTTTCCTCTAGCTTTCCTCTTTCTTTCCCAACCTTTCCAAGGTTGCCTCCCTCCTAACCTTCCTAGAAACCTTATTCACACAAACAACAAAATTGGACTCAGCATATTTAATTTCTGTGTTTGTGGACACACATACATACTCACACACATATACAAATGTATTTACATGCATATGTATTTATGTAACAATAATAACCAAAGAAAAAGTGCTTATCTCTTACTAGTCTTCTAAAACAGAAATTATAACTTGACAGTCCTATCAACTTTCTGTTTAAACCTAAACTGTTTTTCATGCCTATTCACTGTTATGCAGTTCTCCAAGCTACTTCCAATCATCAAAATGCCATGTCACCATCCCCATTCTTTGGAACAGCTACACCTCACTTCTAGGTACCTGTCTATATTAGGTATCTATAGACATGGGTTGGGGGAAAGTACCACAAACTTGTTATAGAACAGCAAAAACATCATGTTCTACAGTTCTATAGCTAGAAGTCTGAAATTAGTATTTCTTGGTACAAATCAAGAGACCTCTTCCCTCTGGACACTGTACAGATGACTCTGTTCCTGCTTCTTCCACTGTTGTGGCAGCTGATTTTCTCTTAATGTAGTGTCATTTTTCATGCTCACACTGGCTCCTGCTCTGCTCTCCATCATCTCTCATTCACATAAGAACAACAATGGTATTCAAGGCCTGCTTATACAATCCAAATAATCTCTCAAATCCCAATTCTCAGTTTACTCACCTCAAGCACAAGCTTTTGATTTACCCTGGCATACAAGTTCAAATTTTCAGTCCTGATGGCCCTCTTGAGACATTTCTCACACTGGTACTGGATTATTATTATTATTATTACTATTATTATTATTATTTAACTCACTTGCCGTATACCTATACACTGTAACCTACATCTGGAAGTATTTTAGGATCCCCCACATTCTCTTTATTCATTTTTGTAATCACTAAGCACATTTAGACTCTATTAAAAACATAGCATTATACAATAATCTGGAGTACCAATAAAAATTATTCTTATTTTAACCAGCATTAGATTATAGTAATTCTCTCAAGAAGACATCCCAAATCCATATTCAAGATTAATTAAACAGTGTAATAGTGAGGATTAAAGTGTTTACTACCCTGTATTTATCTTTTATAATCCATGGTACTAATAAAAGATATTTTATAGTTATTTATAAATGAACGAGGCTGAATAACCATTTGCTTCTCTTGAATTTCACACTCTAAAATTAATGCTGGAATACATTATCAGGTAATATTTATCCAATAGTGTTTGTTTACGTTCTTGGATAAGCTTTATTAATACATAATGTGGATTGTCTATTAACCAAATTATGGTCTCCTTTCTTTTCTTTTTATGAGTATAATAACTACTTCCTTGGTTATTATAAAAGTACAACATTGTATACCATTTTATTAGCATGACCACATATTTTATATTGTGCTTTTAACTGGCCCATTCTATATTAATAAGTATGACCTCAAATTTCACTGTGGTTTGAAAACTGGAAGACTGAAATGCAGTTTTAACACAGAACCAGCACTGAGTCAAATCTGGGGTGGCTTTCGATTAGAGTGAACTACCTAACTTCTTGGCCAAGTTTTTGCTACTATTTAAAAAAAATGAAAGAATGGTGGAAAAAGAAATCAATTATATGCTGTTTCACCTTATGTTGGTTGAGAATACATGGTATAAGTTGTAGCCTCTTCTACAGGTTCATTTGTCAGATTTTATAGGTAGTTATTTTTAATTAATTAATTAATTTATTTATTTATTTATTTTTGGTTTTTGAGACAGGGTTTCTCTGTGTAGCTATGTGCCTTTCCTGGAACTTGCTCTGTAGTCCAGGCCGGCCACTAACTCACAGAAATCTGCCTGCCTCTGCCTCCCGAGTGCTGGGATTAAAATTAAAGGCGTGCACCACCACCACCTGGTGGTACTTATTTTTTATTAGTGTACACTAGCTACACAATGCAATGAGGTTCTTCACTGTGACTGCACTATTTGTACAATAGACTTTTACTTTAACCTCCCTCATTATCCCCTCTTATCTCTGCTCCTTCTTCCCATAGCCTTCCTCTCCTCATGGTCCGTTGCTTACTTTCATGCTTTACTCTTTGGGGTTCATGATATGAGTAAAAAACATAGTCATCTAAAATGAAATTATATAGTCTCTTTAAAATTGCACATATATTAACTATTTTGGATAAGTGAATAAAAAATGTATGCCTTTTAAGGAAAGCATTTTCTGTTTTTCTTTTTTATTTATTAGTTATTTACTGGTGTACATGTCTAAATACAATAACATTTGTGCCATGGTGGGTGTGAACTTTTGTAGCCTACTCAGCTATATACCTTGATATAGAAACTTTCTAAACTATTTCTTTGTTTCCCATTTTTTTTGGAGGTGCTGAACATTGAACCTAGACACCCCAATGTGCTGTGTAAATACTGTACCACTGAGCTACACACCTGGATAAGAAATGTTTCAATGCATCCTATAGTCATATTATTAACCAAATCCAGCACAATTTTCTAATTGACACAGATAGAAGAGATGAAAATTATGATATTCACATAGATTCCCACAAATGGTTGATTCGGAGTACAAAAATTAATACAACTGGTAATCTGAAGTTTTCATACTTGTGTGCATTATATTTATAAATCTTAATAAACTATATGTTAATTAGAATGTAATAGTCACTCTAAACTGTCAAGTAGGGAAAAGCTATATAAACTAGTTAGCTAAATATATTATTTTCAATGAACACATTACGTTAAAAACAGAGTGATACCAGGTAAGTTGGAGTAAGTCATTTCTGTCCATACTGCCTCATGAACTCTTAGTCTCCGGCTTTAAATAACTCAGTTTACTTGCAAGTCATTATGGATTGAGATGGATATAGTACTATACTGCTCTGTGAAGATGGAGACATTTTAGTATGCTTTGTTAATATATTTTGGAATGATTCTTAAGTTCACTTGGGAGCTTCTATTATCCACAATGGCTTTGGTTATTCAATAAAAATAAACTTTTATAAACATACCTTACCTATCAAAGGAAACATGTATTACCTCCAAGGTATATCTTTTCTGGGCACTTAATTAAATCATTAAATACTTTAGTGATCCAAATTAATCAATTCTCATTTTGAAAAAAAAAGAAAAGTTATACTCTACAACAAGTCAGTATAAGTTCACTATTCCTCAAATATTTAGGAAATTGAATTAAATGCTAGTTTTAGGATAGGTTTCCAGTTAGTTTTAGATCTAACATATTATCACAGTAATATATTTTTTTAACATTATCTCATGCTTTCAGGCAAATTTAACTCACAAGTGTCTTAGAATTTCTATTGCTGTGAAGAAACACATGACCACAGTAACTCTTATAAAAAATATTTAATTGTGGTGGCTTGCTTACAGTTCAGAGGTTCAGTTCATTATCATCATGGAGGGACACGACAGCATGCAGGCAGACATGTTGCTGAGAGTCTTACGTCTTGCAGGCAAGATGAAGTGGTAGGTCTCACTGGGCATGGCTTGAACATATATGAGACCTCAAAGCCTGCCTCCACAGTGACACACTTCCTCCAACAAAACCACATCTACTCCAATAAGATACCTCCATTTGTGCCACACCTTTCGGGGGCCATTTTCTTTCAAACCACCACAAAAAGTACGATAACTATGAAAATGTCCTTATAAAGAAGAATTAGGTTTTCCTTCCCAAAAGTACAACATATATACATATCCTTCAAATTAATAATTATGTTAATTTTTGTACTCTAAGTCAACCATTTATTGGTGTGCACTTATAGATACAATGGTCATTTAACTTTCCTTGATTTAGGTTACTCTTTGATAGTTATAGCTTTGTTTATTGACACTAAATAGTTTAGGATTTGTTTAATATTTGCAAGCATATGAGTCTCAGAGAGCAATTTCTTTTTGTAAATGAGTATTTTGAAAATGAAATGCAATTAAAAATTCAACAAAGTAAGGAAAATGTAATTTTAAGCTCCTAATTGTTATTTCAAGCACAATGGGTATTTAAGATAAATAATCATCCCCAGGAAGCTTAAAAGCCTGTAGCTGATCTACACATTCAGTGACTTCACAGAAATCGTTCGTGTTAGACAGGTGAGGAAATTGTGACAGAAAGCAAGAGATTTATGGTAGTCCTGTGAAAAATCAATAAGACCAGACAGTGACTGAGAATTTTTTTCTTGTGCTTTCATGTGGCAGTACCCTGTATCTGGAAATGAGCATTGTCTTGAACCATTC
This sequence comes from Peromyscus leucopus, assembly GCF_004664715.2. Classification (NCBI taxonomy): domain Eukaryota; kingdom Metazoa; phylum Chordata; class Mammalia; order Rodentia; family Cricetidae; genus Peromyscus; species Peromyscus leucopus. The sequence goes on from NC_051073.1 coordinate 30,701,441, forward strand.
TAACTGATAGGAATCTGAGCCCTCCCTCAAAGGATGAGGCAGAAGTGAAGCAAGCTGTTGGTGCTGCACATGGTCTTTACAGGGCTGAGTAGATGTTTTGGATTTTGAAAACAGCTCTTCCTTGTCAAACACCTTATTTCTCTCTGCCCTTTTTGTATTTTGGTATATTTCTTATTTTTTCCCAGCATTCATCACTTTCTAGTTTCCACTGTTCTCGGCATTCATTTGGGTTTTATTTTCTGTTTCACAAAAAGCAGTAAATTTTACCCATCATTATCCTGCTTGGCCTGTTTTTCATCCTTTTCTTCCCTTTTTTATTTTGCTCATTAATATCACTGTATATGAAAATATTTCTAAATTATTCTTCAGACACTTTGATCTTATATTATTAAGAATACTATAGTTATTCTTGAAGTCAATTGACTCAATAATGTATTATATATGTTATTATATATTATATTTACTTTATGCAGTCCATGCAATAAAGTTATGCAAAATAGTTGATATTTATAATATGCTTTCATGACATAGAGGTGATCCCATAAAATAATCTTCAAGAAATTAATACTGAAACAATGATGTAGTAAATGCTGAAACATCAGGAATTTATAATAGAAGTGATTGTTATTGTTATTATTTGGAATAAGTATGAACAATGTTGCAAAGGAGAAAGTTTACAGGCTATGTACCATAAGTGTTGGATCTCATTCTGGGCTGGTCTCTTGTCTCACCAAGAACTGAAGAAGGTTGAATTTTGCAACATGATGTAGTAGCAATACAAGTTTTTTTTTTTTCAGTGTCCTCAAATCTAAAGTAGGAAGAGAGCTAGTGTGAAGAAATCCAAATAACAGGAATCTATGTTTGTTGAATGACAGCAGCAACATGTGTCTACTCTGGAAACCATACATCTATAGTGTTTGGGGTAAGTTAAGGGTCAGAAGTAGTCTCATGAGTGTACAGACAACTTTAGATTATTTTATACTAAATAAAATTAGCATTAAACACTGTAACTAAAATTACAAATATTGAATGATACTCTATGATTATAAACTATCCTTAGAAGAGAGGGAAAACTGAAAAAACAGCCACAAATATGCATCTATTCCAGCAGGACTATCACATATTCACAACTAAGTGTTCATCCATCTCCTGCCAAGTTGTTAACTATTCCAGGGATTTAAGGAGTATGGAGTATAAGGGTAAGGACAGCCATTCATATTCTGACTTCTCTCTTACACTTAAAAGAGAACAACGTTTAAATTAAATACCTACATCTTATAACAAATGACAAAACATATTTCCATTTTGGATTTAATTATGAAAATAAAAAATATAGTAACATCATGAGGGAATTTTTGTCTAAGGATACATAGATATAATGATAAGATTCATCATCATTACCTAAGCTAGGGACAGATCCATATATATATAATTTTATCTAGAAATAGAGTTAAAAATTAATCATAAATTAGGGATATTTGAATTTGAAAATATAATTCTATAAAAATGTTTAATCTTTTCATTAAGCAATAAATAAAATAAAGTTTTCCTGTTTAGACACCACAGAGTGAAAGAGACAGGGAGAGAGAGAGAATAGGAGAACAGAGTCTTTATATATATTTTTATACATATATATATATATATATAAGTTCTTGCATTACAATATGTTTCTCATAGCTTCATTTACAAGTGCTCTGAGTAAGAGAACTATCATAGGGCAATAGTGATTTTCATAAGAGGACCATCCTCATTGTCTTTTGTGCAGGGGAAGCATCAGTACACAGGAGGATGTAGGGTCTCCATGAGAAAAAGTAGAATTGTCATTATGATTTCCAGTAACATCAAATATTCCAAAGTCTACTTCACCTAAAATTAAGTTGATTCATTATTATCTCTATCTTTTGCAAAATCAAATTTTACATTAAACCTAAGAAATATGTTAGTTAAAAGTTTGCCTTTTAGGTTCGTGGAAAAATTATAGAGTGTTTCTATAAATTCTTATTCACCTTACCATGGGGGAGACTTCCTAGTTTCTACCTTTCACTCACCACCCTCCACCACAACATGACTTGTCATTTGACATCAGAACAGGAGTCTCACAACTGCATATCTTTGTTTTTCTCTTTTCAACCTTTGAGCTAGTATTGTCTAACATGTTTCCTTTACACACTTTTAACTTCATACTCCACTGTGTTTATTTGCATTCAAAATTATCTCCTTCCCAGGCATTCTGTGCTGAGATTTGTACCTGCATTAGGACCAAGTGAAACTTCTCCTTAGTCCCATAGCTGTGCAGATGAAATGGCAGTATTTGAATGGCTAGTATCATTCATTTTTAACTTGTCATGATCATATGTCCTATACATGCTCTATTACACAGTAAACAATGTTTTCTTAGGTGCCACTGCTTATATTTTGCATGTTTTCATGGAAAGGTAAGTCTTTCACTTTTATTACCATTTAGTCTTCTTGAATAAATTTAGGATAGAACAATTTTCCCTGTAAATAAGGATTATTTTCAAACTTCTAACAGGACTTTGGAATGCCAGGGGAAGACAAGCAGGGAAAAGGAAAGAGGTAGAGAAAGAGAAGATGTGTGTCTGTGTGTGTGAAGACAGAGTGAAGGGCTAGTTCTTCAAATTCCAACCCTCCTTGTGCTAGGAATATTGGAAAAGGATTTAAAAACAAAGGATGAGATGCTGTGTGGGAATAAGATACACTGAGACGATATCAGACATAAGATTTAATGAACTAGACTAAAATCCAAACTCATAACTGTGGCACTGAATGAAAATAATTCTTTTTTTTTTTAATTTATTTATTATGTATACAGAAGAGGGCGCCAGATCTCATTACAGATGGTTGTGAGCCACCATGTGGTTGCTGGGAATTGAACTCAGGATCTCTGGAAGAGCAGTCAGTGCTCTTAACCTCTGAGCCATCTCTCCATCCCGAAAATAATTCTTTATTTGAGTATGTTTTCATGTCATATGCTGAGAAATAATTCTAACATTTTTCTCTGCTGAAGATCATATAGCAAGACTCACTGTTTTCTCAAACTAAATTCTTTTAGTTGCTTTATTCTTCATTAAAAATAACTTTCCTTACATAATACTGTTTACGGAACAAAATTACTAGTATCTAAAGATTCAAACTCTAATGTAAATTGATCTGTTAAAACTATTAGCTTTCACTATAAGTTCCCTTTTTTGTTATAGAACCTAATCCTGTGTTAACATATAACTTGATGCTGCTCAAGTAAACAAAATGAATATACAGTTTCTACAGGATCTCAATCATTTAGGTTTTCATGTACACATTTTTCTGTTTTTATACAGTTTATGTCCCCTGTTTAGAAAGCAATTACTGTGATTATTTTAGTTTTAGGGATATATATATATTACCAGGCCTTCCAAACACCCTGCAATGTTGCATACAGCAAGACTGCTAAACCTCTGTGCAGTATTTAACTGTACATTGCTATCTGTGTGCTATATAGCATAGCATATACATATAAATTGCATTCTGAGTAATATGAATTAAATTTATATAGAATGTATATGACACGGTTCTCCTTTAAGACATTGTTTTAGACTATGGAACTCTCAAAGAGCCCTTCATGTAGCAGAAAAATATCAAAATAAAGTTCTCAAGGGAAAATAGCTACCATTATTTTGGTTGTTCTTTATGATGAAATGTAAGTTTTAGTCACATCCACATTTTGTGGACAGTGTCGAAAAGCAGTTTGTAAAGGCTTGGCAAATACTGCCACCATCCTGAAAGTTTGAGTTACCAACTTGTGGCAGTGTTTTAGAATGTTTTGTATTAGCAGTACTTTTAATCATTACAGCAAGGGTTACAAATTCTCCTTCCCAAATAGTATCATTCTCTGCTCTTTCATCGTGACCTTTTCTTTTAGTCTGTTTTGGGTTGATCTCCCTTCCTGTCAAATATTCTTCGCTAAAATGTTTTAAACAGTTCATTTCTCATGATCTTTAAGGCTGGATTTCTCAGTCTCAGTCCTTTTTTTTCCCCCTCAGTCAGGCACAGGACACTTTCCAACATCTCAAGCACAGAAATCCCTGTGTTTTATCTTGATGGCTTACATACTTTCTACATGCCAGGTTCTCAGGGCCCTACCTTATTTCCTTTTGTGTCTCCCTGAGGAAACGACTCCAGCTGTGCTCTGGCAATCATCACAGTTACCCTGAGTGACACAAAATAGTTTTTCCATGTGGTTTTCTGAGAAGAAAATCTTGAAAGAGCATAGTTCAACATTAACAGGTAGAAATGTCAGTGTACCCGATATGCTGTTCAGTTTTATGTGAATTTAGCACAACTATAATCACCTGGAAAGAACACTTCATTGAGGAATTGCATCCATGGATGGCCCTCTAAGCATATATCTGAGGCTTTTTCTTAATGATAATTGCTGCAAGAGACACCAAACCATTGTGGGTGGTGCCAGCCCTAGGCAGGTGGGCCTGAGTTCTGTAAGAAAAGCTGCTGAGTAAGCTGTTGAGAGCAAACCAGTCAGGAGCAATCATCTATGATCTTTGCTTCAGTTCCTGCCTCCAGGTTCCTGTCTTGAGTTTCTGCCCTGACTTCCCTAGATAATCAACTGTGGCATCAAATTGTAAGCTAAATAAAACTTTTACTTATCTCAATTTGTTTGGTCAGACTTTGGTGTCCCTCAAATACACATGCATATTCAATTTTATTTCTTTGCCTTTATTACTTGCTTAGTAATTACAAACCTAGAATTTGGAATAAGCATCAGGGATTCAAATGGCCACCGCTTCAGTAAATTACTCGCATGGATTTGATAAGTTGCTTAATCTCCGAGTTTCCATCTTCTTAACAATAAAACAGAGGTAGTTAGTGTGCTTTTCTATGATTGGAGATGTGCTAAGAAGAGGACTCTAAACATAATATGATGCAAACTTACTGTGTCATTGCAAAATCAGCAGCCAGTCTGGGTTTACATCTGCATATTAACTCCGCAAATGTTGTTGCTAACTTTTAGCTTGTATAAGAAATGGTTTCTCTTTTATCTTGGTGTTCACAAATGTGAGTCTTACATATATATATATATGACTTCCATACCCTTGAACTTTTGCGAAGCTCTTCTATGGCCATGCACTGCAGCGAATTCAGATCTGTCCCTTCTTGCTCTGGGAGCTGCTGCTGCTGGCATTGCCGCACCATCTGGAGTTCACTGCCTAACCTTCCAAATTGTGGGGAGTACAATATCTATTTCAGGGTCTCCATGTGCAGGTCTGTTCCTTCATCCCATGACCCACCATTCTGGTTGATTCTCCTTCAGAACTCTGCACAGATATTAATTCTTAGAGACATCCTCTCGGATTTTAAATATCCTTCAGATTAAATCTATGCTTTATTATTCGGTTTTTGACTTTCCCTCATCTATTCAAATACGTGGCTGCATCTAATTGTATTTTCTTGTATACTGATTTGTTCATATCTTATCTGTCAGGGAAGATGAATTTCTTATTTATTATCACATATTGAAATCTGGGAAAATATGGTGTATACCAGGCAGTTTAATGTGTGACTATTACCAAGTGGGTGCATAATAAAAGTAAAGATATCATGTTAGAAAGTAATCAGTGGAGTTTTCTGTAAATTCATGTATGTGAAAGAAAAGAAATTAGAACACCTTAATACTATGTGACCTCATGAGGATTCATTCATATGCTTGAGACATGATTTTTTTATTTATAACTTGTTCATAAAAAGTGCTTCTTCATCATAGCGAAGTTTCATTCACTAACCCATCTGACTGATATCTTTTTCTTTAATTTTAGTTAACAAACAGTACTTTTTTTTCACTTGCAAAGACCTAGGTTTCACTGCGGTACTTTGTTTTATTCTCTCCATTCCTTTCTCTACTTGATCCCTCAATCCCTTCTGTCCTCCCGTTCTGCTGATGTAACCTCCTTGCTCCTGTTCTGTCACGCTGTTATCTCTTTACCCACATATTCCCTCAACATCTCTTGTTCTCCTCTCATGATCTATCCTGTATCATAGTCAAGAATCTATTGCACAACCCTTATTTTCCAACAGGTGTGCGTGTGTGTGTGTGTGTGTGTGTGTGTGTGTGTGTGTTCATTACTGTTACATAATCTTTGAAAGAAACAATCTAAAATGGTGAAAATTCTTTCCATTCACAATTTCATATGTTTTATACCAAGGTCACCAGTTACTCTTGCTGCTGAGACTGAGGTGAGTCAAAATAGAATGACATAGGTCTTGGGATAGAAGAAAGCTTATTTTATAGTGTAATAGAAAAATGAAAAGGACCAGAAGTAAGATATATCCTTCAGAAATGCTCTGCCAGCGACCTACTTTCTCTGGTCTTTGTAGGGGGCCATCCCACCCCCACTTTTCCCCAGGGTACTCTCGAGCAGGAGCAGCAGGAAATATTGGAAATATAGCTAGAGAGAGAGAGAGAGAGAGAGAGAGAGAGAGAGAGAGAGAGAGAGAGAGACAGAGAGACAGACAGACAGAAACATAGAACAACCTTGGGAGGTCCTCGATCCTTATCCATCAGGCCCGACTGTATCTGCCAAAGGTCTTTTAAAGAACTGCCAAGGGGCAGAGCTAAAGACCTCCAACCAGGAACAGCCAAGCGCAGAACCTTCCTACCGCCTGGAAACCTTGTCCGTGGTCAAATCATCCCCTTATGCAGCTCTGCTGAGTGAGGCAAAGTCAGATCTCGCAAGGAAACTTCTGTGGGCTCCCACAAGTCCTGCAGGCTTTTCAGTGACTATGCATTGCAGTGAATTAAATACTCTCCCTTCCTGCTCTTTAGGCTCTCTCATCTCTTTTCAAGCTTGAATTTGGTAGTGGATTCATATATCTGTGATTGTGGCAGCTTCATAGTCCAATCACTTCTTTGTAGAGTAATGCCGGTAGCTGAAGATTAAGCCTTCAAGTTGTGAGACTATTGGGCCATTTTTACACATACCATAACAGGACATACTGTCATTATTGCTTTTCATTCATGCTTTGGTAACAGTTTTTCTCCATGAGAAATCTACTGTCTGGACTTCCTTCTGCCAAAATCATAATAGCCTCGCAGAGCAGATCTTCCAATTTCTTCTGACTAATCACTGTTTTGATTCATTTCTGTTGCCCTTGATCTCCAGCATGCTCCTGACTAGATATGTTGTTAATTTTCTCACTTTGGTAAATTGTAGAATGATTATAAATGTTTTCCCTCAGTTCTGATGATGCCCCAGGAAGGCATAATTAGGCTTCTTCGGGTTATGGTGGTTGTTCCTCTTTACAGCAGTTTACTATTTTTTTTTTTTTTTTTTTTTTTGGCAGCCTGAACTCTGAGGAACTATTTGAAGATAGTAGCTTTGTTGCAGTCTTAGGAAGATTTACCACTGGAAGAGCAGTAGCTCCGTAGGCATAAACCAAAGAGATTAAGAGGTTGTAAATTAGTGCATATTAGCTTTGCAATTTTACACAGGGGAATTCTTTCATTTTAAGTAACCCTTTTAACAGTTGTGAGAATATGCTTACCACTCTTCCTACTGTGCCCTTAAAATTATTTAATTTTTTTATTCTTCTGCTGTATTTTGATTATATTCATTCCCATCTCCCTCACAAAGAATGTGACAGCATATACAAGACCAGGGGAGGTTCAAATTAGACTTAATCGGGCAGTGAGAAGCGCAAGTGAGTATGGGCTATCACCCTAACCCAAGTAGTTATTTGCAATGGATACTTTCTAGCAAAGAGTATCAGGTTTTTGCAGTGGAGTATCACTGGGTATATCAACCACACTCCAGGATGGGTCCCAACCCCAGGACAACACAATACGAACTCAAAGATTTGTGTGTGTGTGTGTGTGTGTGTGTGTCTGTATGTTTTTTCTTTCTTAGTACTTTTTGACATACAAAATTTCTTTGGTTTGCTTTGTTTTGATTTGTTTGTTTGTTTTTGTTATTATTGTTGTTTACTTACTGTGTAGTTTTGTAATTGGATGTCCCAGTCTGCTTTACGGGTCTCCTCCTATCACATGGTTATTCAAGTTATATACAAGTATAATGATTTCTTTGATATCTCCTCTTCCTCTCATACCATGACACTAACCAATCTAAACGTGTATATATGACTAATAAAGAAAAATATGATAGAGTGGATATCTGAAAAAAATATATGAATGAAACAATACAATGAGTATTCACATAAATCAGTTGTCTATTTCTTGTAATTATCATAATTTTAAGTGCTGCATGATTATGCTTTAATATTTTATAAATGACAAGAATAAAAAATAGGCAGGGTACAGGCAGGGATGCAGAGAATATTTTGATGCTAAAACTGAAAAAAAAACAGAAGGAAGTATTTTTCTCAGATTTACTTGCTAAGTGTTGAATTGAACTTTATGACAGAAAAAAAGCAGTGTATTCATAGGCACATATATAGCATTCCCATTCTCAAAGCAAAAGATTTTTTTCTTCAAATTAAGTTCATTTCACAGATTACTGCCATTAAAACAACTTGTGTGCCCTGGTAGAGCAAATCTCTAGTTTTGAACAGTTGCTGGTTATCCCCGTTCCACTCCACCTTAGCCTTCTACACATTCTACACCTATGAATCTTAATTTCTGTAAAGACAACACAGTTAGTTAGAAAACAACAAAAAATAAAAAAAAAAGAAACAAACAAAAACCCAGCATTTTGAGGTCAATAGCAGGAGAGATTCAATTTGACTGTGCACATATCTTAGAGTCTAACCTTCTGCCTGATGGCCAATCTGAGTGACTCACCCATGAAGCTTTTTCTATGCAATTTTTTTGTTTTGTTTTGTTTTGTTTTAATAAGAGCGAACTGAAAACACCTCCTACTCTATAACATCAGACAGAGAATGGAGGTGGTCTTTTTGGATGCAGACACTAGATAACAGTAGATAAGCCTGGTAAATGGCATATATATATATATATATATATATATATATATATATATATATATACAAACGTCAAGTTATAAAGCCTAACTTTGACAGCTAAATGAAAACTATTTTTTAAAACACTTCTTGCAAGTAATGTCTGACTTCAGCAGAATATAGATTTCCTAAGATTTTGTCATGAAAATTTGGCTTGTATAAACTTTATTCAGAACAGTGGCATTAGGCAAAACATCTTACCATTTCTCTGAGGAAAAAAAAAAATCAAGAATATTTTTACGGCATTCTTCTAATTGCGTTTCTCCATGTAAAGCCCTGTGTGTCGAGGCAACTAGGAGACAAAGAGTTGTGCAGTGAGGAATCATTACAGCGGAGGGTCATTAGCTGTAATCAAGGGCCAGCTTAGCTATAGTACAGGAAGCAGAAGGAGAGTTTGATCTTTAGCCAGATGATGAGCCATGTACTGCAGAGGCCATCTGGATGCCTGAAGTCAGCCTAAATCCTGGTCAATGTCTTGTATTTAATTTAGAATACGTCCTTACATTCAAATTCACACAGAAATCGTTCTAAAGAAAGGCTGGGAATATCTGTCCAAATATCTTGTTACTATTATAAAATATTCTAAGCCTATCATTTCAGAAATGCCACTGTCAAAGAAGCTAAGATACAGAATGACATATTGCTGTTCAACCCCAGCAAATCTGAAATCTCCATATTTACTCAGATGTGCACCATATGTTGATATTTCCCTTTTTGTCTTCTGAAAGAAAAAGTTCACTATCCACTTAGGAAAATGCCGAATTTATTCTGCTTGACAGTATTTGTTGAAATCTGTGATGCCTGATTCCTTAAATGCAATCTGTTTCTTGGGATATCAATGCTTCCCATAACTCTTATCATTTGATACCTGATGTCATATAGTACCATCTTTACTCTCACTATCCAATAGGGTAGCTATTGCATAAGTTGATAAATTTAAGTTTACCTTACTTCAATAAAATATATTTCACACACATTTCCTCAACAAAATTGCCCTGTTTAAATCCTTAGCAGCCACAAGTACATGGAAAGAGTATTTTTGTTATCAAACACAAAATAGGACAATACTACTGTTGAATAAATGTTGAGAAAGTATATCTTTTGGCTCAGATCTCTCCCACTGCCTACCGTTGTGATAAATGATTTACTGGAAACAGCCATGCACTTTTTTGAAGGATTCTCTGTGACTGCTCACTCTCTAATGGCACATTTCATTACTTATTCTAAAATATAATAGTATCTTCATAAGAAATCAAAAATACTTAGAATATAGATAGATGATAGATGAGCGATAACAAAGGAGATAGATTATATATAGATAATAAATGGTATATAGATAATGATAGACAGATCAATGATAGAAAGACAGATTATGTATAGAGAGATGATAGATAGATAGATAGATAGATAGATAGATAGATAGATAGATAATCTCTTATACCCTAAATCTAAATTATTCTCCATATTACAACTTATGGTGAGTTCTTTTCGACCAGTGGTTCTCATTCATTAATTTTCAGCAGTCTGTGCTTTGGATAAATTTGTTTCAGGGTCCCTGTCTTTAGCCTTGGGCTTTCCTTACACTGTCATAGCCTTAAGTGCCCTTTTCAGATCCAGGTAGAAAAACTTTTGTAATGGGTGGCTACTTTGTTGTCTAGGTCAAATTGAAGTCATATGCACTCTCTGTGTAGGATGCTGAATATTAAAGGCTCTGAGCCTGACCGTACAGCCAAAGGTTTATCATAAATCATCTTGGAGTTGAGAATATTGATGATCTTTTCTTTATGCCTGTTTGTAATAATATATAACTGATGCTGCTCATTGTGTTCCTCACTAAAGTTCATTTTTATTTATAGACTCAATTGTACTTTATATGCAAATGATCATTATACTTTAGAAAAGCAATATGTTAATTTGATTAATTTCTTACCTTAATTTAATCTCCTGAAATGTCACCTGCCACTCAATCTACATTCCAGCTATAACAAAACAACCAACATTACAAAGACCTGAATCATTAAATTTCTCCTAATCTGATGACAGATATGACAGCATTCATTTCATACATATAAGGATACTGAACATTCAGAGACAGAGAGGTAGTTCTCTGCCACCAATCCATTCATGAGCTCTAAAAAACTGCTCATCTAAATTAAGCACCTGGTAACGTGCTTGATTTCACTTTTCTATGTACTTTGCCATAGCTTTTTTAGAATTAGGCGATTTCTTCTTGAAATGCTGAGGGTCACCATAAATAAATCATAGCCTCACAAGTATCATTTGTTGTAACTCCTTGTATCTAACATGATGCCATCCCCTTTGAAGGGGTTTGTTTCCTCTTGTCATTGCCTCTGGTCGTGGGGAATGATAAGGATAATTATGCTGTCTACCCCTGTGATATTTGGTGTTGTCTGTCTCCCTGGTAGGATGCCATATTTCCTCTTTTCAAAACAGCTTCCGTTCCTTCTGTCCACTGACTCTGAGCTTTAGGGGAAGGGAAGTGTACAGCATGAAACTGAAAGCGCGAATTTATTCCTGAAGGCACAGAAGGGAAATTAGCATGGTTAGTTGGAAAACAAAAAAATCAACCCTGGAAAAGAAAAAGCCCATAGACCAGGTGCCTGTCGTACACCAATGCTGGTTGTATGGCTATTGTAGATAGTGTCCTCCTGTGTTCCAATAGCCTCAGCAGGCTGCCATATTACAGAGAGTAACATGTGGGAACTTTGTCTGTCCCAGCAAGACCTTGAGAGAAAGTGACATATGAGAAAGATAAGCATGGCAAGAGAATCTCCAGCCTCTGGGAAGTACAAGCCTATTTAGAGGAAAAAGAAACACAAAGAAAGGAAACAGTTATGTTTTTGCCTTTAAGACATTAAATGTTTGCAATGAAACACTATTTTAAAGACAAATGATAAAAGCTCATGAGAGTTGAAAAGATTAATAAAAAAGATTGATATGGGATAAATGGTAACATACAACTGAAATTCACCAGGAAAGGAACATTAAAAAAAAAAAAAAGGAGAAAACAATTCATATAAATTTTACTTGCTTTGATAATTCTTTAACAATGAAGCATTCTTTTAATCTTAACCTATAGTCATGTTAAACATCAGGTTTGGGGTAACAATAGCTGGTACATTTTCAGCATAGGGGTATGTATTTTTCTGGGTGCCTGTCTCTGCATTTTGCACAGCTTGCTCCGAGCTGGCTCTAACTGCCATGTCTTTCTCACTGCACTACTTAATAAGGAGCCTTGGTAGTATTGTCACTGGGAAGCTGTTCGGTGACCTTGCATAAACTCCAAGACAGAAACAGACATCTGGTCATTGGGATACTTCTTATAAAACCAAGGAAGATATTTAGTAAATAGGAGAGATAATTATAACCAGATTAGTCAAATATTATTAATGAGTTTTGACTACAGTATATCTTTTAATTGATGTTTATAAATAGCCTCACTCCCTGTGGTTTGTAATATAACATTTACCAAACTTCTTTTTTGATGGAATTTACATATGGCACATCAGGATGATTAAAAGCCAGCAGTCTTTTCACAGCATGGCAAAAAATAGGATTTGATTTATCTTCATGCCTCACCGACCACTTGCTGTGAGGGAACTTTTGAAATTTTAATATTGTCATTTCTCACAAGGAGTTTGTTATGTAAAGTATTATGTAAATAATGTTTACATTTCTAAGTATTGTTTCTAGTATCCTTTCTTAATAAAATATTTTGTGTGATAAAACAAAATTTATGCTTAAACTTCTAAATCAGTAATAATTCCTCATGGACTACTATGTGCTTAAATCAAACAGAGTGGTATCTATTCCAAAATATTGGCATGTTGACATCACTACTGCCAAGGCCATACAAATATTTTAAGTTTCACAGTATTTGGCACATGTAGAAAAATCTACCATGGTATATGTTAGCATTATTGAAATATCTTTTAGTAAAGAAATTAGTAGATTTGAACTTGTTATTCCAGTAAAATTTGAAAACTGATTTCATTCAAAAAGGAAGATGTATAGAATATACTATACAATTAGAATGGGTGTTGGTGAGTATACAAATATGCATATCAACTTCTGTAAGGTAGTGTGCTGTGTGTGAAGGCTTACGTATGAATGCCTTCCTGTGAGGAACTGTGAGTCAGTGTCTATGTGGTGCCTCTGGGACATAGTATGGTTGCCTGTACGAGGTAGTGCTTATGCATGACTACCTTCAGGTGAACACTTGTGTGAGATGGTGCATAAGTGTGTATACCTGTGTGTAAAGACCTGTATGTGAGTGCCTGTGTGTGAGAGTCTATATATGAGGGCCTATGTCTGCGTGTGTGTGTGTGTGTGTGTGTGTGTGTGTGTGTGTGTAGCTGTGCCTGTGTACACATGCGTGTGTGTGTGTGTGTGTGTGTGTGTGTGTGTGTGTGTGTGTGTGTATGATTTCCTGTAACAGGCAATGCTCATGTATGAGTGTCTGTGTGTTAGTGCTTTGTGGGAGGGGCTGGGTTAGGCATCACCTACATGTACTACCCTATGGGAAGGCCTGTCTGTTCACATTACAAGACAATTTTTTCTTCACAAGGAAAATCTTATTCTGTTGAAATTCATATTTTAACATATCAGGATTATTAAGAATGTAAATAGAATAGAATTTTGGTAAAATGGACTATAAAAAATAGTTTTAATAATTTTCTTTCTTATTCAATATAAAACATTGCTATTTTCCATGAAGCAGGAGCTAATTATCACCAGCAATTTTATGCTGTCATACTTTAGGCTTATCACACAAAGTTTATGTTCTATAACTGAGAAAAAATTCCAATTATGGGAATTGATTAGTAGACCAGTGATTATAGACTATTTACTAGTAATGGTATCAAAATGTGAATAAGTGTATATTTATATATGTGTATATATATTTATATATATTTACACATTATAAATTTTATTGATATAAATTATATTAAGAATGAACATCTAGATCTATAACATAATTTTTAATATTGATATTTAAGTATTTTCCCGTATACTATGCTCATGTCAGGTACGTAGCATTAAGGGGAAACACAAGAAATGATTCCTTTAAAAGCACATTTCTAATGAGAACTCTGGCACACACTGTGACTTTTTATTTACAATGTGTAAATCACTTTCGTGATCAGTGTTCCATTATGCTCCCATAACTTGATGAAACCTCTATGAAACGGCAGCCTTGTTAGAGCCCGTTTGAGATGCTGTGGCTCCCAGTGCAGGGCGCGTTGTGCTGACTTACAGCTTTACCAGTGCCCTTTCCGTTGGACTTAACCTGCTTCCCTCACTGCAAGAGAAAAAGCCTTCTTGGTTCATGTTTGTTTTAGTTCGTGGGGGGGAAATACTGAATTCCAGAGGTGCAGGTAAATATTAAAATTAAAAGCCTAGTTGGAGGTCAGGGCCGGATACCGAATGCTTTGTCAAGAATGATGTTGCCCGTACAATTGGGGATGTAATTTCCAGTCTGCTCATAATAAAGCTGTGGCATGGAAAGCACTGTACAGTCACTGTTTCTCTCATAGGTTTCGTTCCTTTGGATGTTCTTAAGCTTCTGTCATTCCTGTCTGATGTGGGAAGAGAGGGGTGATGGCTGGGATGCAGGAACAAGTGCTTAATCAGCTACGCTGACCTTTAAGGACTATAATGTCGTGAGCTGAATACATTATATTGTAGAACTATATATAACATGGTGCAGAAGAGATATTAGCATTTGAAATGTATGCCTTTTAAGACTGGAACTATTTGTAAAGTGGAAAACCTTCCTAATACAGTAGCAAATTTTGAGGTTCTTTGCCTGCTTCAGAGAAGTCTGCCTTACAAAGAAGTCTGAATCTAACATTCCCTTGAGAGATTCATGAGCTCAACTTCCTTGATGTAGGTGGCATTTAAGGAGTTTACATAGTTGTAACAATAGAAGTCAAAATTGTTAGGCTTGCATTTTTAATATTTTTAATTTATTTTTTTTCCATTTTACTTTAAGTGTGTGTGTGTGTGTGTGTGTGTGTGTGTGTGTGTGTGTGCATGTTAGCATGCCTGGGAAAAAGTGTCCATGTGGCAATGAGAAGGCAACTTGCAAATGTGTGTGTTTGTGTGTGTGTGTGTATGTGTGTGTGTGTGTGTGTGAGTGAATGTGTGTGCATATTTCCCAGCATGCCTGGGAAATAGTGTCCATGTGGCAATTAGAAGACATCTTACAAGAGTCAGCTCTCTCTGGCTATCATGTGGGTTTTAGAAATCAAAATCAGGTCATCAGGCTTGGCAACAATTACCTTTTATTACCACATCATCTCAGGAACCCTAGATTAGACTTTTTAACAGTATTTATAAGATTCTTCCCATTCTCCAATATGTATAGTTTCATAGCTTTACTAAGTTTGATCTTGCATAAGAATACAGTAGATCAAAATGACTAAGAATAATCATAAGACACATTTAAGAATACAGTAGATCAAAATGACTAAGAATAATCATAAGACACATATATAACTGTATCTCAAAGGTTCAAAATCCCCTAATTTTATCAGGAAAATAGAATATTTTAATATGATATCAAATTGAAAATGAGTTCCTATCCTATTTCCATTAAATATTTTCAAAACACCTGAAGCACTTGAAGTTTCTAGATCATTCTAAAGTTCTTTTTAATCCAAAATACACTTTACAATTTCTAATATTTATAGTCCTTGTCTTAAATGAGTTTGTATGCTTTTATTCTGTAATTTTTTAAATTCCCCTTTCTTTTAATACACTTTTGTTCAGTTCTGTGGTTGGGGAGCTCCTACATTAAGATATAATCAAATCTTCATGAGTAGTTCAAGCTCTGGTCAATAACCGATATTTTGGCACAATATTCCTCCATTCAAGCTTCTGTATTGTTGCAAAAGAGAGAGCAATCATTTAAAGGTGGTCTGTATTTTGGGTTCATCAACTAGGGGATATAAGCATCATTTCTTTCTTTTTTTTTAAAATAAATTATATGGTCTGTGCCTTTTTTAAATTTTTTTTTAGCGTTTTTATTTATTATGTATACAGTGTTCTGTCTACATGTAGACTTTCGGCTAGAAGAGGGCACCAGATCTCATTACAGATGGTTGTAAGCCACCATGTGGTTGCTGGGAATTGAACTCAGGACCTCTGGAAGAGTAGCCAGTGCTCTTAACCTCTGAGCCATCTCTCCAGCCCCATAAGCATCATTTCTAAGATAGGTGAAATTAAATAAGTAAATTGGGTAACAATAATGATTTCCACTGTAGATATATTACATTTGAATTGCTTCTGTGACTTCTACATGGGAATGTCACATGGGGGGAGAGGGACTGGGAGAGGGAAAGGGAGGGGAATGAGGAGGGAGGGAGGGACGGAGGGAGAGGGAGGGAGGAGGAGGGAGGGAGAGAGAGAGAGAGAGAGAGAGAGAGAGAGAGAGAGAGAGAGAGAGAGAGAGAGAGAGAGAGAGATCGAGATCAATAGAAAAGTTGAAAGTTAGAACAGAAATGAGAGGAGGATGCCCATGTCTGAGTCAGAATAGATGTGACTATTTTGAGACAGAGGAATCAAGAAGTGAAGACCTAGTCACAGTTTTGGAGGATTTTTATCAGGACATTTGTGTCTTTCTTTAAGTGCATTTTCATGGAAAGCTTACTTTTCTTTTTTTTTTCTTTCTTTTTTTTTGTTTTTGTTTTTGTTTTTGTTTTTTTGAGACAGGGTTTCTCTGTGTAGCTTTGCGCCTCTCCTGGAACTCACTCTGTAGCCCAGGCTAGCCTCAAATTCATAGAGATCTGTCTGGCTCTGTCTCCTGACTGCTGGGATTAAAGGCGTGCACCAACACCTCCCAGCTAAGGAAATCTTATTTTCAAACTTCATGATAACGTATTATTCACATTGTTGGAAAATCCAAGAGAAATCTCTCAGCATTAAAAACATTGTCAACAAAATCATCAAGATAATGATGGCTGTAGCTACTACGTGTAATATAACCAATGAGTTGCTCCTGGGTCTTTTTAAATTCTAAGCAAAGTTGAACTTATTCATACTCTACATACAAGTTACTTTGTAGGCCTCTGTGGAGCAGAGCTGTATACAGAAACCCCTGAAATACACCACTATTATCATTGAGAAACACATTAATAATACTTAAGAACCAAACACACTGACTGTAAACCTAGTTAAAGATGACTCCTACTCACATTCAAGCTGTTAACCTAAACTTTTACCTAGAAATAAGGTCACTGGATTTTATAGAATAGTATTTTTTTTATCTAGATATGATTTCAGGCTCCTCTTCTACTATTGCAAATTCTATATTCATACTTGTAATGCTGAATGCCATTTATCATCCTTGATATGATATTCTGAATTTTCAAATATTTATCAAGTATGTATTTTATACAAATCATTCATCACAGTGGGCACTCTATTATTGTACTAGATATGATATATTAAAATAAAAAAATAAAATAAAAATTAATACCACAAAACTTTATTTCCCACAAATCCAAGGCCAGGGTACAAGTAGTTGTGACATCTCTGGAGGCCTTTCTCCTGGGTTTGTCAATGGGCATATTTTCCCTGTGTTCACATATAGCCTATCAATTCACAACACTCACATTCTTTTGCTTCTGCTTAAGGATGTCAGTCTTTTTGAATAAGAACCCACTCTGATTAGCATTCAAACCTAACTATCTTTATTGACTGATCTATTTTTACTATGATACATTTTTTTTTCTGTAGCACATGCTCACATTGAACTTGTCACCCTCCTAAATGCTTGCAATATAAATGATCCTGAAGAATTACCTCTTTCAATAATAACCCCAGTTTTTCTGATTATCAGTATGTTCAAATACAGCTACCTCCAAGGTTATAACTTTTACATACGAATTTGGTGTGGCAAGGAGACATACTCTATATGCCAATTAAACAAAATAGCATGGGAAAAATGTAATCTTGACCTTTTAATGGTTTTAAATCATTTTATTCTTGCATTTAAATATATACATATATGATATGCTATTATATAGAAAAATAAGTTACATTATCATAAAAAATAAACACACACATACATATACGTATACCTTATTACCCAAACATTTATACATATTATATTTTTAAGAATGTCAGAACCTAAAAAAAAGCCAGAAGCTGAAATATTGTGAATTTTTATCTAAAATTGCAAATACAATCAGGGTATCTAACTCTGATGGATGCATATATGTCTCAGGTATACCCTAAGCATAGAAACAGAGAGATTAGAGGAGACAAGCAATGTGGACTATGTGTTTTATCATAAATGAGTATAGTATTGAATAATGGTAGGTGCCAGGCTCCAAAGCTGGCCCCATTCAGTCAATGTAAGCAAAGGAATTTTTCATCAAGATCAATTAAAATTTATAAACAAAAACAAAGAAGAAACATAATCTCAATTCTTAAAATATTGATATATTTGTGATTATGTTACAGATATATGTGAACTGTTAACTCAAAGGCTGGATTGTGAAAAAAAAAAAAAGGCCCTAGATATCCCTTAAGACTTTATTTGAAGTAACTAGAAATAAAAGTAGAAAATGTGACACTTAAAAGGTATATTTTTAATAATTCACAGTAATTTTCTAAAATGCCAACCTCTCTGAATGGCCCATCAGTGTGTAGTAACCCTTACTCAGTTGCCTTAACGGAGACAGAATCTAACATGTCCTAGAGTGGTTGATTGCTTTCTACTTCCTGTGATTTGATTGTATGAGGGCAGCTCATAAATTTTGCTGCTTTAAAAGGAACTGGGGAAACTATGTGGCATGTGTTCTAGGTTGTAGAACTGCCTGTCCCTTACTGAACTACAGGAAGTTAACCTCCTACACTGGAGCCCAGGAAAGACAAAAATCTCTGGACCCCAGGATGCATCTTGTGGGAACAGAAAGTCATTTACTGAAACAATTCATCTGTTCTTGCCTCAAGAAATCAGTCCCATATCCCAGCTAAATGCTCACCTTAATGGTAATGGGAGTTTTTTGGATTTTTTCTTTTAATTGTTCTTTATTTATTTTTAAATACACGTATAATAAGATGAAACAACAACTAACACATTGGAATTGTACAAAACAAACAAACAGAAGGATAGGAACCCAAGAGAAGACACAAGAAATGTAGACCATCTTGTTTGCTCTCAGGAATCCCATAAAAACATTAAACTGGAAGCCAAAACATATACAAAAAGAATGTAGAGGGTAAAAAGAGAGAAGGAAAAAGGTATATAAATAAAATAAGATGAAAACAAAAATAATAGGATTAAAAAAAGAAAAGGCTGAGCCATGATACAGCATTAGGAGACAAGCAACCTCAAAAGATAGAATTTCTTAAAAGAAAGAAAGATGTTGGTTATGTTCTAGGCTTATTCTAATTGTTCCTAGAAAGGTTTACGAGGGAATTGCAAACCAACTGGTTATCCATTTCCAAATGGACTAACCTGAAAGCATAAGCAAACATACACTTAGCATTATACAGATTGAGCAAGTTGTATTTATATGTATTTAGGGAAGAATAAAGAACTTATGTGTGTGTATTCACACTCCTCACCAAATTAAATTAAAGCAAATTAAATAAGAAAGAGATAGAAATAGTCTACACATTGGAGGCTTTTGAGGGAGGAAAGAGAAGGGGAACATGATGTAATTATAATCTCAAAAAATATTTACAAACTTTGTAATTTTTTTCTATTTTCCAGCTATATGTACCAGACTTGTAAAAAATCCCTACAACTTCTTAACAGGACTACAGAAAGAAGGAGAATAAGAAAAGTAATCTGAATAGTTTTTATACTAGTTCTTTTTGTTTATATTAAAATTTATTAAGTTAGTTACTAGAACAGGCTCCTGGTCCCTCAGTCTTTTAAAAGAAAAAAGAGAAGTATCCATCTTTTGCTGATATGACTTTTATCTCTAATCAAGATTGGTCCTGTAAGCCAATGAACTTGATTAGAATTGTTTTAAATGAATATGATTTTAAAACTAAATTCATTAAACCTAACATCAAGAGAGGCATATATTCCACTTTGAAATGAGTGTTATTTAAGGCTTGATTTAATAATTCACATTATTCAACTTTTTCATAATACACTCTGGTGCCAGGCCGTGGTTACAAACTCCTTTATTCCCAGCAGTAGGGAGGCAGGTAGATTTCTGTGAGTTCAAGTAAAGCTTGGCCTACAGAGTGAGTTTCAGGACAGCGAGAGTGGTTGCACAGAGAAACCCTGTTTGAAAATATCGAACACGAACAAACAAACAAAAGCCAAAAAAATAAAACAACCCCCCCAAAAGAATACATTTTGTAGCTACTCTATGTTAAAGGATAAATCAATACGGAATACTTAAAGTTTATTCTATCATTCTTTAAATCCAAAAACTTTTTTATTGTTTATATTGTGCTTTACAAAAGAGAATATAGAGATCTGAAAAATTTGTACTCTGATAGACAATTCATTTTCAGTGGGTAGAAGTGACCTGGTTGTTCACCTGCGCAAAATAAAACAGTCTATAAAATATACATAAACAGATCCACTTTCTCCTAGATCCACTGGCAAGTTACAACCTTCTGATTTAGTTGATTTTACGCCATTTGCCAAAATGTCACATACTGGATGCTTACACTATGTGAAAAAGCATGCATTATCTTGCACTACTTTGCCTTATATTTGAACATTCAAGCACCAGCACCCTGCAAGGATTTTCTTGCTGCAGCAATACATGTTGGAAAGCAGAAGGTCAAGAGCCAATTCACTTTCTGTAGTGTTTTCTATAATGTCATTCATTTACTCTTGAGAGCATGACCTCATGAAGTAAGCAGCTTCCAGTGGTCCCACTTCTCTGTGCTGAGAGTGAGGATTAAGTGTCAGGGGTATGCTTTCTCACATACTATTACATCATAGCAAAGACACTTGGTCAAAAGCATGTATTAGTGAAGTACCTCATAATCACTAAGAGCTAACTGTGACTTAGTAGTGTCCACAAATTCACTCTAAACTATTTCTCATCCTTGTTCCAATTTTAGACTTAAATTTTCTTTTTTTAATAACTTTTAGATGGGAGAGGATAATCAAATACAAATTAATAACAATTTACGTTTTTGTCTATGAGAAAACAATTTTGAACAATTACAGGTAGGTAATTAGCTGTTTATTTTGAGACAGGTGAAATGGTAAGAGAGGAAAATATGGAGTGAAGTCAATATGGGAAAGCAAAGTAGAGGAAGATGCTGCAGAAATTAGAGAAACAAACAAGTTAAACATTGCTGGGTGGGAGAATTTTGTAATAAAATCTAGTGTTCTAAGAAATATTCCAAAAGAGGGATGGAACATAATTGGATCATTGTGGAAATTGAATTACTTTCAATATAAAATACAATTAACAAACATTATGTATTTTCAAAAGTCATGGCTAAATGGAAACATATTGACTCTATTTTATGTGTCCATTAAAATGAGGAAAAACAAGGAAATGACAGAGGAGGTAAAAGGGATTTAAAATGAAGAGAAAGAGTGTTGGAAGACAGAAAAGTAAAGCAAGAATGGATATAAAAATGTCATGCAGAGATTAAGGAAAGTGGTAAGGGAAGAAAATATAGGTATGAAGGAGGAAGGAATGGAGGAAGGCATAAAAAAGAAAAAGTCCTGTGCTCCTGGTAGTTCATCCATGCTCACCCACTCCTAAATATCTAATTCTACTCTTTCTTGAATCATCCAACTTTTGCTCAGAAATCTGTTTAATCAAAGCATTCTTTTTTCTTCCACACCCGATAAGTCTTACTGTCTTAATGATGTGTCTCTGTGTTGAGATTATCCCACAGTACAAGGCTTGATGCTATGTTCTTTGGTAACCTAGTAACGAACTGGTTATTTTTATAAAGTTATACCTGTTTGAGATGTTTCATTACTTCTTCTGGAAAGTCTATTTCTGTTTATTTCAGACAGGAAGTTTAATGATAGACCAAAGAAACAATTTCAACCAAGTCTAGAATGATGAAACAATGAGTTTAATTGCAGTGAATAACAGAAATATAAGCAACTAGCAGACAACTCCATCACTGAAGCAGCATTTGTTATTCTACTATATATCCTCAGGGAGAGATGCCATGTACCCCAAGTCTCCATCACTCCAGGAGGGAACTTTAACACTTCAAATCGTGTGAATGCCTCTCAAGGGCAATCACAGCTACTGATTTAAAGTCAGGAAATGCACTCATGGCTCAAGTACAGCATTCCACAGCACAAGCCAAGAGTCAATACAGTCATTTTAGTTTCTAGATACTATGACTAGAGGAAATCTTAAAGTATGAAGAGCTACTACTGAGTGTGAGTAAGTTTGAATGAAGGTTGAAATGAGCATTTGTTAGATGCTTACTAGATTCTAGGAACTAGGTTAAGTATATTCCTGATACAGTAACTACATTTTCACCACACTAGACAATAGAAAATAAGAACATCATACTTTTATATTGGGAAAAATTAATTTAAAAATATATGGAGTTATATAGTGAATCTAAAAATCAATGATATTAAGACAAACTCTATATTTCCATCTTCAAGTGTACATAATATCAACCATACTGCCATACTGACCTCTGTCCTATTCCTTACGCACTAATTCCTTCTCATATTGAAACTTAAGTTCACTGTATGAGATATACACAGTATAAAGACCGTTCCTTAGGACCTCTTTGAGAGCTCGTTTCCGAGACTTATTTTCTATCACAATCCAAATCTGAAAACAAAAACCTACCTATGACTCCCACTGGAAAATGGAAAGGAGTACTGGGAAATGATTTCTGCACATGACAAGACCACTGAACCTGTAAATTCACAATAACTGGGTTCCCTGCATAACATCTGTACATGATTTGACTCTTTAACATTCCATCATGGAAAAGGGAGAGGTTTATGAGTGTCTCCCTGAGGAAGTACTGGCTGATCATGTTTGCTGGCTGGGGTCAGGATGGGGCATGGTCTCTTTCTACAGTGCTGCAGCCACAGAGAAGTTGCCTCTTCTCTAGTGAATACTTCTGTAGCATGAATCTTAAAAGTGTTTATTAATAAAATCAAACCCGAGGCCAGTTATTGGGGTCCATGCTGGTAGATCAGAGAGACAGAACAAGCCACAGCTACCTCACCTTGCCGGATCCTCAGCTGGTCTTGTCTCCTCAGACTGGAGGCCTCTGAGTCCTCATCCAGAATGAGTCTCAGCTGAATTGCTGATCAAAAGTCTGAATGCTTAACCAGCCAAATGCTTAATCAGCCAAATTCTTGTAGTTTCTGGTCCTCTCGCCTTATATACCTTTCTGCTTTCTACCACCACTCCCTGGGATTAAAGGCTTGCTTTCTGGGATTAAAGGTGTGATGAGTCACCATGCCTGTCTGTATCCTTGAACACATGGATTTCTGCCTCTAGAATGCTAGGATTAAAGGCATGTGCTACCACTGCCTATCCTTTATGTTTAATATTGTGGCTGCTCTGTTCCTGACCCCAGATAAGTTTGTTAGCATGCACAATATTTGGGGGAACACAATACCACATATTTCCCTACCTAACCTCTTGTAAGAAATTCTAATGGCATTCAGTGAATCAGACAAAACAAACAAATGAAACCCAGAGAACAAATCCCCATGAAAGTAATAGGTGGAACTATTTCAGAAGCAAAGGGGCTTCAGTGGGAGCAAGAACGTGATTAGGAAGGGTAATTGGGGTGAATAACATTAAAATACATTATATGTGTCTTTAAAATCGCCAGAATAAAAGTAAAAATCAACATTTAAGGAACACTCAAAGCTTTACTACTTTTCTATCCATTATCTTGGACAAACAAACACTAGGACCTCTCTTTTATCCCATTTCGACCCATATTCTTAGACTGAGAATTAATTTTCATCCAGCTCCCATTTCTGGGAACCACTCACACTTCTTAGGAGAAGTATTTGTTTCCTTCAAATTAAAAAGGGATTATACTATAGATTTTCCTAACATGATTACGTGAACCACCTACCTGCAGTAAAGGCTCTTACGGGTGCACTAAATTGTACTGCTGCTCTGCCTTTATGTTCAGGTCCCAATGATATAGATTTTTCCATACCTAAGCTGGTGATCTGATAAAGATCTTCTTCAAAATTCTAGCATCCTGCTGAGCAAGTCTTGGGTAGGCTCATTGTTTTTCAATCTTGACAATTCTTTCATTTTTTAAGGCAATTAATCACCTGGAGAGTTATTGAGGTTTGGCCACAATGTTTACATTTGGAGTTGCTTCATTGATTTTATGTAAATAGAAATTCAAATAAATAATTAAAACATCTAGCCATGACACCTCATTTTATTTCCCTTAATGAAAGATAGGTGTGGAGGAGAGAAGGCTTAGAGGCTAATAGCATTTACAACAGGGGCAGATCACAGTTTCCTCCACTTCCAGTTCCAAGGTATCTGATGTGCACTTCTGTAAACCATGGATACACACACACACACACACACACACACACACTTTAAAATTAAAGATTTTAATAAAAATTACAAAGGAGGAGTCTTTTCTTTCCTCCAGTCATTCTGTCTCTCATTTCTTTCTGTCTAGTGTTGACCAGATAATAACATACCCTAGGATTATTTATAGGTTAAATAACATTTATGGGCAGGACCTCTTTACAGAAATTTAAAAAATAGAACATGAAGTTATACACAAAGATGATTATAACTGGATATAGGATCCAAAAGAATAGAGACTTACACGTACTTCCTGAGAATACTAGGATGCAACCTGTTTGACTGACACTGTCTCTGTATAATGACTGTCCTCTCTAAATGTGAGGCACATGTCCGTGTACAGTGAAAAGAAGAAGATAAATGAGCTAAACAAAGGTTGAAGGAAATTACATAATTTAAGGAGTATTAAATAGAAAAATATCTCAAGACCTATAAGTCAAGACTCTTCCTGTTTAGCAGAATGAAATCTGTTTATTATCTTCATTAAAAAATAATTGACAATGTTCATATACAGTATTTATTCATTTTATTTTGTAAACTTTTGATGGTTAAAATGTACAATATAAAATTAACCTTCCTTTTATTTTTAAATTTAGAAGAGGACAGTCAAACAATTTTGAAACATAGATTGTGTTGGATATATATTATTTTGATGAATATAAATTACATAGCTCATTGGAACTACATTTTGCTATATATCAGGGCAAAACTCCATTTGAAAAATTCCCCTTTCTCAAACTAGTGATAGCAGATCTGTAATACAATATCTGACAAATGGGTAGTTCTTTGCAAATATTTGTATAGTGCTAAGCACTTAGAAATTCTGGCATGGTGATTTCATAAAATTCAAGCTGCTATTTATGATTGTTTGAATTATACAGTGCAATGGATAGCAGCAATTAACTGAGAAAATATGAAGTGAATTATCCAAATAATTAAATCAGAGGCTAAGCTGTAATTACATAGTGGAAATCCTCTTGCAACATTTAATAATTCAGCAAGCCTTCCTTTATTTTTATCATCAAAAGCACTCTGACATTATGGAAAGAAAGCTGAGTTTGCAATCAGGAATGATGGGCTAGTTTGTCCCTTCAGAGCTAACCCATTCTATGTCAGACTTTAAGGGTGGGGGTTTGGAATTTAAGATATAAAGGAAATTGGGGAATGCTTATTTCATTCCCTATTCACAATAATACTAGGAGTGTTTATAACTGTTGTTATAGCTTGTGGGACAGGGAAAGTCAGTTTTCATAGAAAGTACTGCTTCTGGTAATTTGACCATGCTTCAGTAGAAAGCCGCACAGCCCTGAACATATATGGGCAACACTAAGTTGACATGGTGTGTGAAAATATGAAAAAGAACACAAAATTGTATGGGAGGGAAAGGGATGTAGAAATGTGTGGTGGTATTGTGTTCCCCAAAATATTGTGCACCCTAGTAAACTTATCTGGGGTCAGACACAGAACAGCCACTAGATACAAAGGCTAGAAAATGGTGACACTCACACCTTTAATCCTAGCATTCCAGAGGCAGAAATTCATCTGTTCAAGGATACAGTCAAGCACAGTGACACACGCCTTTAATCCCAGGGAGTGGTGGTAGAAAGGAAAGATATATAAGGCATGAGGACCAGGAACTAGAAGCATTTGGCCTTGTTAAGCATTTGGCCTGGTTAAACATTCAGGCTTTCGAGCAGCAGTTTAGCTGAGACCCATTCTGGATGAGGACTCAGATGCCTCCAGTCTGAGGAAACAAGACCAGCTGAGGATCCGGCGAGGTGAGGTAACTGTGGCTTGTTCTGGTTCTCTGATCTTCCAGTTCACCCCAATACCTGGCTCAGGTTTGATTTTATTAATAAGAACTTTTAAGATTCCTGCTACAGAAATGGGGGAGCTGAGTTGTGAGGGAGAGGTTGTGAATATGACCAAACTCACTGTGTGAAATTCTCAAATACTAATGGAAATACAATAGGGTAAACTTCTAAAAAAGAGCCAAGGACAAGTTGAATGAACACTTTAACCATTGTCTTTTGAAATATATGCCTCTATGCCAGTAATTATTGATATCCAATAAGATCCAGAAAGGTCATTTTGATACATATTAAAGTCCTCAACAAAATTATTAAGGTAGAGATGATGATGTAGCCTCCATTTATTGTGCTGGCTCTTAAAATATATCAACCAAAGCAAATAGCAACAGATACTCAACACCTTTCAGTAGGAGGAACTGGGACAATTGAATCTTAGGTGAAGGATCACCACACAATGTGGAAATCTAAATAAATAGTACTTTTATTCTGTTTGTGAACAAGGTGAGTGTGTGTGTGTGTGTGTGTGTGTGTGTGTGTGTGTGTGTTGTAATACCTGAGTTGTAGACTAGCCCTTGATGCTTACTGTGCTAGATTTAAATGTCTACCTTATTATTCTAAACTTAGTTTCTCTATCTAAGAAAATGGATAGAGCTTGCCAGAATAAATAATAATAAAAAAAAAAATATCCTCTTCGTAGTGTACTTAACACCCTGCTTGCCAGGCATGGCAAATATTAGAATTCATTATTATTTTGATGAGTTTGTGTTGCTTACAAAGCTTAAATATGCTAAGAGATAAGAGGTGCATGACGTGGATAAATTAATCTAAGTGTGCTCTTTGCATATCCTCTAAATGATTGCTTTGCTAAGGAGACTAAATCCCAGGAGTTTCTAGTGGTTTTGTTTGTTTGTTTCCCACAGGGAATTGGCATAATTCCATTTGTTTGCCTTTTGTGCTTTTACAAATATTCAAGAGTAAACTCTTAGAGTCTGGTAGGTGTGTGCTTGCTCAAGCTTCACGCATTCTTTTTAAGTGAGACCAAACAGCTTATCTTTGTTTCACAGAACAGCACACAGTACATAGAGTGCAGCCTAGTACAGAGAAAGCCTCCAGTGCTGCTTGGGAAGATTAAGACACTGTTGGAAAAGGAACCCTTTGTCTCACCACAGAACAGAGTGAATACAGTACTGGAAAATCCCCTCCCTGCTGTCTCTGCTATCATTCTGTGGCCTGCCCGAAGGGCACTGCCACTCACTTACCATCATATGCTGTTCTGGTCTCCACTCTGAAGCAGCACTGCAGTGTGACTGATAATTCTCGACTAGTGAGAAGGAAGGGGGGCAGTCCCACTGCACTGATCTACCTCTCTTATGGGAAAATGCACCCAGGACAAAACCCTATTGTTTATATAGAGCTAACAGGATGAAAGATGGAGGTTCATTTTAGACACTTTATTTTTAAGATTTAAAAGGTCCATAAAGGACATTTCTAAGATTTGGAGTATAAGATTTTAAAATAAGGCGATTTTAATCCTTGCTTCATTGGAATACTATAGGCAATGCGTTGTGTGAGCCTGCAGGCCTCAAACCTCTGTTCCATGGTTAAAATAAACAAGTGTCACCTTGTAAAATCACAAGATTTAGATTTGAACTTGCTGACAG
The DNA here is from genome assembly GCF_004664715.2 of Peromyscus leucopus. Taxonomy (NCBI): domain Eukaryota; kingdom Metazoa; phylum Chordata; class Mammalia; order Rodentia; family Cricetidae; genus Peromyscus; species Peromyscus leucopus. The sequence continues at coordinate 30,729,434 of NC_051073.1, forward strand.
CTTGCTTGGAAGGCCCTTTTACTCTTCACAGTTACCCTGAAGCTCTGCAGATTCCATCAGTTTTCATTGGGTTTGAGCGATTTCATGTTATGACCTCAGAGTTAGAAGGATGCCATTGTCTATGATGCTTAGCTAAGAGGTAACTTGTAGCCTGTGGCTCTGCCTAAGGATAAGTGTGAGACACCCTGGCCAACATGAAGGGGAAATATGCAGTGGTGAGAGTTTGACAGTCTAATTCATTATTTAGAGGTTTTGAGGGGAAAAGGAAGTCGAGTTCCGGCATTGCCATTTGTAATACATTAAACAATCAGAGTAAGAAAAAGCACACAGTGACTGTCTTGGCCGTCTGCAATATGTAGGATATAATTTGAGGACTCACGTTAGAAATAACCTTGGATCTTACAGACAATTTTAAGGCTGAAGGTTACAGGAAGACACATTCTTCTTGAATTGCGGTCCTATTTTTTGCTCCTTTGTCTTTATTTTTTGTATCTTGAAATGTCGATGGAGCTTTGCTTTCTTGGTTCCTAAATTGCCTTCACGTGTTAGAAGTCTTTGGCTGAGCATATAATTAAGAGAGTCCAAATGTGAACACTGAGGAGAAAGGTGTCTAATAAAGTAAGTGGCAAATGTGAATTTATTAAAAATAGGTCACGTCATACATTGTAATAACCTTCCTTGGCATATCTCTTAACGTAGGAGATAAAAGTAATGAAAGCATACAGCACACTTAGGTCTGAGAAAAGCTTCCCTTGTAGTTCAACATAAGAGATGCCTATAAATTCATTGGATAAATAATTGGGGAAAAAAAAAGCTGGTCATGTAAATTGAGTAACCATCATCAATAAGTAGGAAGCCTCTAAGTGGAAGAGCCTTAATGGTCAGTATTAGCATGTGTAAAATATTTCATTAATGACATGCCAATAACTGGAAAATGCATTTTCTGATACAAGAATAAAATAACATAAGGAGGGACAGAAGAAACTACAGAGTTAACCATAGTAGAATGAAAGTGGAGATAGATACCAACCAATATTAAGATATAGAAAGCATAATGCAATCATAAAGCCAGACTGCATTAACACTAATCTGGAAACATATTCATGATACACATAGATATTGCCTGTAGCAGCAATCTTAACAGGTCTTATTAATAAAATCAAACCTGAAGCCAGTTATTGGGGTGAATGCTGGAAGATCAGGGAAGCAGAACAGCCACAGCTTCCTCACCTTGACAATTCCTCAGCTGATCTTATATATCTTTCTGTTTTTGCCATCACTCCCTGGGATTAAAGGCTCACTTCTTGGGATTAAAGGCTTGTGTCACCATGCCTGGCTGTTTCCAATGTGGCCTTGAAATCACAGAGATCCAGAGGGATTTCTAACTCTGGAATGCTAAGATTAAAGGTGTGAGTGCCACCATTTTCTAGCCTTTGTATCTAGTGGCTGTTCTGTCTCTGACCCCAGATAAGTTTATTAGGATGCACAATATTTTGGGGAACACAATACCACCACAACTACCTTTTATTTTTTATTTAAAAGCAATTGCATAAAAATACATATGTGCATATAGTCAGCTACCAGAGATTTTCAGCATAATTTATCATAAATAAGCAGATGCAAGATGCACATTAACAAATCAAAAACAGCATCTTATATATTTAGATACTTGGTAAAAGAGAAAACATGGCAATCATTTTTATTTTTATATTCTGTGGTTATTGAAGAAACCCAAAGATCGTTTATTGGACCTTAAGGAATCAAAAGAGACAGTCAACACCAATAGCATTCTAATGCTAGGTATTGTGTTAAGTGAAATGATACATTAGCTTATTTCCTACCACATATGTAAGTTTGGTAAATAAGGGAAAATTATATCATAGACGTTTACTGATCTAGTAAGAAGTAGTGAGTAAAAATCCCAAATAGATATGAAAGAGAGACACAGTGAATAAGAGATTTCTGTTATTTTCAACTGTGATATTCTCCAAATATGTCTAGAAAACATGAGCAGGAAACAAGAGGAGTTTGGGGTAAAACATGTCTCACTCTCCCACTCAGACAGGTTGCTTCAGAAATTTGAGTCCTACAATTGCTCCGTGTGATGAGGATATGCCACCAAGTTTGGGAATCACTGTGGTCGACAAGTGACAAACTGAGGGTTGCAAAGTAAAAGCCATTCTTCCCTGAGCTTGTATACAGGATTCCCAAGTAACTAATTGTGTTACTGCTTTTACGGGCTTATATTCCAAACTGAAACACTGACTTTATGTTCAACAAAGGAGAAAGTCTTTTGACTTGACCTAAAATATTTCATTTCTTCATCTTCTTAACTTCCTCTCAGGCCCCACCCCTGAGTTAAACTCCTCCTTGAATTCCATACTCCAGCCATAAACTGCTCAAACTCTATATAAGGTTATACCGTTTACTCTTTCTCTCCAAGGTTGAAAATAATTTTGACTTTCTCTACTAAACCTCAACTCAACCTTAACCTTTGAAATTAATGAACATTTCTTTAGAAATCCTACAGCATTAAGAATTTCTAATTTGAAGAGTATTTTCCAATTTTACTTATATGATTATTGATGAAATTAAAATCTTAAAATCTCCATTCTTGTGGGATTGTGTGATCCATTTCAGGAGATCATAGCACCCTGTGATCACATGGTAATTTGTTGAATCAATGGATATCTGTTTCTATTTCTTCCATTTCATTTCTTCACAAGACCAACAGCATAATTTTAAATGAGTTTGAAATTGTGCTAAGGATGAGTTATTATGAGAATTGAAATAAGAATAGTTGAGGAACTGTCTAGCTGGAGGATGGTTTGTTATTCTTTATAATCATAACTATATCCATCTAGCCATGTACTAATTATTATCTACAATGTGCTTCCAAAAGTGACAAAAATAATTATTATCCAAATGCTATTCATGTTTCCTAGCATCGATACCAACACAATGCAACATTTTTGTATGCATTATTGAAATTCTCATGTAAATGATCATTTTAAATTATTTAAAGGGCTGGGGAGATGGAGCTATGTGTAAGAGTGCTAGCTTTGTAAGCCTGGTGAGGTAAGTCAGAACACTCAGCATCTACATCAAATTCTTGCCCGTGCTTAGAACCCTAGCATCAAAGGACAGAGTTAGGCTGAACCCAGGAGGCTGTGTGACCACCAGCTTAGCCTTAATGATAAACTCCCCACTAAATAATAGATGCTGTCTGTGGGCATGTACCACACACACGCACACACACACACACATGCACGCACGCGCACACACACACACACACACACACACACACACGCTCACACATGTTCACACACACACTCGTATACACACACATTTCTCCCTTCTCCTACCTTATATATAGTTTCAAAAAAGGTCTGCCTTCCTGAACTCTATGTAAAATATTTATTCTACTCTATTCTGAGTTATATTTAACTTATTTTTTTCATTTATAAAAATTCGTGTGTTAATTAAAGCAATGAAATTATTTTTTAGTTAACATATTTTTTAACAGATTAAAAGTTTCACAGCTATCATCTTGACAAATTGTGCAGAGAGATACAATGTAGTCACTGTTATAACATACCACTTGTTCCATTTTTTTCACTTTTACACAATAGTGAATATGAGTGGAATTTGGGACTGTCATTCATGTGCTAGTGCAACTTCAGAAAAATCAAGGGGTTAGACAACAATTGTTATCAACATTTTCTTTAAAGTTGACAGAACTAAAGCCTACTTTGATTCATTAAAATTCCAACAACTAGAAAGTAAAACTAAAGACAAGTCTTATATATATATTACATTTGAGCAAACTTTTAAACATTAGCACAGAAAAATAAATAAATAAAACATTAGCACAGAAAAAAATAAATAAAAAAGAAGTAGCTAAAATATTCTGAAAATCCTATAAGTGACCCAGAACAAGTCAGGTAATAAGCACCTACACAATTATGTGTTTCTTTAAGGATTCATTCTTAAAAAGTATTCATAACATATATCATAGCATATATGGTCAATATTTTAGTGTTAGAAATCCTATTATTATTTCTCTTAACTCCAGAATTATTATTGATGAGAAATATTTCTCTTAGCAATAGATATATTATTGATGAGAAGTATGAAATAGGAAATAATATTCTAGATAACTACATGTGTGGATGACTGAAGAGTAGAAAAGAAAATATAGATGTGCACATAAGAAACAGACTGAGCTTGGGTCTGAAAACTTCTGGTAATACAGATGAGTGTACCTAGTTGTAAAGCATTAAGCAACTATTTGAACTTTTTAGAAACTCCATGGCTTTGCATCCCTCAAGTAAAAAATGGTTGAAACAATTCTTTCTTCTTCTATAGAAAGGCACAAAGTTGCCACCAGAATGACTTTCCTATGTCTGCAATTTGCTGCCATTATGGAAAATTACTTAGTTTGGTCACAAGTTATGTGGGATTTTTTTTTGTTTTTGTTTTTTTACAAAATGTTAGAATACTGAATTGAAAAAAAAAGTAGTATTTGTAAAATATGTAAATAATGTCTAACTTCTACAACATTTACCCCTAGAGCAATAGCCTTCAGATTTTTGGTGAAATAAACAACAACAACAAAAAAAAAAAATGAAGAAAGACTTTTTTTGCCTCCCTCTGAGTGAGTGTTGCTGTTGGAAATGCCATTTGAGGAAGTGATCTGGGGACTCAGTATCCAGCATTTCCATAAACACATCTAGGTAGATAGGTGCTCTCATCATTAAGAAATGCCAAAGTATCATTTTAAGTTCCACTTTGCACCTTCAGACACAGCTACTCAAGAGTTTCTTCCTTGAATGATAGAAATTTTTAAAAAAAGCATTCACACAGACATTTTAATCAGAAAAACTTTATGACTATTTGTTCTCAGTAAAAAAAAAAAAAGGCCATGGTATATCTTTGTGTAGCATCAGATATGTTGGATATACAGTATATTGGTTCACTGACTATTTTTATGATCATATCTGTGACCTAATATGCCATTTGACACAGCTTAGCAGAAATTAGCATCTGAGAAAATCAATGATACCAAAAGTGAATGAAAGACGCTAACACAATTTGGAAGATCTTTATTTATATTTAAAAAAATTAGCATTACATATGGAAGTACAGGATGAGAACTGTCATATTTTTGCTAAAACATGCATCTGAATAAAAGGGCAAATGAGGACATTTTCATCTAATCTGTTTTAAAATGTAGAATTTTTTTTTTATTTTTGTCTTTCAAAATATCATGTCTGGTGTTGCTCTTCAACTTGGAAACTAGAGCTCTATTTTCAAATTCTAAGTGTGCAACTGTTTTCACTAATTTTACACATGCATTAATATTTAGAGTTATGGAAATCCCATAGCCTAACAATTATACCAATTGTATTAATGTATTGTATTTTAAAAATGAATTATATGCCCTTCATGCTTTATTTAGTATGTGTCAGTCATCTTACATAATTGTCAGTGTATCTGATGCTTTCCAACTATTTAAAATGCTACATGGTGCTTCGGTCACACTCTTGTATCTTAGCATTTACAAAGCAAAGAGAGAGTTTCCTATATGATATGAGATACTTTTGTTTGTGATTTAAATTAGCTACCTTAGGATGCTGACAAAATTAGTTACAAGCCAAAGAAGATAAATAAACACCAGTTTTTCTTGTCTTTCAATAGTGTGAATCAAGTGTCTTAACAAAAAACAGGTAATCCATAGCAATAATGTTTTGAAGTGATGTGAATGAAAGCAAGAAAGAAATGAATCTACTTTGAAATATGGAATTAACTTGTACTCTAATTCTGCCTCTGCCTTTTGAATTGTTCAATATATTTCCGAGGAGAAAAATAATATTACTTTATATGAAACATAAAAATACTTTATAATTTCCTTTTAAATATGCCTCTGGGTTCCTATTTTATTTGAGAGATCTTTCACATCATTTCTCTAAAGTCACATTGTAGACATGTTTAATACAGTGACATTAAAGTGTAATTCATCTGGCTGGTGAGATGGCTCAGTGGATAATGTACTTGCCCTGTAAGCATAAGGAGCTGAGTTCAAATCCTAGAACCCATGTAAAGTAGGGTTTGATGGCAAGCATTTTTAATCCTGGTGCTCCCATGGCATGAAAGGAAGCAAGATCCCTGGTATTCTGAAGGCTACCTATCCTGGCAATTGCAGCACTGAGTAAGAAACATTGTGCAAGGCAGGAACTTGTGCTCCAAACTATTCTATGACTTCTACAAACACACAGTGACACACATGTACCATCACTCTCAGAAGAAGACACATACATACACAATGATATAAACACATGCACACAAGAATAAAATCGTTCTTTATAGTCAAATATATATATGGTATATGATATATATATATAATTATTTATAGATCTTATTGTAATTTTCATTTCTGAAATTAAAAAAAAAATTAAGTATGTAAAACTAAAATCAACAGTATGTCATAAAATATAACCTAAATGTGTTATATGGATATTAAGTAATTTAAAATATGTAAAAAAATTACACAACTTTTAAATATTTCTAGAACTTCTAGATTCACCTGAGACCAGGTTGTTGTTCATAATGTCTTAAAATAAATTAAAAGTGCTACCACATATCAATAAATTGTGAAATTCTTTATATTTCAATTACTTATTTTAACAATTGAAAATTAGTTTATAATCAAAGGGACACAAAGCTTATTTCCAAAGGGCACTGTATTTTTCATCACCTTGGTAGAGAGAGAACACAGTTTGCTCTAGGTCAGAAAAGAAATGATTTATTACACCGTTGTCGCCTACTGAATAGCTTCAGAGTCTCTCATTAAGTGCGACAGTACAGAGAATCATTTACTGATCATTTTACAAGGACTATAACATCCTGTGACTGCTTAGGCAGCTATATAGCTACTTACAAATCAAGACAGGCATCAAAATTACTGAACGTAGCAAACAATTCACCGTGTCAATGTGAATAAATGTTTTAGATTTGACAATATATTTAGTCAAATAAAATAAGGTTCTTTATTCATGAACAAATTTGAAAGGTATTCAAGCAGGACTCCAAAACTACTTATTCTGAATTATTTGCATTATTATCTTAATGCCATTTTCATGTCACTTTGTAGTAACTTTGTGATGGCATAACAAAACAAGAGTAAAGTGGCCTGCAAAGAGCAGGATGAGTACTACAAATCAACAAATATATTACTTCTTCAAACTTGATACATTGGAAATGGTAGCAAATGCTTGTAACAGTTCCAGACCAGCATGATCTACAAAGTCAGACCCTGTCTTAAAAAACAAACAAACAAACACACAAACAAACAATAATGTTTGTAATAGTGGAAATTCACATTACAATCTGATATTTCAGCCCATAAATATGAAATATATGTAAGCTAACATAATATATAGAAATTAAAAAAAAATCTTGTTGAAGCTGGGTGGTGGTAGTGCATATCTTTAATCCCAGCACTCAGGAGGCAGAGCCAGAGCCAGGCAGATCTCTGTGAGTTCAAGGAGAGCCTGGGCTACAGAGAAACTCTGTCTCAAAAAAAAAAAACAAAAAACAAAAAACAAAAAAACAAAAACAAAAAACAAAGAAAAACAAAAAACAAACAAACAAACAAAAAAACAACAAAAAAAACCCACACATTTATCATGGTATCTCTTTCCTTGTTCTCTCACTCTGTTCCTGATCCAGCTGGGACCTCCCCTAAGCTCTCTTTCCCACGACCCTTGCTGTCCATTACCTGCCCCCCCACCCATGTCCATGTTGCTCATGTAGATCTCATCCATTTCTCTGTCATTGGGTGATCCCTGTGTCTTTCTTAGGGTCCTCTTTACTAGGTACCCTTCCATGGAGTTGTTAGTTGCACTCTGGTTATCTTTTGCTTTACATCTAGTATCCAGTTATGAGTGAATATATACAATGTTTGTCTTTCTGAGTCTGGGTTACCTCACTCAGGATGATTTTTTCTAGTTCCATCCATAGAGTGCTAGAGAGGTCCCCAGAAATCCACAAAGATATCTCCATAATAGACTACTGGCAATGGTCGAAAGAAAGCCTGAACTGACCTACTCTGGTGATCTGATTGCCGAACACCCTAAATGTCATGATAGAACTCTCATTGAGTGACTGATGGAAGCAGATGCAGAGATCCACAGCCAGGCCCCAGGTGGAGCTCCAAGAGTCCAATCAGCAAGAGAGAGGAGGGATTGTATGAGCAAGAGATATTGAGACCATGATTGGAAAAAGCACAGAGACAAATAGCCAAACTAGTGGAAACACATGAATTATGAACCAATAGCTCAGGAGCCCCCAATTGGATCAGGCCCCTCCGGATAAGTGAGACAGTTGGTTAGCTTGAACTGTTTGGGAGGCACCTAGGCAGTTGGACCGGGACCTGTCCTTAGTCCTGGCTGTTTGGAACCTGGGGCCTATGCAGGGACACTTTGCTCAGCCTGGGAGGAGGGGACTAGTCCTGCCTGGACTGAATCTACCAGGTTGAGCTGAATCCCCAGGGGAGACCTTGCCTTGGAGGAGGTTGGAAGGGTGGGGGGGAGACTGGGATGTGCTAGGAGGGAGGGCAGGGGAATCCATGGCTGATAGTAAAATTAAATTAATTATAAAGTAAAACAATAAAACAAACAAACAAAAAATACTTGTTTAAAAATGCACAGTTGACAAATTTTGTATATTTAGGGTTGTATCCACAAGTACAGCCAACAAGTATCCAAAATATTCAGGAATAAAAATGGTCTACGCTGAACATGTGCAGACTTTGTTTCTTGTCATTATTCCTTAAGCAATGCACAACAGAAACTATTTGCATAGCATTTACATTGTATTCACTGTTATAAATTCTTGAGGTGATTAAATATATGGGAGAATTTTCAGACAGTCCATGTGACATTTCATATAAAGGGCTTAAACAGGCATGTGTCCTGATATCCTGGTGCAGAGAGAAGGCTTGGAACCAAAATGCATGAAGTCTAAAAGACACTTCTGATTCATTTTGGCCAAAATGAAAGCTCGGTGTGATGCTGGTGACTATAAGCCCACAATACCACAGAAGAAAAGAACAGCAATAGAAACAAAACAAAACAAAACAAAACAAACAAACAAAAAACAACATTCATTGAAATACCAACTTTCAGGATTTCAAATTAATAGACATTTTACTAGTTATTTATCTTAAGTTTATATTCTTTTAAATCTTTTTTCCAGTTCAGAACAAAAATTTCTAAGAAAATTAAACATATAGTTTTAGTAAGCAAAATGTTTTGATTCCAAATATACAATAGAAGATGAATTTTAAAATTCATCTTAAAAATGAAATACGAAGACAAACATAAGTTTCCATTTTTTTTTTAACTTAAGGTCTCTATTGTGCAACAGGGAGGCCCACAGTTCCTAAGATAGCAACACATGTGTAATAAAAGCTGTTTGTTCTAACACAGTTCTTTACATTTCTGATGAAAATACTGATGCATGTAACTATTGATGTGGTTGTAGGAAAAAGTAGATCCGCATTTTTAGATGAGATCAGCAACTGCTTCTCACTCTAACACTTTCAGGCATTTTGCACCCATGTCTCACTTTATGTCTCATGTGACATGGTGTGGCTAGAGTTTTCCTACCTTGCCCACAGTCAGGACAAATCTTTGTCACCCGCCAGTCCCACAGCAGCTCAGACCCAACCAAGTAAACACAGACACTTATTTTGCTTACAAACTGTATGGCCGTGGCAGGCTTCTTGCTAACTGTTCTTATAGCTTAAATTAATCCATTTCCACAAATCTATACCTTGCCACGTGGCTCGTGGCTTACCGGCATCTTTACATGCTGCTTGTCTTGGCGGTGGCTGGCAGTGCCTCCTTTTGCCGTCCTGTTCTTTTATTTCTCCCCTCTGTTAGTCCCGCCTATACTTCCTGCCTAGCCACTGGCCAATCAGTGTTTTATTTATTGACGAATCAGAGCAACTTGACATACAGACCATCCCACAGCACAACCAGGTACAGACCATCTCAGACACCTGCACTCAGCCCCGTGGTCCTAATCATTCTCTATGTGGACCTGTTGGATAAAGCCACGAGGAACGTGAGAATGGGCTCCCACAGGACATACAGAACATCTCACAGCAACATGGCTCTGGATTTGATCCTTCTTAAGGATATGCTATTGGTGAAATTATTAAGGCCATCCCACGTAGTTAAAAGGAAGATTTATTTTGTGGGTGACTTACAAATGAAGGGATAGGTTGGTCGCGGGGTCTGGGGAAGGTGTATCTCAGTCCAGCAGTGTCCTCTAGAGCTCTGCTCGGCACACCTCCACCGTCCAGGGTTCAGGAACAGAGAGAGAATGCTTGCTCATCCAGATCTCAGGTCTCCAGGTGCCTCCCTTGGCCCCGCCTTGTAGGCGTGACAGTTTCCGAAGCCTCAATGGGGGTTGGAACTTCCAGATCAAAGCTGGAAGCTACCTACTACAATATGCTCCACAGTTGTGATGCTGACAGAAGTTGAAGTCCTAACTCAATTTCAACTCTATGTTTGAGCTTATAGATATAAATCTGTTTGTAGCACAATGGCTGTCTTGAGACAAAGCAACCAGATACCAAGTGAAAGGATGAGGAGCTGCTCTCTTTCTTGCTTACTTTAGGTATAAAGAACACAAATATTCCCATCTCTGTGTGTGTGTATGTGTGTGTGTGTGTGTGTGTGTGTGTGTGTGTGTGTGTAGGGATAGGTATTTTCTGATTGTATGTGAGAGTAAGCCCAAGAAAAGAAAGAGGAGAGAAACAAGTTACTATGATGTATCTTCTACATCACAGCAAGTTATACCTCTAAGTAATAAAGTGATTCACTGTTGCTAGAAATAAATTATTATCATAGATATAAAACCATCTTAAGGAAGGAGACTGTTTCTATAGCTTTAATATGTGTATTTTGTGTCATAAATGAATGATGGATCAAATTAGTGGTGTCTATCAAACATTGGCTAGCATAAATACTTGCCTTTGAGAAAAACAGAAGAAAAATTAATACTTATATTAATTGTATGATATAAAACATAAAATAAACTTTTTTCATGGGGGTTTTCAAAATATTAACCCACTGTTGCTAATATAATGGTATTTCATTTTGTATCCATACACTATTTTTAATGTACATAATGAGTTAATTCAGAATACTGCAACATTGAATTCATAGATTCAATCATGCCAGTTTCCTAAAGTAATGTTTTTAGAGTTATCTTCCATGCTAATGTATGAATATTTGTACATTATAATCAAGCAGCAACATGACAAAAATAACTGAGCTTTTATTACCCAATTTTAGAATCTATTTCTACTCTTCAGTTTGGAGAACTGTTGATTGAAGAGTTTTCTCAATATTTAGTGTGTATGAGGTCCCATGCAGGCTACAGATGGCATCTTACTCCCATCCATATGTTTAAAATATCTCCTTCCTTTGGAACTTCTACAGGCAACAAAACAATCATGAAGAAAAGTAATCTTTAAATTTTAATTTTATCAAAATAAACCAGATCTCTTTGTATAAAACCTTTGCCAGCCACAGATTTTCTTCAACAGACACCAAGTAAAGCACACTTAGAAGGCCAAGAAAAGACTGATAAGTATGCATTTAATCAATAGGATAGAGTAAATTATCTTTGTTTGGGCTATAATACTTTTGTTGATATATCTAGCCTCTAGAACATTTAAATACTTTACATATAACTTCAGCCAGTTTTCTACAAGTATTTGGATCTTAGTTTCTACTTATTATATGGTATGTTATTTATCTTATATTTTAAGTTCATGAACATACCTTGAATAAATACATGCTTTTAAGTATGTATATTTAATTATTTTAAGCATGCATTATCACACAAAAATACATTCACACATATGTGGATGTTTTTTGCTAAGTTCCTAAATAATGGTTTTATTTCTATATATGAAATTAGCAAGTATTTTCCCTTTAGTATGATATCATTTTTTTTTGAGATCATTTTTTTTTGAGATCATTTATGATATCATTTTTTTTTACTGGCCTGGCACATGCTATATAGACCAGGCTGGACTTCAGCTTGCAGATTCCTGCCTGCCTCTGCCTCCCAGTTTTAAGACTAATGGCATCCACCACCATGCCTTACTGTAATAAACTTTGAGAAAGAGAAGATCTGAATTATATCTCTACCTTTTCTTGTGCAAGATGTTAGCCAGGATCTTGATCAGAATGCACTCTATATTTTAGGCTGACATGAGTAACAATTTTATTAAGCTCATAATGTAACATAGAATATCAAACTTGAATCTGTGGAAATGATATTTGATGAGAAATTACTTATATATATTTAACTAAGATTACATGAATATGAGCATAAAACATTCAGAATACAAACATAATTTCAAAAAATAAAACATTTTATTTTTAATTTTTGTAAGCCATATTCACAAGTGACAATTTGAACTTCATTTGTCTGTTATTTGAGAACCAGGAAAAACTTGTTAGGACCCTAAGGATTAAGCTCTATTTAGTAAGTACCATATTTTGTAGGATATAATTTAAAAGATAGTTCAAGAAAAGGGAGGCCCTGATCAGTTTAGACTTTATGATCTAGGAAAATTTAGACTACTAACAACTTGAACAGGTTCTCCTAAAAAAAAAAATGTAATATAACCAGGTATTGAAGCATGAGAAGGACTAGTTATTTGAGTCATAGTTTTAGTAGTAAAAATTAGCACAGCTCTGTCAAGTTCTGAAATGCATAAGAGTGAATGTGGATTAGAAGCATGTACAAGGATTATAGACAGGAAGAATTATGCCTAGAGATATATTTCACTCTTGCCACAAAATATTCTTACTTGCCTCTGGTATTTTTCATAGCTAGACTAGTGAACCATGAGGTGATTATGGTTGAAAAAAAAAAAAAAAACACAGCCTGATTCTGCACCAGCAGCAGGTGCACCAGCTAGATGACCTGCCAAGCCACGAGGAGCCATGGACTTTGAGTTGCTGGCAGTGGGCACTATGTTAACACCATTGCTGATAGCAGTCCAAGCAAGGCAGAAATTGCCAAAGATTGAGCTGAAGTGCTTGATGTTGCTTTAAAAACACAGAGGAAAGAAATGAATGAAGGAAGGAAAGAAAGAAAACAGCTTCCGAAACTTGGCTTATTTCTTACTCTCGTACTGCCAAATACTGCCAAGGTGGCCACGGGAGCTGTCACCACAGGAAAGACAGACATGCTTGTGGAAGATTTGAAGGAAGGAAAAGTCAAGGCTGGAAAGGAAAACAAAGATAGCCAAGGCAAATGCTAAACTGTGCAATTACTAGCACAATTGCCTTCCCTTTCCTCTCACTGAAGCATTTCTTCTATTCCTCCCCATTTCCTCTCAGAGAAATGCTCATATAATAGAGCAGCTCAAATAGCCTTATGTGTAAAATAGTCACCTTTATCCAGTTGACTTTTTAATTCATTTTTATAATGATTTCTTCTAGGTTTTGAGATTGTAATGTTATCACATCATTTCCTTCTTCCCCTTCCTTTCTCAAACCTTCCAATTTGTCTCTCCTCTTTTCAAATTCATGGCCTCTTCTCTTATTAATTGTAGTTATATACATGTATTTATAGCATACATACATTATATATATATATATATATATATATATATATATATGCTTCCTATATATTGTCACTTGTATGTGTTTTTTCAGGACTGACAATTTGGTATTGAATAATCAGTTTGTGTGCTATTTCCTGGGAGAAAAATGTTTCTCCAGCTCTTCACATTTCAAAGTGCATGGAGAAATACCAGGAGGCATGAACCATACACAAAATAGTTAAACTCCCTGTCACAGGACTGGAAAGATGGCTCAGCAGTGAAGAGCACTTGTTGCTCTTTTATAGAGTCCAGCCTATTCCTGGCACCCTCATGGAAGTTTGAACTGTGTGTAACGCTAGTTCCTGGAGATCAGGAGACAGACACCATGCATGCACATGGCACACATATATACATACATTAAGGAAAAACACTCATATACCTAAAATAAAATGAACCTTAAAAAGAAAACTGAATCATACAGAAAATAACATGGCAGTTACGCATTGTCTTAAGTAGTGATTCTACTGCTGTGAAGAGTCACAATGACCACGGCAACTCTTATAAAAGTAACCCATTTACTTGCAGTGGCTTACATTTTCAGAGGGTTAGTCCATTATCATCATGGTGCGACATGGCAGCATGCAGGCAGACATGGTACCTGAGAAGTAGCTAAGTGTCCTACATCTTGACTTGTAGGTCACAAGAGGTGATCTGTCTCACTGGGCATGGCTTGAGCATATATGAGATCTCAAAGCTCACCTCCCCAGTAACACACTTCCTCCAATAAGGCCATACCTCCTCCAACAAGGTCACATCTCCTAATAGAGCCACTCCTAAAATGGGGGCCATTTTCTTTCGAACCTCCACACTCATGAACCTAGCTTAAATGCAAATACCATAAGTAAATATAATGCCACATTTTCTTAAAATTATTTATGCATTTAGCTGTTATTGAATTAGTATCTGTCCATGCTCATGTGAAGAACTATTTCTATTAAATTCTAAACTCATTACAGACATTTGCTACCACTTCCAATTTACACATCAAATATTCCTTTCCATTGTATTCTTTTTTTAAAGACTTACACCAATTTAAAATAAATATTAAATTGAAATAGCACTTCCTCATTGTCACCATCTTTCACGTTTAACATGAGATAGTTTGGTGTTCAAAAAGGAGATTTTTACCTTATTTGAGATAAAAAAATTAAATTTATTTCATTATTGTCACAAAATATATCATCCACTTTAATAATTTATTGCATAAATGTAGGTCTCAATTCTTAAAATATAGTCAAATCGAGAGGAAGAATTATAATTCTTTCTCAAGTGAGTATATATTTTTGTTGATTGGAATCTCCATGAGAATGGAAACTTGACACACGTGCGTGTCAATGTCATATATATATATATAATATGTATCATATACAGGTGTTCGGAATAGAGATATGAAAACCTAATTGTTCATACATTTGTTAAAAATAAAATACATTTGTCTTCTTTGGCACAATTCATCATGTATTAAAATTTTTAAGTGAATAATTTCAGGCATTGAGATCTTATAATTATTTAAAAGTCTACTTAAATTTACTGAATGCTTTTGTTCATTAATGTCAGTCCTGTAAATTAAAATTAAGCAAGAAGAATGAAGGAAGACAACCCTTTTATAGGAATAGAGTAATTGTCAAAGGAAATATAAAATTCAGGTTTTGACTTTGATGCAGATTACAAGAGAGCTAGAGAGGGTCAGAAAGTTAAAGACATGCCCACAAAAGTAGGTCAGAATAGCAGTGAAAGCCTACTTCTCACAAACCACAGGCTTATCTATTATGGATTGTTTGGAAAGGAATATGGATTCAAGATAATCTTACTAGAAATCTAAGAAATCATCTCAAGGTGGTAAAATATAAAATTTCAACAGTAGTATCTACTTTCAATGAAAAGTTATTGTAGCAGGAATCTTAAAAGTTCTTATTAATAAAATCAAACCCGAGGCGAGTTATTGGGGTCCATGCTGGTAGATCAGAGAGACAGAACAAGCCACAGCTAACCTCACCTGGTCAACTTCTCAGCTGGTCTTGTTTCCTCAGACTGGAAGCTTCTGTGTCCTCATTCCAATGGCTCTCAGCTGAACTGTTGCTGGAAAGCCTGAAGGTTAAACAGCCACATGCTTAACCAGCCAAATGCTGCTAGTTTCTGGTCCTCACGCCTTATATATCTTTCTACTTTCTACCACCACTCTCTGGGATTAAAGGCTGGCTTTCTGGGATTAAAGGCGTGTGTCACCATGCTTGGCTGTTTCCAATGTGGCCTTGAACTCACAGAGATCCAGAGGGATTTCTGTCTCTGGAATGCTAGGATTAAAGGTGTGTGCTATCACTGACTAACTAGTGGCTTTTCTGTTCTCTGACCCCAGATAAGTTTATTAAGGTACACGATATTTTGGGGAACACAATACCACCACAAGTTATTACATTTTCTTTGTTAATACTGGTATTTAAAAAGCCAAGCCCCAAAAAGTGGTAAATATTTGAGAGTGCCAATAAAATATTACCAAGCCTTGATTTCATTATACCAGTCACTCTTTCTGTATATACTCCCTCAGAGACTTGTTCAGATGTCAATATGCCATAGTCTTCATTTTATCAGTCCTTGCAAGTATTTGCAGTATAGACATATCTAATTCATAATTCATATTAAGAGTTAATATAAATGAAAGGCTCGGCTTGTGTGTTCTCCTTCTCTTCTCAGTTTTCTTGAGCTCTGATTATAGCACAACAGAGCAATAATTAGTGTACTGGTAGGAGGGACGTAGATCATTGGAGGAACATGCTTGCTAGGAGGGACGTAGATCTTTGGAGTCACATGCTTGCTATTCTACCCTGGCAACCTGAGTTTGTTTCCTGGACCCAACCTAATGGTTGAAGAAGAAACCAACTCCACAAAATTGTTCTCTGAACCCTCTTGTACCAATAGTTCTGCTAATGACAAAAGTTGAAAAAAAACTTTTGAATTAAATTTAATGAAACCTTGCTTTGCTTTATTTATTATTCTGCTCAATTCATAAATTGAAAGTGATGCTATATTATCACATGGGAAATAAAATTCCCTGTGTTAGGAAGCTATTAAACAATACAGCTATACTTAGAGGTAAAAGTCACCTATCAAATGAAGGTAATAATTTATTTAAGCCACAGAATTATTTTGGATTAAGAGAACAACACTAAATTAAGTTTATTCATAGCTGATGCAAATCTGGCAGAGTATCTACAATAAAACAACCTTTGTTGTTAGTCATCTTGAGAAGCTGAGTGAAGTAAGAATTTGGTAGGAACTCAATTACCAATCTTGAGTCTTTTATGACTTAGAAGAGTATACTACATATTGTAAAAACTGAATATTTGATAGCAAAACTGCAACTAAAACTGGGGAATGGAACTGAGCATATCCATCGATACTGCTCACTTGTAAGACAATGAGCACAGAAATAAAAGACATACCGGTGTTTTTGTATCCAAGGATATAAAAGTGTTTATTCCATATGTATTATTTATTGTCACATAGAACATTTAGGGATAAGCCAAGTTTTTGAAAGCTACATCTAATTATGACTATAACAAGAGGAAAAAAAATTAAGATATAGAACCAAAAAATTAAACCTTTAAATAAAAACATAAAGGATTTTAATAGGGCTAATATTTTTCAGTCTCAGTGCATGATCAATACTGTGTTTTAGTTACTGTGTAGTGCATATTTTAGGTAAGCTACAAACCACTAGTTTCCTTTCAATTTAATATATAAGAAGTAAAGCAGTCATAAAATCAATTAAAAGGACTATATTGGATATAAGTACTCCTTTTAATTTTATCATGTAATTTTTAGGTCTGCATGACTTCTTAAAGAAAAGTTCAGATGTATACATGAATACCAGAAACACTAATGGCATTTCTCACTTTTCTAGGAATTTAAATTTTAAGTCTTTGAGTCAGCTTCTTTGCTTAGTATGGAGCTACAGAAGACAGAAATAGCCATTAAAACACAGAACTAAAAATGAAAAAGTACAGGGCACTCCTGATTTGCATAGTTGGCAGCTAATAACAGAAAATGAAGCAAAGAAGCTAAAGAATTTTGCATCAGTGATTAATCTAGCCCAAATACATCCATGCATGGTGTTAGACACAACCTTAAATAATGATCCAGGATTTTTCAGCTAAAGGAAACATTCCAATTCCTCAGACTGTTTTCTGGACCCGAAGAATCTGGAATGAGGTAAATCACAGAACCTTTGTAATTATTCAAGTATTAAATTGGTCCAAGAATATTTAATAATGTTCTCTTAATTCTTTTTAAATTGATTATGATTTTATTTTTTTTGGAAATTTCATATATGATTATTGTATTTGCTTAATGCCCTACGTCCTCCAACTCCTCCTATGGAGTTCCTTTACTCATTTTCAAATTCACGAACTCTATTTATTATTGTTACATAAACATATATATATGTGCTGCCTATCTATCATCTATCTATCTACGATCTATCATCTATCCAATCTATTGAGTCTATTAAGAGCTACTCCTTTGTACATGTTTTAGGGCTAACCACTTGGGATTATATAGCCTGTCAGGGAGTACTTTCCTGGAGAAAAGTATATATACTTTTCATCTAGTGTTGGGGTTTATGAAACTTACCCTATTCACAATGACAGATAGTTTGCTTGTCGTTCATGAAGGTCATCTGTAGGCTACCACATTGTTGAGACTATAGTTACATATTCACAATCATGACTACAAGATACTATCTAGTACCAAGTGTTTTGGGCCTTTGGCTATCAATTCTTTTAGCAACATTTAAACTTTAATTGCTGTAACTTTCAAAATAAAAGTCAATGACATTTTAGGATTAGTAAGTGTCCTTTCTCCATATTTATAGTAGTTAGCCCACTTAAACTGAATTAAAATATTACTTGAGTGTTCATTTGAGTAATTATACAGTACAAGGACCTCCTCATTCTCATATAACATTTAAAAATTTTGACAAGCATACTTAGTATAAAAGCATATGTTGCAAGATTTTGAAAACTTACTAAATATTTTTTCTATACTTTTAATGTACCATTAGTGATTTTCATGGAATTGTGTTTATATGTCTATTTCTAGGGTGTTTGATCATTAGAAATTTTAGTGTATATTTATTCTTATATCTATATTTTTATAAACTAGGGAAAATATTTATTGATCCTTTATAAAGCTGTAGAATGAATTACTGATATATTACAAATTATGAGGAAAAAAATATGAGTTGTATTCAGTGCAAGTTCATAAACAGAAGATGAAAATGACCTTAGGATACTAAAATGTAGCTCATCTGGTGTTTGAGGTGTCTCAATGGGTAAAAAGTATTTGTCACACAATGACAAGGACCTGAATTTTATCCCCAGCACCTACATGAAAAACTGAGCACTTATATAGTCAATCTATGGGAGCTGTGAAGACAAGAGGATTCTCATGTCTCTCTGACTAAGCATTCTAAATGAATTGATGAACATCAGATTCAGTGAAACATTCATATATATATATACTGCTGAGAGGCCTGATGTTTCCCCTGACTTCCAAATGTAGTTTACTTGCACACACGAAAACACATTTATGCATGCACCATAGCCATACAAATGTAAAATAAATAAAACACCTCACTTTAGGAATAACCTTTTTAACTATAGATTTTGAGATTTGTGGACTCTACATCAAATGAATATATGATATAAGAGCAGTGAATTATAGCATAGAAAAAAAGCCTTGAAGGTTCTGTACAGATACAAGGCATGTAGCTCAGAGCTTCATGAAGCATAGACCTAACATATGCAAATTGATAATATCTCTGAAGTTTGTTAGAGCCAGCCACTCCAAGTAAAAACTATTAGCCATCTTAATAGCATTTCTTATTGCAGATGGTACGATGCCAATTTGATCATACCTCACAGAGTTCTTCAGTTTATGCTCATGGACAGCACTGTTTACAATTGCCTTCAGAGATGTTTAGCTTCATAACTTGCTCATAAATCTCCAACTTGTTCTAGGAGAAAGAAAAATATACTGTGAAATAAAATTTAAAGCCCATTTTTGGTTATTTTCATTAACTATCTGAGGAAGTCTTCAGATTTTTTAGGAGAATGGCACTGTACCATCCCTGTGTACATGGGAGGAAAGCTATAAGGTGGCATTTGCATATAGTGTCTGTCAAAGGTACACAGCATCTGCAGCATAAATCTATCATATAAATAATTATGTCACTTATTAATGATATAAATGATACCATTTTAGAGAAAAAAAAAACAAAATGAAACAAAAAAAAAAAAACCCACAACCTTTTATTTTAAGGATTTTTTTTTTCCTGGAACTCACTTTGGAGACCAGGCTGGCTTCAAACTCACAGAGATCTGCCTGCCTCTGCCTTCCAAGTGCTGGGATAAAAGGCGTGCGCCACCACACATCCTTACCTTTTACAAATCCTCATCAGTCTTTGTAAATCAGACCTCATGTTCCATAAAGAGATAAAAAATAATAAAGGTAGCCGGGAGGTGATGGCACACGCCTGGTCTCCAAAGTGAGTTCCAGGAAAGGCACAAAGCTACACAGAGAAACCCTGTCTCGAAAAACCAAAAACAAACAAACAAACAAACAATACAGGTTATTGTCGGCTAAGTGGAAATGTATAGATTTATCTGCTCTAAAAATCTCTCCTCAGGTTTCAGTTAGTGATGATAAAATGTTCCTATTTTTGAAAATCAAAAGAGGAGGTACTGAGATGTGTTCAGCAGAATATGATAGAAAACTGAATGTTTGCCTTAGCACTTCATAACTATTTTCATCTAAGTCATTCCTCAATCCTTCTTGTTAATGCATATAATATATTTTATGTTGTTTTGGAAATGAAGAGGGAGATGTATGTAGACAAAACGTGTCCCCAGGTTTCACTTCTAACGTGGAAATTGTGATGCAAGAAATTTCCACTTGTTGAGCAGTCCATGAGTGAATCAGGGATAGAGCTGCCTACAGTTTAGACTCATGACACATGGGCAGAGGATATAGGAAAGAAGCAGCAGCAGAGGAAATAAAGACAGGGTATAAAATGTCTGCAGTCTATGTGCTGTGCTGAGTGTCTTTACTTAGAATTCTAATGTGTTTGTTCTTTCTACACATTACTCAATATGTATCTCAATATTGTGTAACAAAAATTTACTTGAGATTTATATAGTAAGCATCATGTGCAATGTTGAGATGATTTAATGGCATGGGGAGAAGGCATAGGTTAGAAGCAAATATGGATTATTTTTATGTGTGGCAGTATCATCTGAAGATTCTGAAATTCAAAGAGAGCTCTGGCACTAATACTCAATAGATACTGAAAAATGCTTGTAGTTTATGACCTCGAGTGTTAAGTTTATGAGATATGATACATAGAAATCATTTAAAAGAATACAAAGAAATTTTAAAATCAGCCTTTTAAAAAATGAGTGATTAGACTTCTCTAATACAGCCTGGGACCGCTTTGTTTGGTTTCAGTCTCAGTACAATGTTGTAGCAAAAAAGTTCTCCCAGATTCTCATGTAAATTATTCAAGCATTTAGGGATTTTTTTTGGGGGGGGGGTGTTGGCATGAATATAAACTTTTCAAACTGAGTTGAGACCTGAAAGCATATTTTAAAATGAATAACCTAATACAGTGATTGGACATGTCTTGTATATTGGAAATCTTTGCTTTACTATTTTAGAAAATAATATAGAATTCTAGGATATTCTTTGGCAGATGGTCTCTAGTGCCACAAACCTGAAAATCAATAAAACTTGTTTTGCGGTGATAAAGGACTCCTTGAAATTTATCTTTTGCATCAGCTTCCAGTGAAAATTGGAGCCCAATACCTATGGTGGGACACCTTACACAGCCTTGATGCAGGGGGAGGGGCTGGGATCTGCCTCAACTGAATGTACCAGGCTCTGCTGACTCCCCATGGGAGGCCTTACCTTGTTGGAGGAGGGAACCAGGGTGGGTGGGTTGGGGAGTGGAGGTGGGAAGCAGAAGGAGGGAAGAGAGGGGGATCTGTGGTTGGTATGTAAAATGAAGAAAAAATTTCTTAAATAAATACTAAAAATTAGCTACACAATTGTTGTTACCAACATCCTTATTACCTATGGAAACTAAGTAATATGTAGGATTACCAATGGAGATATTGCTGAGGCTTTCCATATTTCTGTTCTTTTTTTCCATCTGCCATACTAGTCATCTACTATGAGTATGTTCTTATCTCTGTTTTGTTTGTATCATTCTGCAAAGTAATTGGCCACATATTCTTCATTAGATATAAAACTATCCTTTTAGACACAAATCTACATAGTAAAATTAAATTTGTAATTACTTTTCTGAATGTATTTTCAACTTACATGTGTGTGTGTGTGTGTGTGTGTGTGTGTAAGTTCTCAAATTTATTTTTCTAGTTGAGTTATAAAATTTAGAGAAATAGAATCGTGGCCTTTGATTCTGACATTTATGAATTTTTGATTTATATTTCTCCAAACTGTTTTCTTGTATGCTGAAAGTTTGTAGATCTCTAATCTGTGGAATTGTTATCTGTGTCTGTGTGTGTGTGGCAGAGGGCCATGGCAGTATACAGCAGGTAACAACACATGTTTGGCAAGTCAACACATCAGATGTATAACTCCCTGATGGGAGCCCCACCTGGCAAAGCCTTGGGGTCACTGGCTGTGGAAACCAGTTGTTTTCTGTCTGTAACTTTCTCAGGTGCCACTGCTAAGCCTCCCTGAAAAGAACAGTTGTAGGGATCTTTCCATAGCCCATTGGTAGTGTTTTTTTTTTTTTTTTTACATATTTGAGCACACTCATAGTTGTGGATGATCAAGTTATGATTTCTGTTTAATCTGTACAATTCTGATGTATAGAAATAATACCATAATATTCTTCTTTATTGACATGGGAAAGTAACAGTATTCTTAGTCTTAAAAACAGTCTTCTGCACATTTTGCAAAGATCTTAGAACAAATTCAAAACAGACTAAGATGACCCTACAAGATTATCCACAAAGATTAATTCACAGGTGTTGTTTCTTGCTATATAAAAGCCACACTGTTTACATTGAGAAATATCTCCTTGCCGTAGCTCTCTTTCTGCACATACCCTGACCACTCAAGTTTCAGTCAATATTTTACTGTCTGGGATCCCTCACCAACTTAGAATTATGTGCATGGGTCAATGTGACATTACTAGCCCAAGCTGCTACTGAGAAGAGCTGTGCTTAGGAACTGTGTAAAGTGCTGTATGGTGAGAAAGCTATTTAAATGAGATGTTTAGCTATGGCTGTGTGGAGATTTGTAACAGTGTAGAGGTAAGGAAGAAGAAACTGTATAGAGAAGAGATGTAGAGCCGGTCAGTGGTGGCGCACGCCTTTAATCCCAGCACTCGGGAGGCAGAGTCAAGTGGATCTCTGTGAGTTCGAGGCCAGCCTGGGCTACCAAGTGAGCTCCAGGAAAGGCGCAAAGCTACACAGAGAAACCCTGTCTCGAAAAACCAAAAAAAAAAAAAAAAGAAAAAAGAAAAAAAAAAAGAAAGAAAGAAAGAAAGAAAAGAGATGTAGAAGAGAAATGTATGTAAAAGATAGATATGTAGACATGTAAAAACATGTAACTGTGTATGTAAGATGTATGGCCATATGTGTATAAAAAAGATATGTAGCTGTATGTATAGAATGTATGAGTGTGGAGATGTGTATATGTGGGGAAAGAGTCAAAGACAAACCTTAAGTTGAATTAAAGAGAAGCTTATCATCAGAAAGCATGTGTGTTTCCTTATTTTACTATTCAGATAGAAACATTTCTAAATACCCTGAGATAGAAAAAGTCTAGCCTCTAAACAGAAAAGAATCTTTTCCTAATCCTTAGCTAATCTGTGGTCTTCTATTCACATCCCTGGAGCAGTTCAGAATAGCTGGCTTCCCCTGGTCTGTGATGTGTGTGTGTGTGTGTGTGTGTGTGTGTGTGTGTGTGTGTGTGTGTATGTGTGTGTGTATGTATGTGTGTGTGTATGTATGTGTGTGTACCATGCATTAGAGAAAAATAGAGGATGAATCATAAAACTAGAAGTCAATAACCTTTAAAACATCTAATCTATTGTTTTAAATTACTGGTGATTCTTTGTCCATATATCAATGCTGTAAATTTATGGATTAACGACCATTGCACATATGATTCTTACAACAGTATTGACTATATTTTTTTCATACCATGGTGATGAGCTCATTTCATAGTTATCTTCCTTACTGGACTTGTTGTCTCTTGTATGGAGACCTTTGCAAGCCACAGATCAGTTCTACTGTACACTGGAAATACGATAGGTTTCACACTATGTGTTAGTTATAAAAGCCCACTTTATGAGAACATCATTAAAATTTTCATATGAATCTTCATTGTATAAAGTTTCAAATAAAATGAGACTAGAACATGTTTTAAGATTATATAAACAGGCATACATACATTTAAATGCATATGTGTATATAAATGTATATATATATATATGAATCATTTCTGTTAAGGAAATATTTTATTTCTTTTATTTATTTTTGCTGGTTAGGGCTGAACTCAGGACTTTGTCAAGCACTCTTCCACTGAGCTAAACCCTCAATCTCAGTAAAATAATTTTTCTTTTATTAAGGAAATTTCTTATTCATTTTACATACCAATCACAGATCACCCTCTCCTCCTCCCGCCCCTTTTGCTTTCTCCCTACCCCAGCCCACCCCCATTCCCTCCTCCAACAAGGCAAGGTCTCCCATGGGGAGTCAGCAGAGCCTGGTACATTTAGTAGAGGGAGGTCCAAGCACCTCCCCCTGCATCAAGGCTGTGCAAGGTTTCCCACCATAGGTAGTGGGCTCCAAAAAGCCGGCTCACGCATGAGGGATGGATCTTGATCCGAATGCCAGGGGGTCCCTTAAACAGATCAAGCTACACAACTGTCTCGCTTATGCAGAGGGCCTATATTTTAACTGAAAATATCTCTTTGCAGAAATGGGAAAGTTATTGTTTTTAACCAAAGGCAACAAGAGCTTATTTCACTATCTCAACCAAAGCAGTGTAATCTATAAATGTATGCTTTTTGTATTCTCTTCTTTAATTTTTCTTTTTATTAAAGCCTCTCCAGTAATGGTTGAGGCAGTATTCAAATTTGGAACCTTCCTTCTTTAACCTCTGAAACGCTGGGATTGTGGCTATTTGCAATGATGCCCAGCTAATATCTCTGATTTTTATGGCTAAATTTATATTTTCTGTGACCACTATAATATAATGAAAAACATCAGACTAGAAATATAATGAATGTTAATCCAGGCTTTTACTTTAGGTGGCAATGTTTCTTCAGCTTGTTTAGTATTATAGAATGAAGTCTCCAGATGAATGAGCAGAGCTAAAGATATTAAAGACAAGCTAAATTTTCGATAGCTTGAAGATATTCTCTATGTCAACATTACATTGTATCTTGGTTTACCTGAATTAGAATGTCTGTGCTTACTCATAATTAATAGTTTTCAATTGCTGTCCTTATGTCATGTCTACCGACAAGGACAAGATTCCAATATTCCCATCACATCATAGGTACCAATTAAGTCTATTGTACTAACATACACAGAAATTACTTCTCTGTTTAAAACTCATTTTCTATTATTCCCAGCTGTCTAGATGATGGTAGATTTCAGATTATTTCAGATTATACCTACTATACATATCTGTCAAAGAATCCAAGGCATTTCTCTACTTAGCCCTCTGCTCATCCTTTCTTTTAATTTCCTAAACTATGAAAAATTCTACTTTGAAACCAACCACATTTTTTCATCCTCAGTCTGGGCAAGTGTGTTAGGTGTGGACAGCACTTATATCTTAGCTGGTAGAGATGGGAAATTGGATCTCAATGCTCACTGATGTCACTCAAAGCTTAATCATAAACAAGAGAAGTTTGCTTTAGCAACACAGTTCATTTCTGTGTCTAATTAATATACTCTTCACTGAAATCATGCAAAGGTAGTGAAAAACATAGACTTTAGCTGCTAATGAGGATTTTAGTCTGGAAGTATACTTTGCCCAAAGCAAAGAGTATATTTTCAGTCTACTTGCCCTCAGTGCATTAGTTTTCCAGTTCTGAGACATGATGAATACTCATAGGCAGCTCTTCCTCTTATGTTCTTGATGGGGGAATGTCTTTCTGTACGTGTGAACATGTGTTTGATTGGTTGATAAATAAAGCCATTTGGCCAATGGCAAGGCATCTTAGAGGAAGGTGGCAAATTCAAAGAGAGAGACAGAAAGAAGGTGGAGAGAGGTGCCAGCCAGCCACCCAAGGAGCAACATGTAATGGGATGCACGTAAAGCCACAGAACATGTGGTGAAATATAGAGGAATAGTTATGAGCTAATTTAAGATATAAGAGCTAGCTAGCAAAAAAAAAAAAAAAAAAAAAAAACTTGAGCCATGGCCATGCAGTTATAATTAATATAAGACTCTGTGTTTACTTGGGGGATGCAAGTGGGAGAGATTTGTCCCAACCACCCAGGACACAGGAAATTGTCTGACTACATATCCTTAGGAGATGATCACAGAAATCTACCCCCTGAATAAACCATGCAAGGTCTGCAATTTGTTTTATTTTTGTGCCATTCCTAGTCTTTAAGGACCTACTATCTCCTTTGGAAGCATAGAAACATTCAACTGTACCCAGTTTAAACAAAACAAAAATCCAACTTGGTATAATGTGTGGTATAAAATACATACTTAGTAAACACATTTGCCCATGCAAGAATTTCTTTTTTATTCTGAATGGGTACTGTGAAAATTGTCCATCTTTCATACTTTCTATTCAAAGGAAATGATAACTTGTGCCTAACCAGACAGCTTCAAAACTTATTTCTTCAATGGAAATCCATGGCCCTAGCCAGATACTACTAATCACTCAGCATACCATCACTTTCAGGCTTTAAATCACACCCATACATAACCAGAGATCAAAATAAAATGTTCTTTGAACATTTATAACTCCACTTCTTTCATTTCTAGTTTTCATGTTGAGTTCCTTTAGAGCTTTGGGGTTTTAATATAATCCAAGGGAAGTGTCTGTATAAAAAAATGGCATTTGCTAATAGGACTTTGTATGATTGTATTAATAATTAATCATGTGAAACCCAATAATAAGACTTCTCAGATTCTCAGTTTTTAAACCCTAAGTTAGATGTTACAGAGACCACTTATGTGAGCACAAACACAATTCTTTTCAGCAGTTATTTTCTTATAGGAAATATCTTAACTGGTGTTATAATTATTTGCCATGGGAGGCAGGCAAGGCTGTCATCTAGTGTCTGTACCTCAAAACTGCAGACATAAAGCCCTCAAACCTGAGAAAAAGTGCAGCTCCTCCAAGCAGAACAAAACGATTTGAGGAACAAAAAGATCTAGCAATTACCAGGTGACATCAAATGTGAATACCTTTTTAATGTCCTGTTGCACTCTCGAGTCTGACATGTTTTCAAAGATGAGTTTAAAGAAGTCCTTCCACAAACTCACATTAAAATGGCTTTATGTCACACACACACACACACACACACACACACACACACACACACACACACACACCAAAAACATACACACTCCAAGACACCTAGATGTATAACTCATAACCAGGAACTAACTTTCCAGTGTTGAAGTACAATTTTTAAATAAAATTCGAGTGGCATTATCACTTTTAAATTTAGTCTCCTAAATTTTCAAATTGAGGAGCTGTCGACCCTATTTTGTTTCATACTTTCTTACAAAGATATATTTTTCTGCATATACCAACATTTTGAAAGGGTCCGATGTAACTCTTAGGCCATTCAGCTGTCAGGAAACTATTAATATCAGCTGGTTGACAACTGTTTAATTAGGTTATAACACTCTTTTCTTCTGTTCTCTCTTCATATGGAAGACAGCCTTCATTGTATCTTAAAAATAGATGGTAAGTACTTAGCAAGAGCCACCAAAATGAGCAACACTGAAAGGAAAATACTGGGGAATACTTTAGTTAATCAAAAGGTTCACAAAGACAAAACTCTGTTACATGAAAAACTAGGGAAGATGTTTCTCTTTATCACTCCTGTGGTTTATAATAAAATAAATATACTTAATTGTAGCAGTTTATCAATAGTAACTGTGTTTTTAGACTTGTAGCGAGTTATATAATTTACATTGTAGATTATACTGAATATTGGAATGTACTGAATGTGATTTTGATTGTATGTTAATAAATAAAGTTGCCTGGGGGTCAGAGCTATTAGAGCCATAGACAGAGTGTGGCGGTGGTGGCACACACCTTTAATCCCATAGATCTCTGTGTGTTCAGGGATACAGCCAGCATTGGAGACATACGCCTTTAAGACCTGGGGAGGGGGGGGGCTGTACATACAGACAGTGACGAGGCAGTCACGTGTTTGAGTTTACTTCCAATGAGAAGGCAGAATGACTATGAAACGACTTACACACAGGGAAATAGCTCTCTTTCGGGAAGCTGGGACACTGCAGGAGGAAGGGTGAGATTTTAGCTCTGAGCTCTGACCTCTTGGCTTTCTCTTTTATTTTAATCTACATGTAACATATGATAATTTTTAAAAATATCATTAAGATGTTTAAATACTTTTATTTAGCACTATAATCTGTTAAATCTTATTTTTAAACAAACTCTCGATTTATTTTAGTAATCACATACCATTTTGGTTGCATTTGACATTGCAATGAGGAAATGGTTGACAGAAGCAATTCCCTGGGTGGAGGGTGGGGGCGTGGGGGAACTATTTGGGCTTACAGTTTGAAGGGCAACATTCGGTCACAGCAGGAGAAAGGACAGGGCTGGAGTAGAAGGTCAACAACTGCTCACACTGTCTCATAATCAGGAAGCACAGAATCAACAGCCAGTGTGACCAGGCTATACAGCCTCAAGACCTGCCCAGAGTGAACTAATTTTTCCTGTAAAGCTCCACCTTCTAGAGGCTTCAGAACCATCCCGGATAGCACCACTAGGTGAACCTGTGGGTACCATTTTTCATCCAGGCCACAGCACATATCCTGTACCTATTCTCTCATGTTATACTGTGTGAGAACGGATCACTAGGGAACACTTTTAGGGAAACCTTGTCTTTTCTGTACAGGGATTACATGTTTGGCTTATTCTCCCACATTCAAGGCTTCCATTTCATTGAGATACCCTTCTCAAACATTAAAGGATTAGATCAAGCTTTTCTGTTCACCCCTCCACCCACATTTTCAACTATTTGTAGATTTCATATTTGGAAAGGTGCCAAGATTACACTGAAATGTGTATTGTTGATGACATCAAAGCTTAAAAAATCAGTAAGAAACCCTAGGGTTTGTGATACATGATCAGTCAGGTGGTACTGTAGTCACACCCTGTCATATGCCATTGCAAGGACTAGATGGCTTGTAATTTTAATTCCATATTTAGGTTAGGTGCCTGGTTTTACTTTAAATATGATTTCATACTGATTTGGTGGAGACGTATTGCAATGGGGGTTAAATGAGGTTAAAAACAGGGCAGAGGTAATGCTGTTCTTTCTTCCTTTAAATACTCTAAATAGATCAAGACTCCGGAGTTCCTTTTTGAATAGCACTTCCAGAAGGTGAATTTATATGCAGTTCAAGTATTTGAATGGATAATTTATTCATCAGCATCACTTTCTCAAGCTATTCTTCATAAAATAGCATCGTGATACTCTGCAATGGAATTTGATTGTGCAAACTGATATTACTCGCCTGCACTGATAAAGAAGGCAGTGATGATTGTATTCTTATTCTATTGCATAATATGAATTTAAATTTCAATAACATCAGATTAAATATTTGGTTATATGCCATCTTTATTTAACATTATTTCTGATTAATTTCTAATTTCTGTTGCTATTGATAACAGCTTTATACCTCCCCATCTGTGATTGCACAGTGGAGACATTCACACATTTCCATTATATTTATTTGTATTTTGAATTTAACAGAGTTTTGAAACTCTTAAAAATTAACTAAGTGTGAAGCATTTCAAATTAAGAACCACAGTTTTATAAGTATTAAAGTACAATCTGGCCTACTGAAATCTACAGTTGTCAAAAGTGTGAATAGAATCTTAGTTGTGTTTTATTTTCTCCTTAAAAATAAATGAGGAGAGAGTTTGATCTGCAGATAGAGTACTTGCCATACAAGTTCAAGGCCAGGACTTCTCTGTTTAGTCTACATGAAACTATGAATTGGACACAGCAGCCAACCTATAATCGCAGCACTGTAATAGAGTCTGAAAGAGGACCTGTAGGGTCTAAGTAAACTGACTGTTTAGACTATTGGCATGAAAAAGAACAGGGTTAAAATGAGAGACCTTCACTCAATCAATGAGGTGGAGATTGAATAAAGACCTGTTATGTCAGCTTCAAGCACATTGTATACACACACACACACACAGAGAGAGAGAGAGACAGAGAGAGAGACAGAGAGAGGTTCATGTGCACTGCAATCCCATGTGTATTCACACATATGCGAACACACACAGACACATACAAAGAACAATACATAAATAAATACATTAATAATTTCCTAGGTACCTTTGGAAAAAATTGGCAGTCTAAAAAGCAACTCATTCACAAGGTTCTTAAGTAGTTTTAAACAACTAGATTGGGTGATGAACTTACTTCATAACTATTACAAGTCTTAAAAAAGAAAAAAATCAATACCCCTGAAACGTCATTTCTCTTCATTTGTTCTTCTGCTCAATTTTCTTTTATCCTTTCAAACTTCAGTTCTCAAACTTCAGGACCCTTTCCCCACATCTTCTCCATTCTTCCCCTGATTCTATTGTGGCTCAAGGCATTACTTTTTTTAGGTTCTTATTTTATCTTCTTGTGTCCTATAATGGCTTTCTAGTTAGCCCTTGTTCCCAGAAATCTCTTTTACATGAATGTTAGTCTACTAGTCTAAAGTGTAATTTAGTCAATTCCTTCCATGGTTTCTTGTTGTTTAATGGTTAGTGTCAAGATTGTTAGACTAGCTATTGATTTATTCTGCATAATTAAACTTTTGATTTTCTTAGTATAATGGTAAAATCAAGTTCCTAAAATTTACACAATGAAACTGATAATATAATTTAAACCGTTTCTCATGAAAGATAGTTAAACTAGTAGATGACTAACCGAGGCCCTCTACATATATGATACAGTTGTGTAGCTTGGTCTATTTATGGGACTCCAAGCAATGGGAGCAGGGGTTGTCCCTAACACTTTGGTTGGGCCTTGGAAACCTATTCCTCATATTGGGTCATCTTGCCCAGCATAAATATAAAGGGAGCTGATTAATCTTACTGCAACTTGATATACCATGCTTTGTTGATGCCCCTTTCTGAACAGAAACATAGCAGAAGATTGATGGGAGAATGAAAGGGAGGAAGGAAATAGGAAGAGAGGAGGGAGGGGGAAATGTGGTTGGTATGTAAAATAAGTAAATAAATTAAATTAAAAGAAAGCATATAAGCTCAGTATTTCTATTCACACACATACACACAAACTTAAATGCATGTGTACCTGTTAATAAAAATATTTGTTTTGTAGTGTATTTATCCATTTTCATACACATAAGGGAACAATTCAAGATCTAGACTGATTAATGCAAATAACTCAGAGAGGCTAATGTTTTCACCCAGCTAAATAATCATCAGTAGCTATATACTTATGTCTTTCATATTTTTCATTTATGTCACTTGTTTGAAATGAAAATTATTCATATCATTTATAATTGTGAACCTTTAGAATCTATCTGATCATTGACAGATGTTGTTTTTAAAGTCATGGTCTAAAATTACAAGCTACAATTAAGTTACAGTTTGCCCGACTTTTTATATATGAGAACAATGTGCTTAAGAGAATGTATACAATAATTTTATGTCACTCATCCTGAGCACTTCTTTTGTTCCAATAAAGAAAGGGGTGAAGAAACAATTATTTTGGTCCATCTTGGTTTGTGGAAAACTGTGGGTGGTAGTTTAAAGGGTGGTTTGAAAATTATCCCCTAAGGATACTGTAGGTTAAACAACTTTCAGAATATGATTGGGACTAACCCAAAGGTGTTGGAATGAGAGGTTGATGTGGGTGGTAAAAGGTGGCTTGTGGCTAGAAACTAATTAGCATTGCATAAATTACTAATCAGATTTCCTTTTTCAAATATAGGTATGATTTATTCCAGGGAGGGTCTTGGTATAATTGACCTAAATATTGACCTATTTTTGCTATCTTGGTATCAAATAAAAGACATTTGGTAAATGGGAATTTGTCAAGAGACATTTCTAGTTTATTTCATTAATAAATTCATATTTTGTCAAATTATAATGCAGAATGAATCCAATAACAACATTTTGCAAAATACTATTTTAAGATTGCCTTTTGTGTCTAGATCATGACAATGAAATTAGCATGTATGAAGTATCTTACAACTGGTATATCAAAGCTTACTCAGAATATATTCACTGTTATTTTTATATCTCTATTCATTTCAGTATTTTAAGAAATGAACTTCTGTATACAGACAAATCAAGAGTAGATATTTATTAGAAGTCCAGTTTGGTTCTTATTTGTACTTGTTTATTTTGCTTATTTTTAATTTATTACTGATGATATTGGACATACATTTTTATTAATTGGAGGTTTTTTTTTAGATGTTTTAGACATAATTCCCTTTCACATTACTTAAGAAATATGGATTTTTTGTGAAACAATTCCAATCATGTGAGTCTATATTGTATAGGAATCTTTTAAAGATAATTAATATTCACATTTGAATATTGTTTAAATTTCCAAAATATTGTTTCATTCTTTAGACCAAGTAGTAAGTAACCAAGTCCTCCCTGTTGAAAACTGGATTAGTTCTAAAATATACTTACACTCTTTCAAACAGGACACTGGTATTGAAAGTGCAATACTACACATAAAAAGAATCATTCTCTTCTGCCAGAAGTCAATAGCTAGGCTAGCATGCCTATATCAGCTAATTTGTTTAAAATTACTCAAGAAATTTCTAAAAGAAGAAAAGAAGCAAATGGAAACATAACATTGAAATTCAGACATGGTTTCTAAGCTAAAAGATTGAGCTATACAGTCTAGTATAATAAATTTTAAATCATGTTATTTAAATCTGGGTTATTCCTGCAAAATCACTCAGTATTCTAGGATGAAAATAAAACAAAACCAGTAAGATAAAACAAAACTGGGCCTGGAATTATAATTAAAGTTGTTCAAGCAAACTAAGTGATTAATTAGTCTCCTTTGTTAAAAGTGGTATTTGCAGTGATTCACTGCTGTAGGAATATATGTGCATTGTCTCAGACAACTTATATTAATGTTAAAATGTGAGAAATTCACTTTCTCACAGTGGGTTTTCTCCAAGTTCTGGTGTGAGCAGAGTGGTTTTGATGGGGCTCTCACGTTGGTGTATATACCTCTGTGGTCTCCCAGTAATTGATAAGTTAATAAAAGCCCAGGTTCTGCTACCTTTAAGGGCACTGGACCTTAAAGGACTGGACTCCCAGAATTCTCCTCTCTCTTTGTCCCACCTATACTTCCTGCCTGGCTACTGGCCAATCAGCACTTTATTTATTAGCCAATCAGAGCAACACATTCACAGCATAGAGAACATCCCACCTGTTCTGATTTGACAAAACATTAGGATTGGTAGGAATGGATTACTGAATGGTGGAGTTCTGGCTGCTTCTTACTCCCACATGTCTCTGGCATAGCCGATGTAACTGATGCATAATCTTCACATTGTCAGAGGTGCCTGTGTCTTAGCAGATCTGGAGCTCTCTGTCTTAATGAAGTCTTTAATTTACTCATTTAGTCAATTTGTTTAAGTGGTCTTTAAGGGCCAGAGTTGGATACTTTGTTAGATGATGAATGAATTTTTAAAAAGTAATGATAATATAACAGGTTTTAGAGAATACATAGACACTATTGTGCAGAATTGAACTTTTCCAAGTTAGGGAGTTTTGTATGCAATGGCATTTACACTAAAGGGTTGGTTAATGACTGAAAGTGAGAGAACATTAAAATGCTTTTGCATATTTTAAAGGATTATCATTATAAAACAATAAAGATTAAAGCCTTAGAGAAAGTAATGCAATGGTCTATATTTCAGAATCATTATAGTTGATTGAAATTAAAGTTTCAAGCCTTAAATCTTTTAAGTCTTATAATCTTTGGATTATAGAGGAAGGTATTTATTTTTGAAGATAATTATTAAATGTGAAAATAAACAAACTTTTCAATAACACATAGAGGAACAACTAAAATTCTTGTGAAGGGTCATGTATCAATGAGTAACAGAATTTCTAATCATTTCCATATATTAAGACTCACTTGATATTTTCTATCTCCATCCTCACTCCCCTGCCTGATTCCTCCAAATTCCATCACCACCAGCCCCCACTCCACCAGCAAAATCTATTCTATTACCTCTTTCCTGGGAGATACATGTATGTCTCCTTGAGCCCTCCTTGTTATTTAGCATCTCTGGGTCTGTGGATTAACCTTTAATTAACAACTAATGTCCACTTATAAGTGAGTACATCCCATGTTAGTCTTTCTGGTCTTTGGTTACCTCACTCAGGATGATGTTTTTTTCTCATTCTATCTACTTGCTTGGAAATTTCATGATGCTATTTTAATAGCTGACTAATACCCCATTATGTAGGAGAGACAGCTGTTATCTAGGGGAACTTGGGGGTTGAAGTAGAAACCTAGTTCAGTGGAAACTCCCTGGAATCTATGAGAGTGACCCTAGTGAAGTCTCCTAGTAATGGGGTTAAGGAGCCCAAACTGGCCATGTTCTATTAACCAGACAAGGCACCAAGCATCGAGACTGGGATATCAAGGTCAACCCAGTCACAAAATCTTTGATCTACATTCTCTCCTACCTGTAAGACATGCTGGCGTAATAGTGGTGTAGAATATGTGGTAGTGACCAACCAATGACAGGTCCAACTTGAGGTCCACTCCATGCAAGGAAGACCATGCATGACACTGCCAGGGTGGCCAGAAATCAGAGGTTGG
Organism: Peromyscus leucopus; assembly: GCF_004664715.2. Classification (NCBI taxonomy): domain Eukaryota; kingdom Metazoa; phylum Chordata; class Mammalia; order Rodentia; family Cricetidae; genus Peromyscus; species Peromyscus leucopus. Next base: position 30,764,246 of record NC_051073.1, read on the forward strand.
ACAGTCCAGAGACTAAATACAACTGGAAAAATGAAAGTCAGTGAAATGAATCCTAATGATATATTGCTATACTCATAGATTGATGACTAGTCTAATTATCATCAGAGAGGCTTCTTTCAGCAACTGTTGGGAATAGATACAGAAATCCACAGATAGACACTAGGCAGAGTCAGGGGAACACCTCACAAGAAGGGCAGGAAGGATTGTGGGAGCTAGAGGGGTGGGAGATACCATAAGAACATGGCCCACAGAATCAACTAAGCAAGGCTCATAGGTGCTGATAGAGACTGGAGTGACAATCACAGAGCCTACATGGGTCTGCAGCAGGTCCTCTGCATATATGTTATGGCTGTGTATCTTGGTGTTTTTGTAGGACTCCTAAGAGTGGGAGTGGAGGATACTTAGTCTTTTACCAGCATGGACCCTTTTACTTCTACTGGGTTGCCTCAACCAGCCTTGAAATGAGGCTTTGTGCGATGTATTATTGTAATTTGTTATGCCATGTTCATTTGCTATCCCTGGGAGGCATGCATGTTCCTTTTTTTTTTTTTTTTTTTTTTTTTTTGGTAGGTAAAACAGAGGAGGAGTGGATTTGGGGAGAAAGGGAATGTTTTGGGACTGGGAGATGTGAAAGTAGGAGCAACTGTGTTCAGGATGTAATGTCTGAGGAAAAAAATAAAAAATAAATAAAAGACTCACCTGAAATTTGTGTTTAAATGAATATTAGGAGAAAACATTTTCTTTTGGAACAGAGTTATTGAGATAACTACTAAGAAGACAGAGAGAGGTGCTTGTAATCATAGTACATATATACACACATGAAATTCCTGAAGATTTTTAAAAATATTATAGTAAAAATAAAATGAAATTTGATTTGCTGTCCTAATTTTTAAAAGTATGCATTCATTTAGACAACTTAGGCTAATATTCTGGAGATCTTAAATATCTCACATGTTTTTTCTGTTCTTTATTTGTAATTTTTCCAGCATATAATTGATATCACACAGAAAGTTATTATTTAGCCAAATAATAATCTAGATTTCACAGGCACACAAAAACACATAAATATTCAGGTGTATCAGTCACAACATTTAGTGAATTATTCTTTTTGGTTTGGATTCTTTTATTTGTTTTGCTTTTTTAATGCAGAGTCCCATTATGTGGGTTTTTCTGGCTTAGAGCTTGCTGTGTAGATCAGAATGACTTTGAATGCAGAGATATCCACCCACATCTGCCTTCTGAGTGCTTAGATAAAGACATATACCACCACACCTTGCTTGATGCATTAGTCTTAATGACCTCATGTTTAATTTTCTTTTTAATTGGAAATAATTTCTTTCATACAATATATTCTGATCCCTCATCTCCTCCCATATTATTTCCACCTCTTTCTATCTCTTTAGAAAACAATCAGATTAAAAAAAAAAAACAAACAAATCATATTTAAAATAGATATAGTAAAATATGCAAACACACACTCACACTCTCAATAAAAACACACACTCATATGTAGCAGGAATCTTAAAAGTTCTTATTAATAAAATCAAACCCGAGGAAAGTTATTGGGGTCCATGCTGGTAGATCAGAGAGACAGAACAAGCCACAGCTATCTCATCTTGCCAGTTCCTCAGCTGGTCCTGTTTCCTCAGACTGGAAGCTTCTGTGTCCTCATCCCAATGGCTCTCAGCTGCACTGCTGCTTCAAAGCTTGAATGCTTAACCAGCCAAAAGCTTCTAGTTTCTGGTCCTCACGCCTTATATATCTTCTGCTTTCTACACCACTCCCTGGGATTAAAGGCTGGCTTTCTGGGATTAAAGGTGTGTGTCACCATGCTTGGCTATTTCCAATGTGGCCTTGAACTCATAGAGATCCAGAGGGATTTCTATCTCTGGAATGCTAGGATTAAAGGTGTGAGTGCCACCATTTTCTAGCCTTTGTATTTAGTGGCTGTCTGTTCTCTGACCCCAGATAAATTTATTAGAGTACACAATATTTTGGGGAACACAATACCACCACACTCATAAACCACAATATACAAGAAAAAGGCCATTAAAGTAAAATAAAAATGTCAAAACATAGTAATATGAAACAAAATAAAAAAACTCCAAAAGGACTATTGAGTTTGTTTAGTGTTGATCATCTATCTAATAATGCTGTGCGTGGTGAGTACATTTTGGTATGGTTCCTATACCCAGTGAGACTCAGTTAGAGAATATAAAGTTTTCCTTACAAGCAGTTGTCAGTTGGGTGTAGCTTCTTGGTTAGGCATGGGAGATCCTGTCTACTTCCTCCTCTTAGTTCTGGGCCTCTAACTGGATTGAACCTATGCAGGTTCTGTTCATGCCTCCATAGTCTCTGTGAGTTAATTTGTTCTTCAGTCTTTTATCTGGAAGATGCTGTTTCCTTGGTGTTACCAATCCCTATTTCTTATCACCTTTCTGCACCCTCTTCTGCATAGTTCCCTGAGTACTGAGTGCACAGGCATAATAAATACATCTCATTTAGGATTTAGGATTTCAAAGTTGCTCAGTCTATGCACATTGTTCAGCTGTAGGTCTCTGTATTATTTGCAATCTACTGCAGGAGGAAACTTCTCTGATGTTGACTGAGCAGTGCAATGAACTAAGACCATAGCAGAATGTCATTAGGAGTCATTGTATGGCTACTTTCCTAATACCGAACAGTAGTATTGGTTTTTCTGAGGTCCATGGCCTGTCTAGTCTCAGATTCTTTCCACTGAGCAGTGACAGAGGTGGATATTATCTCATGGAGTGGTTAGCACCTAATGTTTAAAACAAATTCAAGTGTCAGGAAGATAGTCTATACAATAATGGGAATATGACACTCGACTCATTTTCTATACTTCAGTCTTTGTAATTAATCCATCTACCTTCCCTGTATCTACTTCAGGTCCTTTTTAGAGTGCATTATACATTTTTAAAGTGAAATACAAATATATTGTAAGTAAAATCTTGCCAATCATTCATCTGCTATCATATGAAGGAATTTCCAAATTCAACTGCTTAATTTGACTGGCTCATTAGCACTCTCAATGTTATGGTACTTGTTATCAGAAGAGGGTTTTCCACATTTTCTAAAGGCATGATACTGAAGTCTTTCCTAGCTGACAGGACTTGATAACACTTGTGTGAAAATGGCTATGTTCCCTTTTCTACCACGTGTTCATATGGTTGAAATTTGAAGAAAGAAATGAAACAGAAAGAGTGAACAGACATCAGACAAGAAACATTAATTGTTCAAATGTGCAGTGTTCTTGTGAGGGAAGAGCATTACTTTTAATTTTATTTTGTACATGTGTGCATAGCGTGGAAGAGTAAATGTGTGCATATGTTCACGGGTGTCCCTTGGCACCCATTTGAGGATAAGGGTAGAATACCAAGTGTTGTTCCTCTCCTTCCACTTTGAGATGTAGGTCTTCCTGTTGAATACAGCTGTGTACATCATGCTTTCTTATCTTAGAGCCCTAGAGATTCTCCAGACTTCATGTTCCATGCCACCCTTAGTGCTCTGTGACTACAGAACCATCCGCTGCCATACCTGGTTTTACATGGGTCTGTGAACTTGAACTCAGAGCCTCCAACCTGAGTGGCAAGCACTTTACACACGAAGTCATTTCCCCTCCCCTATTTTGAATGTTTTAAGAGTCTGGAATACATTGACTTTGCCTTACTCTCTGAAAGCTTGAACCTGGACATCTCTAAAATTACAGCAAGAATCTGTAATTTTAGGTTATTATCTCTGACATTCAAAGTTTGAGCTGCTTCTCAGCTATGTCCTTGTGGGAACTCTAAATCTTTTAATCAATTTCATTTCATCTCTATTAAAGAATGAACTTGAGAAAGGGTTTATCAAATCAAACATAATTGTTTTTATATAGTTATCAAAATCTGGGGTATAGAATGTCTTGAATTAGAATAAAAAATGATTTCTAAAATGACCTTTGAAGCAAAATCTTGGAAAGATTTGGAGTTTCAAGCGTGAGTTTGGTTCCCCACTCTTAATTACCATGTTGGATAAGTCGCTTAACCCAGCTGAGCCTTATGATCTTATAATATGGGGGGAAATAAATGCCTCATTTATCCCGCAGTGCTGTTGTTAAGATCAAATGAGATAATGCATGTATGAGAGCTCAGTAAAACTTTACCCATGGAAACGTAAATGTTATCGCTTGTTTGGTCGATATGATACTGCTTAATGAATCATATCTAAAATGATGTTAAAACCAGCTACACTTCCTTTATGGATCTCGTTCTGCAGTTCAATATATGATCTTCTTTATTGGGAAGCCACTGCTAATTAAAATTGGTTGATGTTCACGCTGTTCACATGTGTCCAGCTTTTTCACCTATCAGCTATCAATGGTAACTCATGAACATTTAAAATGTGCAGCAGCATTCTGCTCCAGAGTGGCCTATCTCACAGCTCCCTGCCTCCTGCTGGGCTTTCACAATGGAGCCTGCTGAGACAAAACAGTTTCACAGTCTTCTCAGGGTGAATTACTCTCCATTTATCCTGGGTAAACCAAATTTTAAGCAATTCATTGCAAAAGCCCAGCTTAAAAAGTGGAAAGCAGAAAACAAATAGAAGTCACCAGATAACACACAGCACACAAATTTCCTGAGGAAAGATTTTTTTTTGCCTTGATTTCTCTTCATGAAAGTGTAAATAAATAAATAAATATATATATATATATATATATATGTAAAACAAAGGGATAAATATTAGTGTGATATTTTATATAGTACCCACTTAGCTTCATGAGTACATAAGAAAAAAGAGATTCAAAGATGAATGGATACATTCATATGGATACATACACAGTATGCATTTGTGGCAGTACAAATATTCATTTTTGGAAGTGCCATTGCCATAAAAAGACTATAAGATTAATTAAAACCTGCATATATTAAAACTAAAGGGGTACAATGAAATTTGGTGCCATACTTTCAGTCAGTAATTTCTTAGAATTCAAATATGAGATTGTTTTAAAATATACTAATAAATACCATTTCTAACTAATCATGGTGTTTTATTACAGAAGATGTTATTAATGAGATTGTAACAACAAATGCCCTGAACAAACTTTGAATTTTCTGGACTACTTCCTCCTTTCCACACATAAGGATGTAACTTTCATCTTAAGGACAATTCTGAGAAAGGCCTCTCTGAAGGCAATGCATGTGCCTGATGAATGCTTACAATATAGAAAACAGCATAAACAACTAAGAATGGCAAAGATAACCATGTGCCATATGAATATTTAAATTCATATCCTTAAACTTGTTTCTAGATTTGTAATGGCTTAAATGACAAACTAGCATCTGTTTTATTGATATACTTTTAGGAATGAAGAGATTTTTCCAGATATAATGGCTGATAGTGTCTTTTGGAAAATGGGTGGTCAGTAGAATGTACCAGAGGTGTATTTCTGTGAACAGTAAAGATGTTGGACATAAACTAAAGCCAGGGGCTCGTGAGATGACTCAGTGGCTAAAGTTCTTGATGTGTAACATGGAGAAATAGCATCAGACACTCAGCTCCCAGAGCTGGTAAGAAGTGGGTGGCTGGCACAGGGTGGATGTGCCAGGACAGGGGAACAAAAGACAGTGGATCCCTGGAGCAAGATAGAGATGTAGGCCAGCCAAGTCAGTGAACTTTAAGTTCAAGTGAGATACCCTCAATATATAGGTGGATGACGGACAGATCCAAGAAAACACCCAATATCAATGTTGGGTTACTTTCTATGTGCATGGAGACGCAGACACACTTGCGCACACCCACACACAAGTGCACATGTGAGAACATGTACATTCACATGCACTTGAACTACATATACACAGCAAATTTATTAATTAATTAATAAAAATCACAAAGGCAGACTGTCAATTTCACAACTGAGATTTTTCCATTGTAAAAGATTGAATGTATATCCAGCAAAAACTTATGTATTGGAGCAAATTGTACAAAATACAATAAATAAATGCTCATCCAGAGAGGTAGAATCTCATTCTTGTTCTAAATGGTGTAATTTAGGGACAGAACTCAAATGTCACATTGTCTGATAGATTGGTGTGTGTGTGTGTGTGTGTGTGTGTATGTGTCTGTCTGTCTGTCTGTCTGTCTGTCTGTCTATATATTGGCCTGTGTCTGTGTGAATATGTGCATTAGAATTCTTGGTGGATATACTAAATTGTCAGTTCCTCAATCTTAAATGCATAGAACTTTTCTCAACCTCTAAGCCAATCTAGTACCAAAAGACTGTCTCTTCTCTATGTGATTATTTTATGTTCACCAAGTGCTTCTGCTGGGAAATATTCACAATGACAAGAGTAAATAGTGTTTCAGTACAAATGTATGAGAGAACCACAGGCCAAACCCAAATTTTAATGTGTAAACACTGTGGACTGACTCTGTTTAAAAAAAAAAAAAAAAAAAAAGAATGACAGGAAATGACGAATCTATCACCAAATGACGAATCTATCACCAATAAAAATTGCCAAAAAATATTTTGAAAGAAAATGCAAAACTAAGCAGCACGAAAAAAGCACAGGTTAAAAATTTGATCACTGTTGAAGCTTCATAGAAAAAAAATTCATTCTAAAACTCCAATATTTATTTAGTAGAGCTGGAAGGTGACCGGAATATGGTTAAGGATGCAGAAATGATGTCTAAAAAGCATGCCTTCTAGTTGATTGGAGAAAGAATGCTCATCCCACACTGACAGTTCAGTTTATGATTCCGATATTGCAAAAGGGAGCAATGCAGACAAGCATCAGTAAGAGCTGGTGGATGGGCATTAACATTTTATATGCTGAATTTAATAATGTATTCTTCATGCTAAATAACTTTCTGAAACTTATTTCATTTGATTTGAGATGTGATTCGAGAACTGCCAATACGTTAGGCAATCTGCTACAGAATTGTCTGTTTTCATCTTGGTGCTTCTGCATCATCCTTAGCTACATTGCCTGCCTTTTAAAAAAAATGCAGTCCTACTCAGCAGGTTGGAGAGCTTAAGGTTATATTTCTAGTAGAAACAGTAAGATAAAAGTATTGTTTTAGGTACATTTGCAGTCACTAGGATACTAGAGTCTGTTCAAATGTGTTGTCTGCACAGAGTACCAATTAGATTCAACTGTGGAATGAGGGGAGAGGGGTGCTGCCTACACGGTAGAATTCCCAGAGTCTAAGAAATCTCTCTTCAGTCCATTCACTGTTGCCTGATGCACTGAAAACTTTACTGGCAAAAGCAAAAAGTACTTACTCTGGTCTTAAGTTTCTAAAACACGATTGGAGTCTGTGGAGATTTTGGAGATGGACATGGATAGGAGATTGGCTGAATGAGAGAAGCATATTTGGAAAGAAGAGGTGACACTATTTAGTGAACACCCAGATTTACTCCTTCCTTTTTTTTTTTTCAAGACAGCTTTTCTCTGTGTAGTTTTGGTGCCTGTCCTGGATCTTGTGCTATAGAGCCGGCTGGCCTTGAACTCACAGAGATCCACCTCGCTCTGCCTCCGAAGTGCTGGGATTAAAGGCGTGCGCCACCATCGCCTGGGCTCCTTCCCTCTTTGACTAACTTTACATAAGTGCGTGTGGCAGCCTCATTTATGAACTGCCATGTACACCTACTTCCCTAGCTACATGCGAGTTACTAAATCTACACTATGAACTGTGTTTCACTCTGGAAAGCAATGGTAAGACAACACAAAGTGTAAGAAGTATTATCTGTGTGTTGATCCTGTTTAAGGGGAAGCAAACTTAAGAAGAATTGAGCTCCTGGCATGGAACTTCCAGATATCACATCTGTTTGGCCACATGTACCAAGGTTACATGTGCCACTGATACCTTACATGTTAGTCTACCACTAATCAAGTGCACTGTGCAAATGCAATAAAACTGAATATACACAATACCTATAAAAGGCACAAAAAATAAATATCAAATTTATAGATAAACACATCTTCTCATAAAACCATAAATGATTT